>NC_134734.1:2252500-2573611 GCF_049634645.1 Pelodiscus sinensis
GTAACTTGTGTGGTGGTGAACAGTTTGTGTAACTGTAATTTAAGTAGCTGTATGTTACTGTATGTTACTAGATATGAGATTATGAACAGCAGTGTGTGCAACTGTCACTGTGTGATTGTCACTGTATGTAACTGTATTTGTGACTGTAAACAGCTAGGTTTGTGATTGTCACTGTAAGTGTGTGACTTTCACTGTAACTCTGTGTGTGCCATTATGAACAGCAGTATGTGTGGTTATCACTGTGTGTGTGTGTATGTGTGATTGTATATAACTGTGACCATGTGACTGGCAGATATGGTGTGCAGTTCTGACTGTGAGTGAGTGTGACTGTTGCCATGTGTAACTGCGTGTGTATGGCTGTGAACAGCAGTGTTTGTGATTGTGAGCATGTAATTGGGAAGTGTTCCATACAGTTATGTCTAATAGGGTATGTCTACACTACACTCTGACAATGACAGTTGCACACTCTTGCAGTGACAGTTACACATGCTCACTATGGGTATGTCTACACTACCACCCTAGTTCGAACTAGGGTGGTAATGTAGGCAACCGGAGTTGCAAATGAAGCCCGGGATTTGAATTTCCCGGGCTTCATTTGCATCTCGCCAGGCGCCGCCATTTTTAAATGTCCGCTAGTGCAGACTCTGTGCCGCGTGGCTACACTAGGCTTCCTATTCCGAACTACCGTTACTTCTCGTGACGGCAGCGTGAAATGAGGAGTAACGGTAGTTCGGAATAGGAAGCCTAGTCCGAACTACCTAATCCGTGCCGCGTGTAGCTGCGCGGCACGAAGTCCGCACTAGCGGACATTTAAAAATGGCAGCGCCCAGCGAGATGCAAATGAAGCCCGGGATTTGAATTTCCCGGGCTTCATTTGCAACTCCGGTTGCCTACATTACCACCCTAGTTCGAACTAGGGTGGTAGTGTAGACATACCCATAGTGAGCATGTGTAACTGTCACTGCAAGAGTGTGCAACTGTCATTGTCAGAGTGTGATTGTCACTGTATGGAAATGCATGTGTGTTTGTGAACACCTGTGTGTGCGACTGTCATTGTGTTGTAGCTGAATGTGGGTCAGTTATAGGCGTGCATGTGTGACTGTCACCATGTGTAACTGGGTGCTGTGATTGGGACTATCCATGTGTGTGACTGACACTGTGCACAAATGTATGGCTGGCTGTGACTGTTCATGGATGCAACTTTGACTGGCTGGAACTGTGTGTGTGCCCCTGTAAATCTGATTGTGTAACAGCATCTAACTGTGAATGTGTACCTGAAAGTTTAGGTGATTCTGTGTGTGCTCCCTCTCCACAAATGCACCTTTTCCATCAGCCACCCATCCAGATGGATGTACACAGGCTGCCTGCGGGCACACAACATCCTGCACCTAGAGACAGAGCCACATGGGCACAGGCACACACACACTGGCTCAGTGTGCACAGGTTTATACACACTCCTAGGCCTGTTTCTATGGCTTTGTGTGATGGGAATGTGTCCTGGCTCCCAGTTTCTGCCTCCCCTTCCCCCTCCCCCGCCAGCTCTAACCCGCCAGACCTACCTCCTCTCCCAGACATTCACATTTATGCACAGGCGACAGTGCTGGGAGCAACCCCTGACCCTGCCCGTGACCTCTGACCTCGTCTGGCTTCACAGACAGTCTGCACCTGGGACTTGCTCCCCCTTGACCTCTTAATACCCCCCCTACTGCCTGCTGCCAGACATTAACCCCGTGAGTGCCACAGCCCTGCAAAGGGTCTGCACGTTAACCTGCTCTGGAAGGGGAGTTTAGCACTTAGAGCAGGGGGGCTGGGATCCAGGATGCCTGGGGTGATGTGTGAATTCCCCATGAGTCCCCTCCCCCAATCCTTAGTGGGACCCCCCAGGCCTTGGCTCAGATTCAGGGTGCTGAGCGCACGAATGCAGGAGCAGGGCTGGTCAATTCAGGGAAAGTGCAACCTGCACCCCCATACAGAGCCTGAGGCTCCCCCCTCCAAAGAGAAGCTCTTCCTCATCCTGCCCCCCCTTGACCTTACTCAAACGCACCCCGAATGTCTATCTTTGGGCAGTTCAAGTTGAACCCATTAACCCGTGTGTAGAATGGTGCCCCTCACTCTTGATCCGCAGCCCCCAGCTACCCCAACCCTTGCTGACTGTGCCCCTCACTCCCAATTCACAGCCCCTGCTAGCTCACTCCTGGGGTGCCCCCCTTAGCTCTGCCGGTGCCCCTCATTCCCGACTTGCAGCTCTGCCAGGCCAGCCCTAGGCCCCCTCAGCACTGCCAGTGCCTTTCACTCCCAACCCGCAGCCCCTGCTAGCCCAGTAGCCCAGCCCCCCCGCCCCGGTTTTCCCAGTGCCCCTCACTCCCAACCCGCAGCCCCTGCTAGCCCAGCCCCCCCGCCCGGTTTTCCCAGTGCCCCTCACTCCCGACCCGCAGCCCCTGCTAGCCCAGTAGCCCAGCCCCCCCCCCGCCCCGGTTTTCCCAGTGCCCCTCACTCCTGACCCGCAGCCCCTGCTAGCCAACCCCCCCCCCCCCGCCCGGTTTTCCCAGTGCCCCTCACTCCCGACCCGCAGCCCCTGCTAGCCCAGCCCCCCCATTTTTCCAGTGCCCCTCGCTCCCAACCCACAGCCCCTGCTAGCCCAGCCCCATTTTTCCAGTGCCCCTCACTCCCAACCCACAGCCCCTGCTAGCCCAACCCCCCAGTTTTCCCCTTGCCCCTCACTCCCAACCCGCAGCCTCTGGTTACACACAGTCATGGGGCGCTAAAGATTCCCCCTCCCCCTCTTTGTGACTGTAGCGTGGTGCATCTTGGGAAGAATAAATTATATTGCCAAGGGACAGGCAGAAATCAGGCAAGGGGGGGTTACACTTCCCATACACTTCCTAACCCCCCCCCCCCCACACACACATATTTGTGAGGACCCCTTCTCCTGTTCTCAGCAACATCCATTAGGCTAGAAGACCCAGGCAGCCTCTGCCAGGAAAAGCCAGCAGGCCCCATCGCCTCCCCTCTTCCCTTGCATGGTCAGATTTACCCACTAGACTCCACTGCCCTCCCAAGGCTGGGGAGAGAACCCAGGAGTCCTGGCTTCCAGCCTCCCTGCTCTAAGCACCAGACCCCACTCCCTTCCTGGAATCCTACCCCCCCCCCCCATTGCTAATGGGTGCACTGGACCACATTTGCTTACATAGAGGGGGGCCTTGCCTCCCCCGCACTCTTTCCCTTCATCCCGCCTCGACATCCATCCTCATCTGGGGGGGCAAAAGGAGCAGAGATCTGCCCTCCATGCCCCACCCCCTGCAGCATCAGGGAAAGCCCCCCCCCAAAAAACAGCCCGGTTTCTATCTTTCCAGATACCCCCAGAAAAACAAGCCCCCCCCAGGATCAGAGTCCCCAGAACTTCCCCCACAGCTCATTGCCAATCTGGGGGTTCTCTGCACCCACCCCTCCCCCAAGATCAGAGAGACACCCCCAACCACCCCCTAGCTCAGTGCCAATCCGAGGAGTCCCCCCTGGATACCCATCCCCCATGTTCAATGACTCCGCCAGCTTGGAGCCAAACCGGGGACACTCCCTTCCCCCCAATTCTCAGCCCCCCCCCCCCCCCGCAGCTGAGGTTTATTCGAGGAGTGGCCCCCTGCGCCCCGAGGCTGGCGGCACCCCCACAACCCCGGCCACACAGCTCAGTGCCAATCGGGGGGGTCTCCCCTGCCCCCTCCCCCGCCGAACCGAGCCCCCCAAGCCCATCCACCTACCTGCTCTAGCGCCGGCTGCGCCGCGGCGCGCGGTGGGGGGGCCAGTGCGCGCCTGGGGGCGCCCCTCCCCATCCCATGCAGATGAACAAAGAACCCAGGGCGGGGGGTGCTGCGATCCGTCCGTCCGTCTGCCCGCCCCCCACCGCGGCCGACCCGGCTGTGCTGGGGGGCTGGGATCCCTCCATCCAGCCCCCCCCTTCCTCCGGCTCCGCTGCGCGAACTTGACCAGCCCAGCGACCGCCGCTGCGCCCGGCTCCCCCCCCCCCCCCCCCAACCCGGCCGCGGCGCCTCCGAGGGGCCCGGCTGGGGGAAGCCGGCAGGGAGGGGGCCCGCTGCGGGCTGCACCTGGGGGAGAGGGGCCCCGATCCCCCAGCCAGAGAGGAAAAGGCAGGAGCCGCTGCCCCCCCCGCCCCCCGCAAGCTGGCGCTGGGCTCGGGAGCGGGGGGGGGGGCAGCGGGGGAATGTGGCAGGTTGCTGGTCGGAGACAGAGGAAAGATGCAGAAAGGGGGCGAGGAGGAGGGGGGCGAGCAGGGCTGCGCGGGGGGAGGTAGAGATGGGGGTGGGGATGGAGAGAGCCCGGGTCCGCGGATGGATGGACAAATCCACGGAAGGAAGGAGATAGATAGATAGATAGATAGATAGATAGATAGATAGATAGATAGATAGGCAGGCGTAGGGGGATAAATGGAGGGGGTACTGAGGGACAGACAGACAGAGGGTGTCTGGGGTACACAGATGGTGGGAGGCAGGGGGACAGATGGGGGGAGGAAGGATGTGTACCGGGATAGAGGGATGGATGGAAGGGATGCGGGGGGACAGAGGGACAGACAGAGGATGTATTGGGAATGGATAGAGGGGGTGCACAGATGGAGGGAGGCAGGGAGACAGACGGATGGACAGACAGACAGGGCATATAGGGAGGGGGCAAAAGGGTAGCAGCCCCAGACCCTGGAGAGGCTGTTGAGCGGCAGGGAGAGACAATCTCCAGACAGGTCTCTGTCCTTCCCTAGTGCTGGCTGCCTGGTGGGGGGAGTGGGATCCATGCCCCCCCCCCCACCACACCGCAGTCACACACTGATCCCCCCCTACAACTCACCTGCCGGACCTAAGCCTCATCCGCTTCTCCCAGCCGAGGGCGCCCGCAGAGCGGCATGCTGGGAGAGGCTCTTTGGGGTGCTGGTGACATCATCGGTGGGGGGGGGAGGCGGGAGAGAGCCATGGAGCCTGGATTCCGGAAGCAAAAAGCAAAGATGCCCACCCTGGTACTCGGGATTCCCTGAGTCTGACCCCCCTGCAAACCCACTGCTGCCCCGACAGCCAGCCAGGCCCCCAGAGGAGAAAGGCCCCCGAGCCCCATTCCCCGCACTCCAGAATCCACCTCTATGACTGTAGGGAAATGGGGGAGGGAGGGTCTGGTCTTGGCTGCCCCCGGCCAATGCAGAGTCATGGGGCCTGGCCGGTGATGCTGCGTGTTCACAGAGGGGTGACAGGGATGCGATTTGCTTCTCTGACCTCAGGGACTCATCCCGCTGCAGGGAGAGAAGAAAATAATGCAGCATAAATGGGATTAGCCACTGCTAATCGGGGGCAGAATTAATTAACAGGAGATAGAATGATAACGAACAACTGCTGCTGTCCCAGGCCTGGACTTCCCTTCACTGCCCTGCCGGTGCCCCTCACTCCCGACCCGCAGCCCCTGCCAGGCCAGCCCTGCCCCCCAGCCCTGCCGGTGCCCCTCACTCCCGACCCGCAGCCCCTGCCAGGCCAGCCCTGCCCCCCAGCCCTGCCGATGCCCCTCACTCCCGACCCACAGCCCCCGCCCCCCAGCCCTGCTGATGCCCCTCACTCCCGACCTGCAGCTCCTGCCAGGCCAGCCCTGCCCCCCAGCCCTGCCGATGCCCCTCACTCCCGACCTGCAGCTCCTGCCAGGCCAGCCCTGCCCCCCAGCCCTGCCGATGCCCCTCACTCCCGACCCACAGCCCCCGCCCCCCAGCCCTGCTGATGCCCCTCACTCCCGACCTGCAGCTCCTGCCAGGCCAGCCCTGCCCCCCAGCCCTGCCGGTGCCCCTCACTCCCGACCCGCAGCCCCTGCCAGGCCAGCCCTGCCGGTGCCCCTTACTGCCAACACGCAGCCCCCTGATGTTCCTCCCTCACCAGGGGGAAGCATTCTTAGGGGGACAAGGGTTTTCCCAGTTTTCATGGGCTCAGGTAAGATGCATTGGGCCAGTGTGACCCACAAGTAGAGATGGGGACAGTGGGCAGGGCACTGTCTGTGGCTGACAGGTGTGTTTGTGTGTTGAGGGTGTGCTAAGGGCTCTGTGTGTGCGTGTGCATTTTGGGTGGAGTGGTGCTGAGGGCAGTCTGGGTGTGTGTGCGTTTTGAGGGGACGGGGTGCGTGCTGAGGGCAGTCTGCGTGTGTGTTTGGAGAGGACGGGGTGCATGCTGAAGGCAGTCTGTGTGTGTGTTTGGAGAGGACGGGGTGCATGCTGAAGGCAGTCTGTGTGTGTGTTTGGAGAGGACGGGGTGCGTGCTGAGGGCAGTCTGTGTGTGTGTTTGGAGGGGACGGGGTGCATGCTGAAGGCAGTCTGTGTGTGTGTTTGGAGGGGACGGGGTGCATGCTGAAGGCAGTCTGTGTGTGTGTTTGGAGAGGACGGGGTGCGTGCTGAGGGCAGTCTGTGTGTGTGTTTGGAGGGGACGGGGTGCGTGCTGAGGGCAGTCTGTGTGTGTGTTTGGAGAGGACGGGGTGCGTGCTGAGGGCAGTCTGTGTGTGTGTGTTTTGAGGGGACAGGGTGTGTGCTGAGGGCAGTCTGGGTGGATGGGTGCATTTTGAGGGGATGGGGTGCATGCTAAGGGCAGTCTGGGTGGGTGCGTGCATTTTGAGGGGGTGGGGTGCATGCTAAGGGCTGTCTGGGTGTGTGTGTGCGTTTTGAGGGTGTGTGTTTGTGTGCTGAGGGCTGTCGGGGAAACATTTTCACTCTCTGGTCTCTGTGTACCCGTGTGCAAGGTCAGTAACTAAACTTTTTCTAGCACTTTGGCCCCAAAGAGCTCTGTGGAATGGAAATACACACACCCGTCACCCAGGGGAGATGCAGCTACCTCTGGGGTAGGTGCGGAGGCTGTTTACCGGGGGACCCCCTCAATCACAACAAAGATGCAGCCCCTCTGGAGTGGTGCGCCATAGCTGTTTCCTGTTTATATTGGGACCCCCTCGCCCAGCACTGAGATGCAGCCACCTCTGGTGGTGCGCAGCAGCTGTTCACGCTGAGTTCTGAAGGGGGGGCGGGGCAAAAGGAGGGGGTGAGGAGGCCCAAGATGGGAAGGGCTGGGAATTCCAGAGGGGAATGGCTGGCTCAGGGAAATGGGGCTCAGTCAGCGTATGGGGCCAGACGCTGTGGGGAGGGGGGCATGAGACAGTGGGAAGGCACCAGGCCAAAGGGATGTGGGAGGAGAGACATCTGTGGGGATGGGGGGGGGGCCTGAGGTCAGGAATCAGGGTAGCATGATGGAACCCCTGCCCCCAATCCCCACCCCAACCCCCTGCCAGCCCAGCCCTGCCCCCCATTTCCCCCTCCCACCCCAGCCCCCTGCCAGCCCAGCCCTGCCCCCCACTTCCCACCCCTCCCACCCCAGCCCCCTGCCAGTCCAGCCCTGCCTCCCACTCCCCCCTCCCAACCCAGCCCCCTGCCAGCCCAGCCCTGCCTCCCACTCCCCCCTCCCAACCCAGCCCTGCCCCCCACTTCCCACCCCTCCCACCCCAGCCCCCTGCCAGCCCAGCCCTGCCCCCCACTTCCCACCCCTCCCACCCCAGCCCCCTGCCAGCCCTGCCCCCCACTTCGCACCCCTCCCACCCCAGCCCCCTGCCAGCCCAGCCCTGCCCCCCACTCCCACCCCAGCCCCCCCACTCCCTACCCAGCCCCCTTGCACCCCAGCCCTCTGCCCCCCAAGCCCTGACGGTGCCCCTCACTCCCGCGCCTCGGGCCTGCGCTCCCCCCACCCGGCAGCCTCTGCCTTTGGCTGGAAGCCAGGGCAAAAAATTCCATCTCCCTCCCCCTCGGCTCAGGCTGCTGCAGCGGGGAGCGCCGGGAAGGGGCGGGGGGCGGGGGGGGGGAGGCGGTGCTAGTCCCAGCAGGGGGAGGGGGAGGGGAGGGGGGCGGTGCTGCCCTAGCAGGGGGAGGGGCTGACAATGGCAGGGAAATTCCACCCCCCCAGCTCCAGTCGGCCCCGGGGCGGGGTCTAGTCTTTCTGCGGGGCGGTGGGTCGGATCTGGCCCCAAAGCAGGGGGCGGGCTGGGGACAGCTGGGGCTGGGTTGAAGACCGACTGAGTTGGCTGCAGCGGGTGCTGGGGAGGGGCGGCAGGCTGGGGGGCTGGGGGGAGGACAGGCTGGGGGGGGGGGCTTGAGAGCAGAATTGGGGTGGCCTGCCTGGAGGATGGGGGGGGGGGTTGGCGGGGGGGACGACTCTAGTCTGGGGATGTTTAGGAAGCCCCACCCCTGCCTCAACATCATATTCTTCCAGCCAATGGGGAAACTCTGCGGTGGCTCCGTCTTTCCATAGGTAACCAATCAGATGGCCAGATTCCTGAGCTCACCTTGCTCCTGTCCCTGGGCCAGGTCACCACCTAGGGGACGCTGGGGTGCAGGGGCGGGGTGGGGGTCAGTGGGGGGTGCTGGGGTGCAGGGGCGGGGTGGAGGTCAGTGGGGGGCGCTGTGCTGCAGGGGACAGAGTAGGAGTCAGTGGGGGGCGCTGTGTAGCAGGGGGCGGAGTGGGGGTCAGTGGGAGGCACTGTACTGCAGGGGACAAAGTGAGGGGTCAGTGGGGGTCGCTGGACAGCAGGGGACAGGGTGGGGATCAGGAGGGGGTGTTGGGGAGGGGTGTAACTAGGGGGTACCAGGCTGCAGGGGGCAGGATGTGGGAGCCACTGGGGGGGATTTTCCTATTGGGAGCCAATCTCGCCTTTCCCGGGGGGGGGGGGTTCTTCCTCGTGGGGGGCAGGAAGGTCTCTGGTCTGTCATTTCTCTGTCTCTGGCCATTAACTGACCCCCTCCCCCCCCCACAGGTTAGTAGCTGCCTCCTAGCCAGAGACGCCCTCCCCCTGCCCGAGCAGGCCCAAGATGTCCTGTCACAGAATTTATGCTGCCAGCACATTTTAGGGTCGTGCGAGGACATTTAATGTCTTGGTTTCTCATCACCCGCCCTCCTGCACAATCTGGATTC
Organism: Pelodiscus sinensis; assembly: GCF_049634645.1. Classification (NCBI taxonomy): domain Eukaryota; kingdom Metazoa; phylum Chordata; order Testudines; family Trionychidae; genus Pelodiscus; species Pelodiscus sinensis. The sequence continues at coordinate 2,261,470 of NC_134734.1, forward strand.
CCGGTCCCTTTCCCAGAGCTGCTCTGCTCCCAGCCCCTGCTCTAACCACTAGAACCCACTCCCCTCCCAAAGCCAGGGAGAGGACCCAGGCATCCCCGCTCCCAGCCCGCTTTGCTAGGGGATTCACACCAATCTGTCCCCCCTGAGTGTTCTCCCCCGGCTCCTGCAGCTCTGAATGGGGGGTGATGGTAGAGACAGAGAGGGGTGTGCGTGTGCGCGCTGCCCCCTGCTGGAGGAATGAGCCCTGGTCTGGGAGCCAGAGAGTTTGACATCCAGCCTGCGCCCATGGCTGGGAACCTGGCCTGGCACGGTGTCTGCGGGCCTGAGATCGAGCTGTTCCTCTGGGCTTTCTCACCCTCACATCCTGGCTTGCACAGCACCCTGGGCACCCCTGCAGAGCGAAAGTGACCTCTGATGTGGGGCCCAGGGTCTGCTTCGACAGGGGAACTGCGCCCGGTGCGGAGAGGCGCCCACCTCTTGGGTGGGGTGCAGGGACCCTGCCCTGCCCCAGCTGCTTCTTCCTGACTGACCTGCCCCGCCGGGCAGGGGATGGTCGGAGGGCGCTGGGCTGCTCTGATCAAAGACCGTGACCCCAGGCTGTCTGGGGCCTGTTATCCCCTTTCTGCGGAGAGCAGCTGGGAGAATCATTGCAGAGCTGGCGGAATGGGGGGCTGGGCTGGCAGGGACTGTGGGGTGGGAGGGAGTCAGGGGTAACAGCAGAGCTGAGGAGGGGGCCCACGAGTCAGACACAAGCCCTGCCGTGCGAGTTTGTACGGAGGTCGCTGAGGCTGAAAATCTCTGGGTGAGGGGGGCACCCCTGGCAGAGCCCGCAGACCCCAGGGGACCCAGCTGAGAACTGCCCCCCAGAACCAAGGGACAGGGCATTTTTTTCTTTCATGGGGCTGCCGTTTCCCCTGGGCCCAGCAGGTGGCGCTGGCACCTCACATGGACCAGACCCAAAAGGATGCTGTTTGGTGACATGAGCTGTTAGGTCTGAGCTGGGGTCCCACTGGCCAGAGCCATCAGGCACAGGGGCAGGGGACAGCCCAGCTTGGGGGGATGGGGAATGGGGCAGAGGTCTGTGGGGTGGGTGCTGGGTGATGCTGGAGGGGCTGTGGGTGTGTGTCTGTCTCATCCAGACCATCCCCCACCCAAGGCTGAGCTCAACAGGGTGTCTCCCTCTCTCCCACCCTTCTTTCCATTCCCTCAGCACCCTCCACCCCTTCCCAGCCACCATGCCCCAGTCCTGTGGGGTCCAGTGAGCCTGGGTGGGGTGGAAACTGACCAGTGCCCTGGCAGATAACGGCTAATTAGAGATGCTGGGAGAGGATGCAGGGGGGGGGGGGGAGGGGGAAGAGCTCAGCCACAAAACAGCTGGCTCTGTGGGGGCTCTTTGAACCACTGGGGATGGGTCGCCCAGTGCTGAGACGCGGCTGCCTTGGGAGTCGGCTACAGGGACTGTTCATACAGGGATTCCTCATCTGGCTCTGAGACGCGACTGCCTCTGGGGTAGCGCGTGGGGGCTGTTAATATAGGAACCCCTTGCCCAAAACAGCAGCCCCTCTGGGGTGGCTCCCAGCAGGGCAGGGCCCTATACCCTATTCCCCCCGCTCCCAGCCAGCCAGTCCCCTATCTGAGCCAGATGGGAGCTAGCACCCCCTCAGAGGGGAAAGTCCCAGGGCTCAGTCCCCAGCCCTGCCAAATCCAGGCAGTGACGGTGGATCATTTCCCACTTTCCCGGCATCCCGCCCTGGCCAGATGTCTTTAAGCTGCTTCCAGAGCCCAGCTGTGCGGGGCAGTGGGGGTGAGCTGGAAGGGTGCCTGATCCCGGCTTCGTCTCGCCGCTAATCCGTCAGCACCGGCCCAGCCTGGGCGCTGAGTAACTGGGGTGAATAAGGCCCAGCTCATCTGCAGCCGGCAAGAGGCACAGCCCAGACCAGGGAGGCCAGGGCTTGGGAGGGGATACCGGGGAATTACTGCACCACACACTTCAGTCAACCTCCGTGAGGGGTCAAGAGACCGGCTGGCCCCTGGTGCCCCAGTGTGTCCCGGCTCTCTGCTCCCCACCGGGGGCCTGGGTGGCTGGCAGGAGTCTGGAAAGGATGAAGGGCCCAGGTAGCAGTCCCGATCTCCCTGGAGCCCTACACCCGCCCCAGGGGAAAAGGCCAAGGTATGGGGTTCATAGCAGGAGCCCACCAGCCTTTCTGGTCAATTTCAGGGCTGCAGTCCCTCTCCACCCCCAGTTGTGAAATTGGCGAGAACACTCACAGGCTTCCACGGAAAGCCATAAAAGATCATAAGCAGTCATTTATCCCAGCATTGAAAACTCTCATCTGCCGCTGCCGCCGCCTCCAAGTTCTCTCTGGGTATGTCTACACCGCAAAGTTATTTCGAAATAACTTTCCTAGAGTCTACACAGCCATTCTGTTATTTTGAAATTAATTAGAAATAGCGGAGGGCTTATTTCAAAATCGGTAAACCTCATTCCACGAGGAATAGCGCCAATTTCGAAATTGCTATTTCAAAATAAGTGCTGTGTAGACACTTATTTCGAAATAGGGAGCCTCCAGCCCTTCCCAGAGTGCCCTGCTGGCCGCCCTGGCCACAAGATAACTTCTGACCTGATGCCCGGCCGGAACTGGTTCCAACCAGCCTTAAACGCAATTCAACGTCCACTCAGTGTGGACGCGCTATTTTGAAACAGAAAAACGCTATTTCAAAATGCATTTTGTGTGTAGATGCGTTATTTTGAAATAAGCTATTTCGAATTAACTATTTTGAAATTGGATATTTTGAAATAACACTGTAGTGTAGACATACCCTCTGATACTGGAGAGATGCATTCACCTGCCTAGCACGGCCCCTTCCTCTCTCTGGAGCAGAGCTACTCAACACATGGCCTGTCAGCCGCATGCAGCCGACAGCCCGTCTGCAGCCTGAAGTGCAGTTTGAGCGTACGCTGGTGTCCCGCGAGTGGGAGCCAAAGCAGAAAAAGAGTCAATCTAGTCGTCTTCTGTTGAGATGTGTTTTAGTAGTTCAATTCCTGGATTGCCATTGCTCATTAAAAGTGCTGTCATATGGGTGGAAATTGGGTAACTATGGCATTTTATTAATACCAGCAGAACTTACATCTCTAGATCCACAGTCAATGCTCCTCCTAATATGCCATTGGCCATCTTGGCTACAAGGGCATCCTGTTGACTCATATCCAGCTTCTCATCCACTGGAATCCTCAGGCAGTCGGTCCCCAGCCTGTAACAATTCTTGGGATTCTTCCATCCCAAGGACAGAACTCTGCTCTTGTCCTTGTTGAACCTCATCAGATTTCTTTTGGCCCAATCCTCTAATCTGTCCAGGTCACTCTGGACCCTATCTCCACGCTCCAACATAGCTACCTCTCCCTCCAGCTTAGTGTCATCCGCAAACTTGCTGAGGTGCAATCCATCCCCTCAGCCAGGTCATTAATAAAGATGTTAAAGGTGACGCGTTGTCACCATCTCATCGGATGGAACCTTGACCAGCCTTGGACCATCGTGTGCCTCGGGTGGATTTTCTGCTCTAGGGTCCTTTCTGTCCCGTGCCCAGCGCTTCACCCTGCCCCCCCATGCCTTGCCCCCCCAAATCACACCCAGTCCCAGTGCCTGCACCCCCACACGCCCTACTGTCACAAGGATGCTCCGCTCTAGCTGAAGTGCTCAAAGCTCACAAGACACGTACTTGTTAGCCCAGGGCTACTCAACACACGGCCTGTATGTTTGTGGCCATGGTGCCATTTGGGTTTACACGGAGCTCTACACGCCGCCCACGGCTGGGATCCTTTGAACATGGCCCCCACTGGGAACACGCTCCACTGGTGAGGCATCAAGACGCAAGCGGACGGACTGGCTAGAACAGGGGGTCAGGGTTTCTAGCCCCCAGGGCATTGTGCCGGGAGCACCAGGGCATTGTGCCGGGAGCACCAAGGCATTTTGGGAAGTGCTTTGCACTCATGCCCACCAGTGAAAGAAGCTATTTGCATATATTTGCATATATATTTGCATGTCTATGCAACCACACTTAAGTTGTGGCCCTCGGCCTGTGCTGTGAGTATCATTGTGGCCCCCGGGGCTTCCAAAGTGGAGTATCTCTAGACTCCACTCTCCGAATGTGATTCCTGCAGACATTGGGGGCAAGGGCGAATGACAATGGTGAAAGGGTGACGGAAATGTGACCTATTACATCACCCTCAATGAATCAGAGAAGATTTGGGTTGGAAGAGACCACAGGGGGTCATCTAGTCCCAATCCCCTGCCCAAAGCAGGACTAACCCCTACAAAACCATCCCAGCCAGGCTTGGTCTAGCCCCTTTCCTGGGGCCACCACCCCTCTAAGGCCCCACCCCTTCCATCAAGCCCCACCCCCTTGTTCCAGCCCCTCCTCCATTGCTTCCTTCCTCCAACCTCACTCGCTTTCACCGGGCTGGGGCAGGAGGCTGGGGTGTGGGGGAGGAGAGAGGACTGCAGCTTGGGGTGTGAGCGCTGGGGAAGGGCTGGGGACGAGGGGTTAGGGATGCAGGAGGGGGCTCAGAGCTTGTCAGGGGGTTGGGGTGTGCGGGAGGGGTGTGGTGGCAGCTCCAGGAGGGAGTTTGGTTGCAAGAGGGGAATCCAGGCTGAGGTGGGAGGGATCGGGTGGTGGGGGAGGGGTTTCCCAGCAGTGTTTTCTGTGGCTCCCAGTGGTTGTGGTCCCTGGCCAATCCTCCCTGGCTGCCCCTGAACCTAGGGGCCGCAGGGATCTGACAGCCGCTTCCAGGAGCCGGCCAGAGCCAGGGCCTGGGACAGGTGGGCTGTGAAACTGGCCAGGAGTTGGTAGCCAACAGGCGACGCGAGTGACGCAGTGTGGACAAAAAGACACAACATCACCTACTGAGGCTCACGGATGCCCGGCGCCTTGACTGGGGCTGGCGTTTGTGTGGGGCCGTAGGGAGTTCTCTGCATCGGCAGCAAGGTCCACCAAAGGGGCTTCACGTTGACCTTGGGCTGTAGCATAGACCAGGCTGGACACTAGAAGGGCAGCTGCTTCTTGGGAGGAGCAGGGAGCCCTTGGATCTGAACCAGTGCTGTTTAACAGTGCAAAGGATGAGCCCAGGATACTGGCCCCGATGCCCCAGCGTGACACTAGGGGGTTCTGTGCTGCAGGAGGTGGGATCAGGGCTCTCCCCTGGCAGTCAGAGGTGGTCTAGATGCCCCAGCGTGACACTAGGGGGTTCTGTGCTGCAGGAGGTGGGATCAGGGCTCTCCCCTGGCAGTCAGAGCTGGTCTAGATGCCCCAGCGTGACACTAGGGGGTTCTGTGCTGCAGGAGGTGGGATCAGGGCTCTCCCCTGGCAGTCAGAGCTGGTCTAGATGCCCCAGTGTGGCACTAAGGGGTGCTGTGCTGCAGGAGGTGGGATCAGGGCTCTCCCCTGGCAGTCAGGGCTGGTCTAGATGCCCCAGTGTGGCACTAGGGGGCGCTGTGCTGCAGGGGCAGGGGCAGGGCTCTCCCCAGTAGCCAGAGCTGGCCTGGATACCCCAGCGTGGCACTAGGGGGCGCTGTGCTGCAGGAGGTGGGATCAGGGCTCTCCTCTGGCAGCCAGGGCTGGCCTGGATGCCCCAGCGTGGCACTAGGGGGCGCTGTCCTGCAGGAGGTGGGATCAGGGCTCTCCTCTGGCAGCCAGGGCTGGCCTGGGTGCCCCAGAGTGGCACTAGGGGGCGCTGTCCTGCAGGAGGTGGGATCAGGGCTCTCCTCTGGCAGCCAGGGCTGGCCTGGGTGCCCCAGAGTGGCACTAGGGGGCTCTGTGCTGCAGGGAGCAAGCTCAGCTTCTCAGATAGACGCCTCTGCACCCCACCCCAGAGGTGGTTGCATCTCAGCAGCAGGCAAGGGGCCCGGTGTAGAAAGCGACAGTTTATCAGTAATAATCCAATTTAACACAAGGACAGTTCAGGAGGAGACAGTAGTTTAAAAAAATAACTTTTATTTGCCACCGTTTATTAAATAAAGCCAGTAAAAATCTCTCCAGTGAAAAGGCTCGTTGCAATTATTACAGACAAATAAATAGACGATGTTCCTTCATTTCCCTGCTGGGGAGGGGTTGGGGTTTGTTGGCGAGAAAGGATCCACCCAACAGGAGCAGCGACTCTCCCCTCCAGACCTTCATCCCAACCGCAGACTCTGTGACGGGACCTTTTCAGTGCAAGCAAACGGCGACAGGAGTCATGTTTGCAACATTTGTCGGCCTTGTGGGCCCAAGTGGCACGGCGCAGGATAAAAACCTACTGCCGCTGTGAAAGGAGATCCCCTCAGAAACCTGCAGGGAGCTCTGATTTGGAGGAGGTGAGTTTAGACCAGTGGGAGACATTTGGCAGAGAGAAAGGCATCCGTAGGGTAAAGCCCAGCAATGACGCCCTTCTCCGCCCCCCGAGATGGACGCATCTCAGTGCTGGACAAGGGAGCCTTTGTAAACAGTCGCCCCACCCCAGAGGTAGCTGCATCTCTGCAGTAGCTGAGGGATCCCAGTATAAACAGCTGCCTCAACCTAGAGGCAGCCGCATCTCAGTGCCATGCTGGCTGAACAGCTCCTGCTGCTCCCACAAGAGAACTTGTTACGTCTCAGCGCCCAGTCCCAGCCCCACCCCCCGCCCCAGAGGCAGCTGCATTTCAACACTGCTTCAGACAGTCCCGGAAGAGCCTCACTGGGGTGGGAGCTGCAGACGGTGACATTAATAAATAAAATGAGGTCAGACCGTTGCCTGGAGCTGGCTGTTAACCAGACACAAGGGGAAAGACGGCCGTTGGAGAACAACTGCGTCTTGGGCTGACAGAGCTTCAGTGCTGACGGGGTGTGAATAATCCACCCCACCCAGCCGAGTTCTGGGTCCCTGCCCAGCGGCCACTGGAAGGAGATTTCTGTAGTGTAGACCTGGCCTTAGAGATGAGAGAACCCAGGAGTCCTGGTCCAGAGCCCCCCTGCTCTAACCATTAGACCCTGCTCCCCTACGAGACCCAGGGAGAGCGCACAGGAGTCCAGATTCACTCTGCCCTCACCAAACATCAGGCCTCACTTTCCTCCCAGAGCTGGGGATGGATCCGTGGAGTCCTGGCCCCCCTGCTCTCACCACTAGCCATCACTTCCCCGTCTAATCCGGCTGTCCGGGGGGGATGGGAGGTAGAAGGAGAAGAACTCGGCACCCCGGGCTGCGGGCTCACACCTGGACTCGGTAGTGACCGGCCCGCTTGCGGCAGGCCCGCCGGATCCACACCCAGTAGAGCAGCCCCATGCCGGCCCAGTAGCCCAGGTAGACGCCCAGCCCGATGAACAGGTAGCCCAGCTCGGCCTGCTTGACCGGGCTGGCCCAGTCGGCCTGGGCCTCCTGGTAGATGGTGACCCCCAGCCCGGCCAGGAGCAGCAGCGCCCAGACGGAGACGGGCAGCAGGGGCATCAGGTTGCCCACCAGCTTCTTGCGGCCGGAGGTGCCCCAGCTGCTCTTGTTCATGGTGGCGATGGCGAAGTACTTGGCGGGCAGCAAGCCGCCCATGTAGAGCAGGGCGTAGAGGCTCATGAAGAGCATGCGGGCGTTGCCTCGCAGCCAGCAGGCGTACAGCGCCTTGACGCAGGCCACCAGCTGCACGCACAGCAGCACCCACAGCACGTCCCATAGGCTGCCCCCGTAGAAGAGGCGCAGCACGGTGGCCGTCACGAAGAAGGGGAAGACGCCGGCCACCACGGCCTCGTAGGTCATCCACAGGTGGTGCCGGTGCCACCACAGGGAGTTGTAGAGCCACTCCCGGAAGTAGGACTTGGTCCAGCGGGTCTGCTGGGCCAGCCAGCGCAGGAACTGGGCCGGGGTCTCCGAGTAGCAGCGGGAGCGGGCCGTGTACCTGGGGGGAGGGATCGCTTAGCTAGTGGAGGGCTGGGGTGGGAGCCAGGAGTCCTGGCTCTAACCACTAGACCCCACTTCCCTCCCAGAGCCTGGGAGAGAACCGAGGAGTCCTGGCTCTAACCACTAGACCCCACTCCCCTCCCAGAGCCCGGGAGAGAACCGAGGAGTCCTGGCTCTAACCACTAGACCCCACTTCCCTCCCAGAGCCTGGGAGAGAACTGAGGAGTCCTGGCTCTAACCACTAGACCCCTCTCCCCTCCCAGAGCCTGGGAGAGAACCTAGGAGTCCTGGCTCCAGTTGCTGCTGCTCTAACCACTAGCCCCCATTCCCCTCCAAGAGCCAGAGAGAGAACCCAGGGGTCCTGGCTCTAGCCCCCTCCTGGCTCTAACCACTAGACCCCACTCCCATCCCAGAGCCCAGGAGAGAACCTAGGAGTCCAGGCTCCAGTTTCTGCTGCTCTAACCATTAGACCCCACTCTCCTCTGAAAGCCAGGGAGAGAACCAAGGAGTCCTGGCCTCAGCTCCCTCCCCCCCCCCCCCCGACTGCTAGAACCCACTCCCATCCCAGACCAGGGAAAGGACCCAGGAGTCCTGACTCCAGACCCCTCCCCCTCCCTCCACAGCTCTAACTACTAGACTCCACTCCCCTCCCAGAGCCAGGGACAGCCCTGAGGGGTGCGGGCCAGGCACTCACTTGGTGGCGTAGCCCATGCTCAGCATGCGGTTGGTGAGGTGCCGGTCGTCGCCAAAGGTGCAGTGGGTGCCCAGGAATTTCTGGTTGTACCAGGACTCCAGGAACTGCTGCAGGAGGTCGTTCCGGTACAGGCCTGCAGGTCAGCAAGCAGCACCAGGTCAGCACAGACCCAATTCCCAGCGCTCCCTTCTGGGCCCCTGCTGCAGCCCAGCCTCCACCCTGTGTCTACCCACTAGACCCCACTCCCTTCCTAGAGCTGTGGGGAGAACCCAGGAGCCCTGGCTCCCAGTCCCCTGCTCTAACCATTAGGCATCGTTCCACTTCCAAAGCCAGGGACAGTACCCAGGAGCCCTGGCTCCCAGCCTCCACCCTGTGTCTACCCACTAGACCTCACTCCCTTCCTAGAGCTGTGGGAGGAACCCAGGAGCCCTGGCTCCCAGTCCCCTGCTCTAACCATTAGGCATCGTTCCACTTCCAAAGCCAGGGACAGTACCCAGGAGCCCTGGCTCCCAGCCTCCATCCTGTGTCTACCCACTAGACCTCACTCCCTTCCTAGAGCTGTGGGGAGAACCCAGGAGCCCTGACTCCCACCCCCTCCCACTCAGTCTAACCACCAGCCCCACCCCACCCAGAGCAGGGGGCCGGGGGCTCACCCAGGGGCCCGCTGATGCAGGAGACGCAGTCGAAGTAGGACTGGCAGGCGCGCTCCACGTTGAAGGCCATCCAGTAGCGCAGGCTGCTCATGAAGCTGATGAAGGAGTCGGAGATGTTGAGGATCCGCACGTCGCCCCCCACGGCCCCGTAGCGCTCGTCGGCCTCCAGAACCTTCACCAGCTCCACCGTGGCCCTGGGGTCCAGCTTGGTGTCGGAGTCGCACACCTGGGGGCAGCCAAGGGGGGGAGGTTACCTGCTGAGCCCTCCAGGGGGTGCTGTGCTGCAGGGAGCACTGGTCCCAATGCCCCAGGGCAGCACTAGGGGGCGCTGTGCTGTGGGGGACAAGTTGATGCCTCTCCTCAGATGCCCCAGGATGGCACTAGGTGGCACCGTGCTGTGGGGGCAGGCGGCTCCCCTGGCAGGCACAGCTGGCCCCAATACCCCAGGGCGGAACTAGGAGGCACTGTGCTATGTGGGGGCAGGGAGGGGGCTCTCCCCTGACAGGCAGGTCTGGCCCCAATGCCCCAGGATGGCACTAGGGGGTGCTGTGCTGTGGGGTGCAGGGAGGGGGCTCTCCCCTGACAGGCAGGTCTGGCCCCAAAGCCCCAGGATGGCACTAGGGGGTGCTGTGCTGTGGGGGGAAGAAGGGAGCTCCCCCCCAGGCAGGCAGGCTCCAATACCCCAGAGCGTCACTAGGGGGTGCTGTGCTGTGGGGGGAAGAAGGAGGTTCTCCCCCCCCACAGGCAGGCAGGCAGGCAGGGTTGGCCCCAATGCCCCAGGGTGGCACTAGGGAGCGCTGTTCTGTGGGGGGAGAAAGGGGCCCCCCCAGGCAGGCAGGCAGGCAGGGTTGGCCCCAATGCCCCAGGGTGGCACTAGGGGGCGCTGTTCTGTGGGGGGAGAAAGGGGCCCCCCCAGGCAGGCAGGCAAGGCTGGCCCCAATGCCCTAGCGTGACACTAGGGGGCCCAGCCATGGGGGGGCAGGGTTAGGGTCAGGGTCAGGGTGAGCTCCCCAGCTCTAAGCTCCTACCTGGACATAGTCCACCGAGTTGCCCAGGGCCCGGAAGGCCGTGTACATCACCTCCCGCTTGCCGCCCCAGCGCTGCATGATGCAGACGCAGCGCCGGGAGCGGACCAGCTCCTCCACCACCAGCTGGCCCGGGTCCACCATCTCCACCTCGGCGTAGCGCCCGGGCTCCTCCCCGCCGGGCCCCTGGCTGCTGCCCCCCGGGGCGGCCGGCAGCGGGGGCGGCTGGTGGTAGTTGTGCTCCCACACGTAGGTGCCCACGGCCTCGCCGGCGAAGACCTCCCGGAACATGTCCAGCATGTAGCGGTCGTCGGGGCTGTTGCCGTCGATCACCATGATGACGCGCAGCTTGTCGGAGGGGTACAGGGCGGCTCGCACCGACTCCAGGCACTGCCGCAGGTAGGCCGGGTCCTCCTGGTAGGCCGAGATGGTCAAGGCCACCGTCCGGGTGTAGCTGCAGGTCAGCGTCTGGCCCCGCATGCGCTGGTGCTCCCGCAGGGCGAAGAAGCTCTGGAGCAGCAGGTGGGCGGCGAGGAAGGCTCCGTAGAGGCCGAAGGCCATGATGTGGTCCCGGTCGGCCACCAGCTGCACCCCGGCCACATAGGCCCATGTCAGCACCCCCAGCACCAGCAGGGCAAAGGCCACGGTGAGGACACGGCGCCCGGCGGAGAGGAGGAATTTCGGCACTTTTCTGGGGTCCATGCCTGCAAGGGACGGGCCTGGGGTGAGAGGCGGCTGGGCAGGTTGGGCTGGACCCCCAGGGCTTGGGGATGGGGTGGGGGTTCTCCCCATGGGACAGCCCGAGGTGGCAGGGGCTGAGGGGCACAAGAGGGATTACACGGGTGGGAAGGAGGAATCGAGAAGATGGCCACTGGCACCCGAAAATAATGGATCAGTAAACCGTGCACACAAATTTCACCTCCCACCTGCCAACACCAGCCCCCACCCTCTGCTCTAACCTCTACACACCACTGCCTTCCCAGACCTGGGGAGGTGACCCAGGAGTCCTGGCAGCCGGCTCCTACCCCCCTGCTCTAACCACTAAACCTCACTACCTTCCCAGAGCTAGGGAAAGAACCCAGGAGTCCTGGCAGACTGCTCCCGCTCTATGCTCTAACCACTAGACCCCACTGCCTTCTGGCTGGGGAGAGAACCCAGGAGTCCTGGCAGCCTGTTCCCACTCTCTGCTCTAACCACTAGACCTCGCTGTCTTCTGGCTGAGGAGAGAACCCAGGAGTCCTGGCAGCCTGTTCCCACTCTCTGCTCTAACCACTAGACCTCGCTGTCTTCTGGCTGAGGAGAGAACCCAAGAGTCCTGGCAGCCAGCCCCTACCCCCTGCTCTAACCACGAGACCCCACTGCCTTCCCAGAGCCGAGGAGAGAACCCAGGAGTCCTAGCTCCCAACCCCTGCACCCCCCCGGCTGTAACCACTGCACCCCACTGCCCTCACCTGGTGCCGCTCGCTGTCGCTGCCGGGGCGGTCAGTTCTGGCTCCCTTACTGCAGCTGGGGGAGTTTTTAGCCTCAGGGAAGGGCTCAGAGAGGGCGGGAGCGGGAGGGGGGAACCCTTCCTGTGCGTCAGTCAGAGGGACCGAACCCCCGCCCCCCGGAGTCCCACGCCCTCTGCCTCCTCCCCCCCCCCGGGCATTTACCGGCAGCGCCCCGGGCTGGGAGCGTCCGCAGGGCTGGAATGCGGGGGAGTGGGGGGGGGGGGGCGTGGCGGGCAGGTACTGGGGGGGGGGGAGTTGCTGGGACTCCGGGAGTGTCCGGGAGCTGGGGCAGCCCAGCGAGCAACCCCTCCCCCCCCGTGCCAGTCTGGGGGGGGGGGGGGGTAACCAGGCAGGGGGTGGGTGGCGGGGAGCACCAGGGAGTCCCCCCCCCCCACGCCCCTCACTCCCGACCCGCAGCCAAGGGGCTGACGCTGGGACCCTCCCTGCTCCTGCCCCAGACAAGCCGGTTGTCAGGGAGGCAAAAACAAAAATAGATGGGACGTGAGCAATGAGGCGCCCCCGCCCCCCTGCCCCACTTCCCCATGGCCGTGCCATGACCTTCATCTCAGTCCCTCCCACGTCTCCTGGCCTGTGCCAGCCCCGCCCCACAGATCCCCCTCTCTGCCCCAGCCTGTGCCAGCCCCCACCCCATAGATCCCCCTCTCTGCCCCAGCCTGTGCCAGCCCCCACCCCATAGATCCCCCCCCTCTGCCCCCAGCCTGTGTCATCCCCCGCCCCACAGATCCCCTTCTCTGCCCCAGCCTGTGCCATCCCCCACCCCATAGATCCCCCCCCTCTGCCCCCAGCCTGTGCCAGCCCCCGCCCCACAGATCCCCCTCTCTGCCCCAGCCTGTGCCATCCCCCGCCCCACAGATCCCCCTCTGTGCCCCCAACCTGTGCCAGCCCCTGCCCCACAGATCCCCCTCTCTGCCCCAGCCTGTGTCATCCCCCGCCCCACAGATCCCCCTCTCTGCCCCAGCCTGTGTCATCCCCCGCCCCACAGATCCCCCTCTGTGCCCCCAACCTGTGCCAGCCCCTGCCCCACAGATCCCCCTCTCTGCCCCAGCCTGTGTCATCCCCCGCCCCACAGATCCCCCTCTCTGCCCCAGCCTGTGCCATCCCCCGCCCCACAGATCCCCCTCTCTGCCCCAGCCTGTGTCATCCCCCGCCCCACAGATCCCCCTCTCTGCCCCCAGCCTGTGCCAGCCCCCACCCCATAGATCCCCCCTCTGCCCCCAGCCTGTGTCATCCCCCGCCCCACAGATCCCCTTCTCTGCCCCCAGCCTGTGCAAGCCCCCGCCCCACAGATCCCCCTCTCTGCCCCCAGCCTGTGCCAGCCCCCGCCCCACAGATCCCCCTCTGTGCCCCCAACCTGTGCCAGCCCCTGCCCCACAGATCCCCCTCTCTGCCCCAGCCTGTGCAAGCCCCCGCCCCACAGATCCCCTTCTCTGCCCCCAGCCTGCGCCAGCCCCCGCCCCACAGATCCCCCTCTCTGCCCCCAGCCTGCGCCAGCCCCCGCCCCACAGATCCCCCTCTGTGCCCCCAACCTGTGCCAGCCCCCGCCCCACAGATCTCCCTCTCTGCCCCCAGCCTGTGCCATCCCCCGCCCCACAGATCCCCTTCTCTGCCCCCAGCCTGTGCCAGCCCCCGCCCCACAGATCCCCCTCTCTGCCCCCAGCCTGTGCCAGCCCCCGCCCCACAGATCCCCTTCTCTGCCCCCAGCCTGTGCCAGCCCCCGCCCCACAGATCCCCTTCTCTGCCCCCAGCCTGTGCCAGCCCCCGCCCCACAGATCCCCCTCTCTGCCCCCAGCCTGTGCCAGCCCCCGCCCCACAGATCCCCTTCTCTGCCCCCAGCCTGTGCCAGCCCCCGCCCCACAGATCCCCCTCTCTGCCCCCAGCCTGTGCCAGCCCCCGCCCCACAGATCCCCTTCTCTGCCCCCAGCCTGTGCAAGCCCCCGCCCCACAGATCCCCTTCTCTGCCCCCAGCCTGTGCCAGCCCCCGCCCCACAGATTCCCCTCTCTGCCCCCAGCCTGTGCCAGCCCCCACCCCATAGATCCCCCTCTCTGCCCCCAGCCTGTGCCAGCCCCCGCCCCACAGATCCCATTCTCTGCCCCCAGCCTGTGCCAGCCCCCGCCCCACAGATCTGGCCACTCCACTGTGTTGATTTGCCCCCATCCCTCTCCCCTTCAGCCCCCACCCCCAGCCTGCTGTGCCTCCTGACTCTCCATGGGGAAGTTTTCGAGAGGCCAGATGCGGGAAGGAGGTGAGAGGAGGGGGGCTGGGTTGTGTGAGCCATCCCCGTGGGAGGGGAGGGGGAAGGGAGCGGGAGCTGGCGGGGGGGGGGGGGGCGCTTTGGGGCAGGAAGTGGTCCAGGTGTGGCCTGTGGATCAGGCTCTTGGCATTCCTGGCGCGGTTTGGGGCTGGGCTCAGTTCCTGGGGAAAACCGCTGGATTGCTCCCCCTCCCCCACGTGCGGGGAGCGGGACACAGGCCTGGGCATGCGCCGTGGGAAGGGGGCAAGTTGGCTCTGGAGCGGCGGGTCCAGGGGCCCCATGTGCGCCTGGAGTTTGCTGGGTCTCAGCCCCGGTTCCTGCAGGGACCGTCCCCCCCCCCCCCCCCCCCCCCGAGCTGGGACTCAGGTGCCAGCCGGGCTCACCCGCCTCCCAGCCAGGAATCTCTCTACCCCGGCTCCGGCCCTGCCCAGGACAGCTGGACCCGCCTGCCCCCTTTCCGTGGGGCACGGGAATGGGAGGGTCCCAGGTGTCCTGCCCTCGGCTCTGCCTCTCCCAGGGGCTGTGCCCCAGAACATGCCCGTGTGACCCGGCTGGGCACCTGCGGCTGCAGCACCCGATGGCCCCGGTCGGGAGCCCTGCCGGCCTAGGGGCTGGATCTCTGTCCTGAGACCCCCAGTTGCCACCCGCTCCCTCCCAGCCCCCTGCCTTGTCCCCCCACCCCAACTCCAGCCTCTCCCTAACCTCTGCCCCAGACCCTCCTCTGCCCTCCAATCCCCGCAGCCCCCTGCCCCAGTAAGCGCACTTCTCAGCCCCTGCCTGCCCCCCCCCGCGACCCTCCTCCCCTTGACTGCCCCACCCCCCCATAACACAACCCCTCCCCCGCCCCACTAGCTCCCCCGCCCACGGTCCCGTCTGCTGCCGGTTCCAGGATCCCTGAGTCGGCAGCTTAGCTTTGCTGTCCCCATCAGCTTTGACATCATGTGCCTGCCCCACCCCAGCCTGGGAATCAGTGCCCTGAAGCCATGGGATGCTTAGTGAGCATGGCCTTCCAGGGACACGCCAGGAACAGGGGGGACCCCCTGCCACGGGGCATCAGGGAGTTAACCTGTGGGACTCCCTGCCCCGGGTTAACCTGTGGGACTCCCCGCCCAGGCATTAGCAGTGGCAGCCAGATCCATTGGGCCAGCCCCTGAGCGCTCAGTGGGTTGCCCTGTGGAACTCCCTGCCCCTGGACACAAAGGGGGCGATGGCGCCTCTTCAAGGAGTAGTGAAGCCTGGGGGGCTGCAGGTTGGTTCGGGGCCCCGCAGCGACCTCCCCACCAGCATCTCCAGCCAGGGCAGCCTGTCTGGCCCAGTGGCAGGGCTTTCCCGGCATGTGCTCCGCAGAAGGGGCTGACTCAGGCCAGCCTGGCCATTGGGCAATAGGGGAAGCCAGGGGCTGGCGCGGTGTCTGAGGGGCTGCGGGGTGGAGCCCGGGCTCCCGGGTTCGCTCCTGGGTGCTGGGAGGAGCAGAGACTAGCAGTCAGAGGCGGGCCGCGTTGCCATGGCAGCAGGGTACCATCAGCCAAACAGTCCCTGCCTCGGCGCTAATCAGCCCGTGGCTCAAGGAACTGACATTTCCTCTCCAGCTGCCTGGGAACCTCCGCCCTGCAACACCCGTCCCCAGGGGCCGCCCGCCCGCCGCTGACACAGAGCAGGAGCCGCAGGGATGGGTCAGCCCCCCGCTCTGTGACCACTAGTCCCGGCTCCCCTCCCAGAGCCTGGGATAGAACCCACGAGTCCTGGCTCCCCCTAACTATTAGACCTCCCCCTTCTTCCCCAAAATGGGCAGAGAACATAGGAGCCTGGGTCCAGCTCCCCCCCACCCCACTAACCATTGGACCCCACTCCCCTCTCAAAGCCTTGGAGAGAACCTAGGAGTTCTGGATCCCAGCCCCCCTGCTCTGACCACTAGACCCTGCTCCCCTCTCAAAGTCTAGGATAGATCCTGCAGGCGCTGGAACGGTTTAGGCGCCACCTGCTGGGGACATTGTGCATTGCACTCTGCACACGCTGTCCCAGCCGCGTGCGGTGTAGGCTGGCGTCCATCGGGGGGGCTGGCAGAGACCCAGGACTCCTGGGTTCTCGCCCCGGCCCGGCAGGGGAGCGGGTGGTATGCTCCCAGCGGGGCTGAGGTCAGCGCAGAGGAAGGGGGCAGAGGCTGCGGCTGTCCATGTGCTGACTGGGCCGTGGCCTTGGCGCTGTGTCTGCTACAGGCAGCCTCCGGGGCTCCCTCCCCCTGGTCCCAGACCGCGCTAGGGTCAGGGGCAGCCACATCCTCCCCCAGCCCTTCCTGCCACAGCCACTGCTCTGGCCTGTGTCCCCTGGGGCTGGACAGCGGCTGCCGCCGGGCCTGGGGGCAGGGGCCGATGAGGATTTTGCGGGGCCCAAGGCAGCACAATTTCGCGGGGGCCCCCCCTTTGCCACGGCGCATGCGCAGGGCTTCTTGAAGCACAGGTCCCGGGGCGGCCGCCCCGCTCACCCTGCCCTATATCCGCCCCTGCCTGGGGGACACACACAGCTCAGCCTGGAGCCTGCTGGAGGCTAGGGTCCTACGGGCTCTGATAGCTGGGCAGGGGAGCCATGGGGCTGTAGAGACCCACTGACACACACACACAGAGAGCAGGGACAGGCATACACACTGTATAACAGCACACAGTGTATAGCAACACATACACAAATACACACACAGTGTATAACAATACAGGCATACACACTGTATAGCCACACACACAGTTTATAACAATACAGACACACACAGTGTATAACAGGCACCACACACACACTGTATAGCGACACAGATACACACACTGTAGAACAACACACACAGTGTAAGCAACACATACACACACACACACATTGTATAGCAAAACACACACAGAGAGTTTATAATAACAGACACACACACAGGACTGACACACACATACTATATATAAGACTATGTAGCACTTTAAACACTAACAAGATGGTTTCTAAAATGCTACATAGTCCTGCATTTTGCTTCAGCTACACCAGACTAACACGGCTACATTTCTATTACTATACTATATATAGTGACAGATACACCCTGGACATAGCAACACACAGGAAGTCACGAACACACAGACACACAATAGAGCCCTGGTGTCCAACCTGCTCGGAAGGACCCCTATGGCGAAGTAGCCACACTCACCTGGCCAAACAGCCACATGTGACTAGCGGGTTGGATAGTGACACACACAGAAGGGCTCATCCTGTCCACCAGAGGGCGGTGGAGCGACACCGACAATAGAGCCCGTCCCCTCCAGCAGGTGGCACAGGGACACGCTCTCTCTCTCTCTCTCTCTCTCTCTAAATACTTTGGATACTTCCAACAATTTTTCCTGTCTCGAATCCAGCCGACAAATCAAACTGCCCCCCAAATTCATGATCTGACCCCCCCCCCGATGTTTCTTTCCCCCCATTAACTGAACCATATTGCTTAAAAAATTGCTGGGCAAGGGGAGGGGCCGAGACTCCCCCAAGTGCATGAGGCTGCTGCCCCCCGATTCATCCCCCCTTGGGGTCACCTTATCTCCTGCCTGAATGTGTCTCACGCCAGGCTGGGCTGCGTTAGGCCTTCCCCTGCCCCATGGGAGCCCCGTTAGTTGTTTGGGCCAGGCAGACGGGCGCCACTCTCCCCTCACCAAGCTCTGGTCCTGGCGGATGAAAACAGTTTGGGAACCAGGGTGCGATGGAGCCGGAGGGCCGGAGTGTCTGGCTCCGAGGCAGGTTTCTGACCTTTTCATCCTCCTCTTGCTCTTCTCCCTGCCTCCCCACCTGACCAACGTCCTCCTGGAACTGTGGGCCCAGGATCCGGTCACAGGGTCCCAGCAGTGTTGCCCCGGGGCTGCACCTGGAGGGGACGTCCCGTCCCGCAGGTCTGGCCCCGCTGGGAACCCCTCCCCTGCGTCCGGCCGGCCTGGGCTCTGGCCCTGCCAGAGGCTCCCGCGTTTCCCTGCCACCGGGCAGCTGGGAACTGCCCTGACTCACTGGTTTCTAGCTGACCAAAAAAAGCAGCCATGTAGCACTTTACAAACTAACAAGATGGTTTATTAGGTGATGAGCTTCCGTGGGCCAGACCCACTTCCTCAGATGCAAAAGCTCATCACCTAATAAACCATCTGGTTAGTCTTTAAAGTGCTACGTGACTGCTTGTTTGCCCAACACGGCTACCTCGCTATTGGTGTCTAGCTGGGTTGTTGTCCTGGCTTGGGGCTTTGCTAGCGACTGTTTGTGTTTCCACGGGCAGAGGCAGGGCTGGGCCAGTCCCCATCACCCCTTGGGGCCAGGATGTGGTCTGAGGGCAGCAGCTATTAGATTGCGCCACCACCAGGTTAAGGACACAGGGCTGGGGGGGGGGGGCAGGGGCTGCGGGTCGGGAGCGAGGGGCACCGGCAGAACTGTGGGTCTGGAGTGAGGGGCACTCAGTGTGGCGGGCGAGGGGGTATTGCCATAGCCGTGGTTTGGGAAGGCCTGAGTCACTTTGTGGGGAGCTATCCAACCCCCCGCAGTGGGGGGGGGGGGGGCAGGTGAGTCAGAGTCTGGATCGAATTGTCCCTGTGGGAACCTGCAGGCTGGGGGGGTGACTGACAGACTGATGGACACAGACATGAGCACCTCCCCCAAACACAGCCCCCCAACAACACCCCATAACTCCCCAAACACAGCCCCCCAACAACACCCCATAACTCCCCAAACACAGCCCCCAACAACAGCCCCCCAACAACACCCCATAACTCCCCAAACACAGCCCCCCAACAACACCCCATAACTCCCCAAACACAGCCCCCCAACAACAGCCCCCCAACAACACCCCATAACTCCCCAAACACAGCCCCCCAACAACACCCCATAACTCCCCAAACACAGCCCCCCAACAACAGCCCCCCAACAACACCCCATAACTCCCCAAACACAGCCCCCCAACAACACCCCAGAACTCCCCACACACAGCCCCCCAACAACACCCCATAACTCCCCCAACAACACCCCATAACTCCCCAAACACAGCCCTCCAACAACACCCCATAACTCCCCCAACAACACCCCATAACTCCCCAAACACAGCCCCTCACTCCCAGGGCAGCCGGGTGCCAGGACAGAGAGTGGGGTGGGGGGCAGGGCTGCTCCCAGCACCAGCCTCCCCCTTTCTGGCACCTCCCAGAAGCACCAGGCTCTTTGCAGCCTCGGGGCACCGGCAGAGACGCGCTGAGCCGGCCGAGGAGACTCAGAGACAAGGTAAGAGACCCGCCGGGCTGTCCCCCTCCCTCTCCCTGTCTGTCCCTGAACCCCGGCATGTCCCCCCTCCCCCTCCCCCTCCATCCCCGCGTCCCGGGTTGGATCCCATCCCCTTCCCTATTTGTCCTCGCACCCTGGCATGGATCCTCCTAGACCCCTTTCCATCCCCAACTCCCCCCCCGATCTATCCCCCCACAATCTGTCCCCCCATGTCCTCTGGATCTATCCCCCGACCCCTCTCTGTCCCCTGACACTGCCTGGATCTATGCCCCCAGGCCCCTCTATCTATCCTCCTCTACTTCCTCTCTGTTCCCTGATATATCCCCCAGACCCCTCTCTGTCTGTCCCCTGACACCCCCTGGATTTATCTGCCCCCCACATCCCTTCTCTGTCCCCCAGTCACTGCCTGTCCCTATCTATCCATCCCCCCATTCATCCTAGCTGTCCCCCGACACCCACGTATCTCTCCATCTCCCCACACCCTCCTCTGTAGGAACCCCGTCATCCCTCCTGCTCACTATCTATTCCCAGATGCATCCTGTCCCCACACCCCCATTCCCCACACTCACTGTGCATCTGTCCCAGACACCCCCCCCCCCATCCTAGCTCATCGCTGCTCCTGCCCGTCTGTTATTTGGTGCAGCACAGAGGGGTGCATGGGGATGGGCAGATACAAGGCCTGGCTCCCACACACCCTGCTCTAACCACTAGCCCCCACTCCTCTCCCAGAGCTAAGGAGAGAGCCCAGGCGTCCTAGCTCCCAACCCCTTTAGACCCCACTCTCCTCCCCAGCTGGGCCGAGAACCCGGGACTCCTGGCCCTGGCCCGCAGGCGCACAGAGGAGATGGGGGCTCAGGGGAAGCCCTGGCAGTCGGCAGGAACCGGGCATCTGGGGGGGGGGGTGTCTCCCACTGCACTGAGCAGGGGAGAGCCTGAGGGGGGGGGAGGGTTGGTGGGGCCCGTCCCACATGGCCACGGTGTTCCCGGCCCAGCCGCCCACATCCTGGCTCCGGGGGAAGCTGCGCGACCTCAGGATTCTCCTCATCCAGCCAGTCACCGCGGGGACTTGGCACCATGGCTGGGGCTGGCAGAGGGCCGCTTGGAGGTGGTCGCCCAGCGGGCTTGGCTCTCCCTCCTGCCCCCCCACCCCTGCTCCGTCTCCCCCCCTGCCCTGAGCCCTTCCACCCCTGCTCCGTCTCCCCCACCCCCGCCCTGAGCCCTCCCACCCCTGTTCCGTTTCCCCCACCCCCGCCCTGAGCCCTCCCACCCCTGCTCTGTCTCCCCCCACCCCCGCCCTGAGCCCTCCCACCCCTGCTCCGTCTCCCCCCACCCACCGCCCTGAGCCCTCCCACCCCTGCTCCGTCTCCCCCTACCTTGAACTCTCCCACCCTTGCTCCGTCTCCTCCCACCCCTGCTCTCCCTCCTGCACCCCCTGCCACCTCTGCTCCATGTCCCCCCACCCCCGCCCTGAGCCCTCCCACCCCTGCTCTGTCTGCCCTGAGCCCCACACCCCCTGCTGTCTCTCTTGTACCCCCTCCCAGCCCTGCCCTGAACCCTCCCACCCCTGCTCCGTCTCCCCCACCCTGAATCCCCACACCCTGTGCTTTCACTCCTGCACCCCCTCCCGGCTCTTGCCCAGAGCCCTCTAACTCCTGCCTTGACTCCTGCACCCCCACATCCTGGTTGACTTAGAGGGGCAGGGTGAGTGGGGAATGGGGCAGGGGCCTGTCCCCTCTAGGGGGCGCTGGCTCCCATGCTGCCCCCTGGTGGGGAGTGGCGGGCTCAGGGGACGGGGAATGGGGCATGGGGCTTTCTCCTCAGGGCTTCTTTCCCGCAGCGCCTCCCTCAGCATGGCTGACAACGCCTCCTCCCCCTACGACTACGACGGCGACTACGAGGACGAGGGCGGCTTGGAGGCCGGCTCCTGGCTGCACGGTGCCGTGCACGTGGTCTCCATGGTGATCTACTCCATCGCCTTCCTGCTGGGGGTGACGGGCAACGGGCTGGTCATCTTCATCACCGGCTTCCGGATGAGGAGAACCGTCAACGCCATCTGGTACCTCAACCTGGCCGTGGCCGACTTCATCTTCACCTTCTTCCTCCCCCTCAGCGTGGCCTACGTAGCCCTGGGCTTCCACTGGCCCTTTGGGCGGGCCCTGTGCAAGATCAACACGGCCGTGGCCTTCCTCAACATGTTCGCCAGCGTCTTCCTCCTCACCCTCATCAGCGCCGACCGCTGCGTCACCGTGGCCTGGCCCGTCTGGGCCCAGAACCACCGCTCGCCCCGGCTGGCCTCCCTGTTGGCCGGGGCTGCGTGGCTGGCGGCCCTGGCTCTCAGCGGCCCGTATATGGTTTTCCGGGACACTAGGAGCTCCCCCTTTCAGGAGAACACCACCCACTGCTACAACAACTACGCCCTGTCCTATGGCTTCCAGCAGGAGGAGCCGCCTGGGCTGAGGGAGCGCCGGCACCGGGCCATGGTGCTGACCCGCTTTCTAGCGGGCTTCCTGGTGCCGTTCGCCATCATCCTCGCCTGCTACGTGGGCATTGGGGCCAAGCTGAGGCGGAACCGGCTGACCCGCTCCGGCAGGCCCTACAAGATCATGGTGGCCGTGGTGGCGGCATTCTTCCTTTGCTGGCTCCCCTACCACGTCTTCTCCTTCCTGGAGGTGTCAGGCCCGGCAACGGTGCCCCCGTTCCAGTCGCTGCTGGCGGTGGGGATCCCGCTGGCCTCCGGCCTGGCCTATCTCAACAGCTGCCTCAACCCCCTCCTCTATGTCTTCGTGGGCCGGGATTTCCGGGAGAAGCTCCGGAGCTCGGTGCTGTCGGCCTTCGAGAGCGCCTTCAGCGAGGTCTCCGGCCAGCCCCCTCCCCCCGTTGGCAAGGGCAAGGCCAGCGCCGAGACCCAGTGGCACCTGCTGGAGAGGGGGTCGGCTGGCTCAGGGGCAAAGGGCCACAGGGCCATTCCTCTCTAAGGGTATGTCTACACTAGCCCCCTACTTCGAACTAGGGTGGTTAATGTAGGCATTCAAACTTGCAAATGAAGCCCGGGATATAAATATCCCGGGCTTCATTTGCATGTTCCCAGGTGAGCGCCATTTTTAAATCCGTATTTAACTGCAATGAGGTGTAACAGGATTTAATTCGGATTAACTTCTGAGTGCCGCACGTATCCGTGGGCAGTCAGTTCGAACTAAGGGGGTTTAAAAATGGTGCCCGCTTGGGAACATGCAAATGAAGCCCGGGATATTTAAATCCTGGGCTTCATTTGCAAGTTCTAATGACTACATTAGCCAGCCTAGTTCGAACTAGGGGGCTAGTGTAGACATACCTTAAGGGTATGTCTACACTACAGTGCTATTTCGAATTAACTTAATTCGAAATAGTTAATTCAAATTAAGCTAATTCGAAATAACGCATCTATACACAAAAACTATTTTGAAATAGCATTTTGCTATTTCAAAATAGCGTGCTCACACTGAGTGGACCCTGAACTGAAGTTAAGGCTGGCCAGAACCAGTGCTGGCAGGGCATCAGGTTAGGACCTTGGCTACGTCTACACTGGCATGATTTTCCGGAAATCCTTTTAACGGAAAAGTTTTCCATTAAAAGCATTTTCGGAAAAGCGTGTCTAGATTGGCAGGACACTTTTCCGGAAAAGCACTTTTTGCGGAAAAGCATCCGTGGCCAATCTAGACGCGCTTTTCTGCATAAAAGCCCCGATCGCCATTTTCGCAATCGGGGCTTTTTTGCGGAAAACACTGCTGTGATGTCTACACTGGCCCTTTTGCGCAAAAGTCTTTCGGAAAAAGACTTTTGCCCGAATGGGAGCAGCATAGTTTTTCCGGAAAAGCACTGATGATTTTACAGTAGATCATCAGTGTATTTCCGAAAATTCAAGCGGCCAGTGTAGACAGCTGGCAAGTTTTTCCAGAAAAGCGGCTGATTTTCCGGAAAAACTTGCCAGTGTAGACACAGCCCTAGTGTGTGGAGCTGCTGCCTGAGGCTAACTGATCTTAAAGGGACCCTACCCCCACCCCGGACAGACAGTTCTCAAGGTTCGCCGCTTGCTTGTCTACCTCAATGAGGGACAGCAAAGCAGTCCTGTCTTGGAGTGCCCTGAGTGCCCACACTCGGGACACCACAGCACTCGGCCACATAGAGCCAGAGCTGCCCCTGGGCACGCCGGTGCATCTCATGGGGTCATTGCCATCAGCTCAGCTGCACTTGCCGCAGGCTGCCATCTGGGGGGCCCATTGGGGGGCTGTCAGGATCCAGGAGGCCCTGCGGGAGAGCGTCTACCCCGAGGAGCCCTCAGAGCCCCCCCCAGTCCTCCTCACCGGGGGCTAGTGCCCCATTCCTCCCTCATGTCCTTCCACTTACCCCTCCCTAGCCCCCCTTCTTGATGTCAAATAAAAGACACGTATGTTCAAAAAATAGAAACTGGGTTTATTGAACAAAACCGGGCGGGGGTGTGACGGACCGGGCCGTGTCTGGGCACAGCTGAGGGCGTCCGCTCAGGGCGAACTGCTCGAATCCGGGGCTACTTACAGCCCCCGACTGGTGACCTCTCCACACAGGCCACAAACCAGTCCCACAGAGCGCTTCAGCTGCCTGCCTGAAGCCTCACGAGCAAAACCCCTCCAACGCCCCAGCAATATCCATGCCCCAGATGGCCCCGGGCCTATACACAGGTGGGGGGTCCTAGCACCCAATCCCACCTACCCCGAACAAGTCCTGTCCGGTTCCAAGAAACCAGCCACAGATCCCTGGTCAATTTACCCTCTGGACCTTACCCACAAATCACGCTGGGCCAATCCTTTAGAATCTATATCTAAAGGTTTATTATTACAAGAAAGAAAAGCATGAGAGTAAGGTTATTAAAGTACAGTACGTTACATGCACCGAATCTCCCAGTCCTCGATGCAGGCTCTAGCAGAGATGTTGCAGCTGCTGGTTTAAAAGATCTTATTGCACATCCTGCGATCAGGATGGGTTCACAGGTCTTCCGGGCTCTTCAATCCCTGCAGTGCTGCCTCTGGGATGAAGTGCTGAGCTGAGAACAAAATGGCATTGACCGCATGGCCTCTTTATACCCCCTTTCTGGCCTCTTCTGGTCTCAGCCGGTCACCTGGTCCTCAGCCTCTCTCTGCTGGCAGCTCTTGGGTCTCCGCCCTCCTGCTTTAGGTGTGTCCTTGGGCCATCAAGGGCCATTGTTCCACAGGGCTTCGCTACTCAGCCTGTCCATAGCAATGCTTAACCACATTCACAGAAATATTCAGCTTCCACTCAGATAACAGATTCCTACCTACACACACAGACATTATACACTCACATAAATAGCGTACATAAGATCAACAAACAATAATCTCCCATTCAATACCCCACATGGCTCCCCCCACACCAATTTCTGGGGCCAACACCCCCACCTAGGGGTGCAGCAGCGATCTGGCTGCTTCCCTCCAATTCAGCAACGTGACAGGGGGGCAGAGATGAACCTCTGGGGAGATTGGGAAAAGGAGGTGGGAAAGGGGAAGAGAGAGGGTGGAAGAGGGGAGGGGGAAACCTGGGAGAAGGGAGCTGGAAGGGGGAAGCAAGGGGAAGAAGGGGGAGGGGAATCTCAGGGCCCGCCTTCTCCAGCCCCTGTCAGGCTCCTGGGAGCTGGCAGACTGTTTCTGGGGAGCGGTGGAGGGCTGGCTGCCAGGGGCTTGCTGGCTCATGTTTTGGGGCCACAGGGTCAGGGGCCCTGGTGGCCACTGCTGGCTCTGGGCTGGCAGGCTTGGAGCTGGCACAGGCACTGTGGCCAGGGTCTACCCCTTTAATGGCTCTGGGGCTGGGGGAGAGGAGAGGAAGGTTTCCTGGTTGTGCCCAGAGTGGCCACCAGGGCTCCCTGGGAAGGGCTGGAGGCCCCCTAATTCGAATTAAGTGTCTACACAGCACTTCATTCGAAATAGCTATTTCAAATGTAGTGTTACTCCTCATAGAATGAGGTTTACCAAATTCGAAATAAGGGCTCTACTATTTCAAATTTTCGAAATAGCGGTTTGCCTGTGTAGATGCTATTAAAGTTAATTCGAAATAACGGCTGTTATTTTGAATTAACTTTGTAGTGTAGACAGACCCTGAGGGTGCCGACTCCTGGCTGGCGGGGCAGGGAACGGGACGGGGCAGCTTTACCCTTCCTGGCTGGCCCCAGGAGGGGAAGTGGCTGGGTTAGGGTATGGAGATAGAACCCAGGAATCCTGGCTCCCAGCCCCCCTTGCTCTAACTGCTAGCCCCCACTCCCCTCCCAGAGCCAGGGAGAAAACTCAGGAGTCCTGGCTCTCTGCCTCCCCCTCCCTTCCCACGGCCGGCACTTGTCAGTGGCTGCAGAGCGTGGCTGTAATTTGGTGGTGAGTCCCTCCCCATCCTGTGGCCTGCATGGGTGTCCTCACCCCAGGGCGGGGCAGCGGGTGCGACGGGGCCCGGGTCTTAGGCGGGGTCTGTGCTGCGCCCGACAGGAGGGCCCTGGGGTGTTTCAGTGGGTCTGGTGTTAATTCTCAGACACTTTGCTCTTTGCATAATCCAAGTGGGGTTTCGAGTTCATGTGACGTGTGTGTGTGGATGAAATTCGTGCCCCAGATCTCCCATAATCCCCCTCCCCCGGCCCTCATGCCCTAACCCTGACCTTCAACATCACCCCGGGCCTCCCTGAAACCCTCTTCCCCTAAAGCCAACCTGTGACTCTAACCGCTACTCCTGGCTCTGACCTTACCAGGCGTTACCTGGTACGCACCCCCCCGCCCTGACCCAGCGCCGTGCAAACACGCAGCAAAATGATACCGCCCCTCCCCCTAAGCGTGGGCCCACCCCAACTCTCCCTCAGAGTCATGGGACGGTTCGGGGCAGCCACCCTGGGCCTTGCGCTTGGGGGCCCCATGCTGGCCTGGGGCATGACCGGGGGCTAGTGCCAGCAGCAGGGGTCCCCTTCCACCCTGCGCACTCACCAACAGGGGTGGGAAGGCAGAGTGAGCCAGCCCCAGGGTGCCCCCCCAAGACAGCCGAGAGGTGTCTGAGCAGGGATGGGAAGAGACAGGCAGATGCGGATAGGGGGCGGGGCTTGAGGAAGGGGTGGGAACAGACTGGCAGATGCGGATAGGGGGCGGGGCTTGAGGAAGGGGTGGGAACAGACTGGCAGATGCGGATAGGGGGCGGGGCTTGAGGAAGGGGTGGGAACAGACTGGCAGATGCGGATAGGGGGCGGGGCTTGAGGAAGGGGTGGGAACAGACTGGCAGATGCAGATAGGGGTGGGGCTTGAGGAAAGGGTGGAGTAGGGGTGGGGTGGGAAGAGGGGGTGTGTGGAGCAGGGGCGGGGCTTGGGGGTGGGAAGAGACAGGCAGGCGCAGTTATGGGGCGGGGTTTGAGGAAGGGTTTGAGTGGGGAGGGGCAGGGGCGGGAAGAGGAGGGGCAGGGTCTGGGGGGGTGACCCAGGCCCCACATCTCCTAGGGACGCCCGGACCACCCTCCTAGCCCTAAAACTAGCCCCCGCCCTTACCTCTGGGGGTTGACTTGCAGCACGTCTCGGCGCATGGGGATTGTCCCGACTGGCAAGGGGGAAATGGGCTGAGCCGGACACCGGACGTGGCCTGGAGCACGGGCATTGGGCAGCCAGGGAACCGGGAGCCGTTTCCCAAGGCCGGTGGAATCTCCCTCCCCAGCCAGTGGCGTGGGAACTAGGGGTGCAGGGAGCCTGTGCCAGCCCTGCTCCCTGGCCCTGCACCCAGGCTCCACGCAGGGGCCCCACTCTCGGTCCTGCACCCAGGACTCTGGTCCCTGGTGCCTAGGTCCAGGACCAGGGCTCTGCACCCGGGGTCTGCAGCCCCCAGCCCCGAGCCCCAGCCTCCACACCTGGCCAGAGCCCACCAGCCCCCATCTGTGGCCTCTCCTCAGACCCAAGTCTGGCCTAGTCCAGCTGCCCGGCATGGGCAGCCAGAGGCAGCAAAGCAGCGGAGGGGCTGACGGCCGAGCGGGTAGCTCCGTGGGGGCAGCCGCCTGCCAGTCGTCCCTGGCAGGGGGAACAGCGCGGCAGGGGCTGAGGTGTCACTCGAAGTCTGTCACACGCACTACCTGTCACACAAGCGCTCTGTCTCACACAATGTCTGTCACACTCACTGCCTGTCACACACACTGCCTGTCACACAAGCGCTCTGTCTCACACAATGTCTGTCACACTCACTGCCTATCACACACACTGCCTGTCACACAAGCGCTCTGTCTCACACAATGTCTGTCACACTCACTGCCTGTCACACAAGCGCTCTGTCTCACATGCACTTTCTCACACACTGCCTGTCACACTCACTACCTTTCACACACACTGCCTGTCACACAAGACCTCTG
The DNA here is from genome assembly GCF_049634645.1 of Pelodiscus sinensis. NCBI lineage: Eukaryota > Metazoa > Chordata > Testudines > Trionychidae > Pelodiscus > Pelodiscus sinensis. Next base: position 2,289,138 of record NC_134734.1, read on the forward strand.
TCTCACACTGCCTATCACACTCACTGCCTGTCACACACACTACCTTTCACACACACTGCCTGTCACACAAGCGCTCTGTCTCACACACTGCCTGTCACACTCACTGTCTGTCACACACACAGCCTGTCACACACACTGCCCTTCACACATGCGCCCTGTCATACTCACTGCCTGTAACACACACACACCCCATCACACACACTGCCTTTCACACGCACTGCCTGTCACATACGCACTCTGTCTCACACACTACCTATCACACACACGCCCTGTGACACAAACACATCCTATCACACACACTACCTTTCACACACATGCCCTGTCACACACACTGGCTGTCACACTCACTGCCTATCATACACACCACGGGAAAGCTGCTGGCAATCTAACAGGATGCCCACAGAAAGATGGGATCCACAGACAGGCATCCCCTGACACTGGAGTTGCCCCAGGGGGCCTGGAGAACCCGGCCCTAAGCCCCCTGCGGCCTGTTGCCCCGGTGGGGGGAGCTACCCCCAGTGCACGGCTCTCCCTGCCCACGTGGCTGCTCTGTGCCCACACCAGGAGCGAGCGTGGACAAGCAACAGTGGTTTCCTCACAGCACCACAACCTTGTGCACAAACCGTTGCCGTGTGGCGAAGACCCCGGAAACAGGCGAGTAACTCCCTCCTAACGGCTGCAGTTAAGAGACTGATGGGAACCAGGGAGCAGAGTCCAGTCTGTCTGTCTGTCTGTCTGCAGGCACCCTAAGGCCAGCCGCGCTCTCTCCCCCTCCCCTATACAGACCAGCAAGCTCCCTAGATGCTGGACGACCAAAACAGACGGAGCAAAAGTCTCTTCTGTGCAAAACTTTCCTCACGGCGCTTGTGTGGGAATCAGTTTGAATTTGAGAACAGTCAATGGGGCAATGAACCAGCAAATTGGTCAGTGGTCAATGGGCCGTAGCTCCACTGGAATCAATGGGGCAGATCCCAGCTGGGTCAATGGGCCGTAGCTCCATTGGGGTCCCTGGGGCTGATCCCAGCTGCAGCAAGGGGTCCATGCCTGTGGCACAGGCAGGCTGGGATACTTGGTGGGGTCCTGATTCAGGGTGGACGGGCACTGACAGGAGGGCGGAGCTAGGAGCCTCCTCTCCCCACGACAGCCCCTGGGGGTTATAAACGCTCTGGCCAGTGGTCCTGGGGAAATGGGGGGGGGGGAGCAGCTTGCCAGTCCAGCTCCCCTGCAAGAGCCAAGGCCAGATTGACCCAGCTCCATGGCCAGCCTGTCTGATGGGCGGAGAAAGGCAAGCACCTGACCTGGCTCTGTGGCCAACAAGCCTAGTGGGCGGAGCAGGGAAGGAGCTGAGCTGGGACTGAGGGCAGGGTGGGCCTGGATGGTCCATGACCCTCTCCAGCTCTGGCCCTGGTTATGCCCCAGACACTCGTCCAGCAAGTGGCTCCAAGGGGCGTCCAAGCCCGACACAACTGGAGAGCCCATGGCGCTGGGCACGTAGAAGGGGGAGGAGCAGCTCAGGAAGTGGTGGGGACAACCCACCCTGCGCTGGAACGGGAAACGGGCTGTTGCAACAGGCAGAAGCAGCAGAAGCTCCTGGTGATCTGCCCAGGAGCCGCCCAGGAGCCGCAAAACTCCCTAGCTGGGTCAGTTTCTCTTCTCTACAGCAAGTCCCCAGCCCTTCGCATCCTTCTCTGCGCTGAGCTGTGCACCCCACAACCCTTCCAGGGCTGGGGGTAGAACCCCTCGCACAGCTGACTGCAGTGGGCACAGGGGCCATGGGAACCCCAGGGCAGGGTGGCTGGTGAGCTGGGGCAGGGGAACCCCAGGGAAATCGCAGCTTGGAGCCAACTCCCAAGTCCTCTGCCAACCCCTCCCCAGCCAGGAGTCTATGAGCCGGGAGCCGGTGGGACCGGAGAGCCACCAAGCACAGTCGGCATGTTGGGTTCTGGGTCCCCCGACGGCCGCGTGATGCGGGGTTGGCCTGACAATGCCCCCTCTAGCGGCTCCGGCTCCGTCCCACCCCTTTGTGGGGCTTTTCCTTCCACCGGCCTGGTTCCTTCTGCCCCTCCCCGCCTGCCCCCGGGCTTGTACAGCCAGGCCGGGCATTTTGCAGCCCTGAGGCCCGTCAGAGCTGGGGGGTGGCCGAAAGCAACGCCCGGAACCGCCCGAGGCTGCTCTGAATTTGCCAGGCCTCGGGTGGCTCATGGTGTCAGGGGGGTTTCCAGCAGCGAGGCGACGGGCGAGCGTCGCGGCAGGAGACGGAAGCAGCGTTTTCTCGCCCGACCGCCGCTTCCTCGCCCTTCGGCTCCGGGTTTGCCCTGTTGGGTCTCCTAGAAAACAGCCTCGGACTTGGAGCAGCAGCGCGGGCCGGCTCAGGGTGATCTCTGGTAGCTGCGAAAAGGGCCGCGGCTCCCGTCCAGGCCTCTCTGCCCCAAGAGCACAGAGGGTAGGATGGATGGGGCAACCCAAGGCCTGACTCTGAACTTTGCCCCGCAAAGACCATTCACTCGTCTGCCTCCTCCCTCCGGGGGTGCTAGCGACAGGGCGTTGGCTGGGCTCACGAGCAGGCTCTGGGATCCCCCTTGGATCTTCTTCAACACTGCTCTGCACTGGAGCGTTTCGGGTGCATGGTCCCGCTTTGGGGCACCTTTGTTATAAATTAACACAGTGACCTCCTACCCTAACCACTACACCCCACTCCCCCGCAGACCTGGGACAGGAGTCCTGTCTTCCCACACCCGCCCCTGCTGTAAGCCTCACTCCCCTCCCAGAACTGGACAAAGAACCCAGGAGTCCAGGTGCCAGCCCCTCCCACCACTCTGACCACTAGACCTCACTCCCCTCCCAGAACTGGACAAGGAACCCAGGCGTCGTGTCTGCAGCCCCTCCAACCACTAGACCCCACTCCCCTCCCATGCTTGGGAAGAGAACCCAGGAGTCCAGGCGCCAGCCCTTCCCTACTCTAACCGCTAGACTCCACTCCCCTGCCAGAGATGGAGAGAGGACCCAGCAGCCCTGTCCCACCCCAAGGAGGGTGTCAGGGTTACGTCATTCTCTCTGTCTGAGTGGGGACTCGCTGTTCTTCCCCTCTTAGGCAATTCATGTCACATTTTGCTCGTGGCGCCATCCCAACCTCCCGTGGCCCAGAGCTCTGAGCGTCACTGACCCGGAGGAGCAGGCAGGGCTGGCTGCAGGGAGAGACTCGGCCAGGCAGCCCCACTGACGGAGAAGGACCCCCCCCAAGCATCGGGGCCAACCAGAGGTGCGAGAGGGGGACCAGATTTCATCCCTGACCCAGGGGAGGTGCAGGATCCTAGGGGGTTAGAGCGGGGGTGGGAGCAGGACTCCTGGGTTCTATCCTAGCTCTGGGTGGGGGGCTGGAGCTAGGAATTCTGGGTTTTCTCTGGGTTCAGTCCAGTGGATTGAAGAAGCGGGGGAGAGGGGAGCCACGGCTTTGGGGCACCTTTGTTATAAATTAACACAGTGGCCTCCTACCCTAACCACTAGACCCCACTCCCCCGCAGAACTGGGTCAGGAGTCCTGTCTGCCCACACCCACCCTGCTGGAAGCCTCACTCCCCTCCCAGACTGGACAAAGAACCCAGGAGTCCAGGCGCCAGCTCCTCTCAGCGCTCTGACCACTAGACCCCACTCCCCTGCCAGAGATGGAGAGAGGACCCAGCTGCTCTGTCCCACCCTAGGGTGGGTGTCAGGGTTATGTCATTTTTCTGCGGCTCTCTGTCCGGCCGGAGGCTCAGTGTTCTTCCCCTCTTGGTCACTTCCTCTCATGTCTTGGTGGTGGCACCATCCCAGCCTCCCACAGCGCTGAGCACCACCGACCCGGACGAGCAGGCGGGGCTGGCTGCAGGGAGAGACTCAGCCAGGTAGCCCCCCCGACGGAGAAGGAGCCCCCCCCCCAAACATCGGGGCCATCCAGAGGTATGAGAGGGGGACCAGGACGCCCGGGCTCCATCCCTGACCCAGGGGAGGTGCAGGATCCTAGAGGGTTAGAGAGGGGGTGGGGGCAGGACTCCTGGGTTCTATCCCAGCTCTGGGTGGGGGGCTGGAGCTAGGCATTGTGGGTTTTCTCTGGGTTCAGTCCAGTGGATTGAAGAAGGGGGGAAGAGGGGAGCCAGGACTCCTGGGTTCTATCCCTGTTGTGGGAGGCAGGGAGAAAAGAATGAATGTATGGAGCCCTGACACTGGCACTGGGGTGGGACAGGACTGCTGGGTCCTCTCTCCATCTCTGGCAGGAGAGCGGGGTCTAGTGGTTAGTGCAGGGTGCGTGGAGCCAAGATTCCCAGGTTTTCTCCCAATTTCTGGCAGGGAAGTGGGCATAGGGCGTGGGAGGGGCGGGAGCTAGGAGTGCTGGGTTCTCTTCCCGACTCTGGGGTGGGATTCTCAGGTCTGGAGGAGGGACCTGCCCCCTCACAACCAGCGTAACCGGAGCCCCCAGCCGTGGCGGGGAGGGGAAGTGGCTCTGGGACGTTAAGTCTGTTCGTGCTCCTCCCTTGTGCAACAACTGCCCTGGTTGGACATCGCAGGGCTTGGGACCCCTCCCGGCACCTCTCAGCCTGTCGGTGAGCTCCAGGCCTTGGCCCTGCAAGAGCCCCCGGGGCAGCCCCAGCTCTCCCCACAGCCAGCCTTTTGGGGGAGGGGTCGTGGGCTTATCGTGGGAAGATCTGTTCCCACGGCGATGCTGCCTCTCTGCAGGAACGTGCCAGATTCATGGGTTTGGCCTGCCGGGCTGTACCCGCCACTGGGTCCCAGAGCCCTCCCTGGCGTAAAGCCCTGGGCCCCGCTCCCCTCCCAGAACCCAGGAGTCCTGGCCCCCCTGCCCTCCCCACCTTCCCCCGCCCCTCCCAGAACCAGTAACAGAACCCAGGCGGCCAAGCCCCCCGGCCCGCTCCCGACCCATAGGAGGGTCTTTGCTGAACAATCATTGAAACCCCACTGAAATAAAAAGGCTCAGAGGGGTCACCCTGTCAGTCTGGAACTGTAAAAAGAACGAGCAGTCCTGGGGCACCTTGGAGACTAGCACAAATACACCTAGAATTATGCAATTTCATCAGCAAAACCCACTTCCTCAGAAGAGCTGGAGAGTGGTAACAGGAACCTAGAATTTACCACAGAAAAAGAAGGGGAAATGTACCTGTCAGTTGTAGGCTAATTACGTTAATTGAGTGGGCTGGAAGTGTCCCCTAGTTAGCTTTTGAGGTAAAAGTGTAATGTTCAAGGCAGGGCAGGCTGGCTGTGTAATGCGACATCCAGTTCATGTCTTTGATCAAGCCGAGGGAAACTGTCAGATTTGCAGATGAAGGTCAATTCCGCGCTCTCTGTCTGCGACTGGCTGGTGAAATGCCTTTGTAGAAGGATGGCTGCTTGTCAATCCAGGCCTGAGTGTTATAATGTTCCCCCATATCCCCACTGAAATAGTCATAAACAATCCACTGAATGTGGTACAACACTCAATCAAGCACAGGGAACCCGCATTTTGATCTTGCATCTGACTTTGTTAATGGCTGGTGTTTCCATCCTTCCCCCCGCAGACATCTGACAGGTTTTGAGTAGCATGAGATGAAATGTTGTGATCAAATGGGGGGGAGGGGTTACGGTTCAGTGAAAAATGAAAATTTGGTGACACTAAAACATTTCTCAAATCTTGGCCAGTTTCACCAAATTGTTCTCATCAGAATCTGGCCCCCCCCTCGCCCCGTTCCTCCACACACTCTTGCCAAAAAACAAATTTCCTCCCCAGATTGAAAGTTTTCCTTTGGACATGTTTGGAAACAAAATGTGTCTATTTTAAATGACTTCTCATTTGGGTAGATCAAGTTTTCAGCTACTCAAACCGATTAAAATTGCTCAAGATGCAAACAAGATGGTTCCATTTGGATTGAAGGAAACGGTTCCCCAAACTGATTTTTCCTGACTTTTTCAGTCGCTTAAAATTGTGAAAAGCTTCCATTGTGGCTGAAGGAACAGAAGTTTGACACCGTGTAGATCCAAGCACAAGGCCTTTTGTTACACATTGCTGGTGGAGTGTCACTTCGCTTGTTAGGCTCAATGAGACACTGCCAAGCAATGGATTACGATAGATTATACAGGGTGCCGATGGGAGGAGAGAAGCGACGGGGTGGGAGTTCCCGAGCCGCTGGGTAAGTTCTAGCAGCAAGGCATAGTGAGCACAATAAGCCAATTGTCTAAAGGGTTACATCATTGCTCCGCCCATGGCTCAGGTTCACAGGTTTGCTATTACACAGCTGTCATCCCTCAAACTTTTCCTCTTGTAAGTATAAATTGATTTCAGGCCCATGGAAATGATGGTGGCACCTCTCAGACAGGTTTGCCCGCAGGTACATTCCTAGAGGGTCTTAAAGCAAAGAGAATGGTAAATAGTACCCGGCAGTGTCCCCTTGAGCTCGGGTTGGCATCTGGAGGGACGGATGCCATAACTTATGCTGCCATGCTAGCCCTCACCCTGAACTCTGGTTGGCATTCAGGGAGTATGTACTTGTGATCTCTTCCTATCATGGAGTAAACTCTGAGGCCCCTCTTGGTGAGTTATGTGCCCGTAACTCACGATAAGTCTCCCAGTTACTGTTCTCCACCTGGGTTGTGCTGTCTCAGCTTGTTTTATGTTTAGTTATACAAACAGGCTACGTCAAGACTGGCATGATTTTCCCCAAATGCTTTTAACGGAAAAGTTTTTCCGTTAAAAGCATTTGCAGAAAAGAGCGTTTAGATTGGCACGGATGCTTTTGCGCAAATCTAGATGTGGTTTTGTGCAAGAAAGCCCCGATAGCTATTTTCGACAGCGGGGCTTTTTTGCGCAATACACTTTTTAGCTGTCTACACTGACCCTCTTGCGCACATACATTTGCGCAAGAGGGCTTTTTCCAGAATGGGAGCAGCATAGTATTTGCCCAAGAACACTGACAATCTTACATGAGATCGTCAGTGTTCTTGCGCAAATTCAAGCGGCCAGTGTAGACAGCTGGCAAGTTTTTCCGCAAAAGCGGCAGCCACAAAGTTGTCTCCCACCTGTCCCAACTTTTCCTTAGACAAGTATTGTCTATTGTTAGGTCCCAGGCCACAGACTAGGGCTGTCCAGTTTGGGCATACGTGAGAGACTTTTAACAAAGACTATGGTCAGAATCTTACATGCATATTAATGGAATTTTGGCTCTTCAGTGGTTCCACCTGAAACCATTTTGTCCCCAGGGGAGTTCAGAATCACTAGCAACCGGAAAAGCCCATTATTGGAAGGCAGGCTAGTCATAAAACCTCGCCCACTAATTCCCGTTGGATGAAATGCACAACTTTGAGAAACTCCTCCCATCTTGATTTTGAACCTGCCAGTGATGGAAATTCCTAACTGTCAGGGTGGTCAAATATTGGAATAAATTGCCAAGGGAGGTGGTGGAATCTCCCTCTCTGGAGATATTTAAGAACAGGTTAGATAGACATCTGTCAGGGATGGTGTAGATGGAGCTTGGTCCTGCCTTGAGGGCGGGGGGCTGGACTCGATGACCTCTCGAGGTCCCTTCCAGTCCTATTATTCTATGATTCTATGAATCCAGTTGAGCTGTTAGGAAGTTATTCCCATGGTGAATTCCCACAGCATTAAACATTTGCCTGTTATTTATCTTGTTTCACTTTGGGCCTTGCTAGACTTTGTTTGCTGGACCAAAGAACCCAAGATCAAACATTTGTTCTCCACGTAGCTACCTGTGCACTGGGATCAAATCATCCCTCAACTGCTCTTTGTTATGCCAGAGAGCTGGATTTCCTAGAATCTCCCACAAGGCAGGGGTTCCAATATCTGAATAATTCCCATAATGATTCTCTGAGTCCTCTCCAATTTATCACCATGCCTCAGTTCGGAGACGTTGACCTACCCCAATGACTGGGAAAACAGTAAGTTAATTTACCACATAGGCAGCAGGAGCGTCTCTTGAGCCCCTCCCTCTATCATCTTAGTTCAAGTGTCTCGCCGAGTGTCAATGTGGGCAACAGGCCACAGGAGTCTTTGTGAAGACTGGTGTTCCCGCCCAGACACCGGCTGGTTGGGAGGCTGCCCGGGGAGATGACTAATGGAGGGGTTGTGCTAGTGTGTTCCAGGTGAAGAAAGGTCCGACAGAGAGAACAGAAGACACTCCCATGGCTGCAAAGGGCACCTCCCTCCCCACAACTCTCTTGAGCGTCTCTCCCCCGACCTATTATGATGAATATGGGGAAATCTATGAAGATGATGCCCAGCAGAAAGCGCTGCTCAAGAACATGCATGTGCTCTCCATGGTGATCTACTCCATCGCCTTCGTGCTCGGAGTGACGGGCAACGGGCTGGTCATCTTCATCACTGGCTTCCGGATGAAGAGAACCGTCAACACCATCTGGTTCCTCAATTTGGCCGTGGCCGACTTCATCTTCACCTTTTTCCTCCCCCTCAGCGTGGCCTACACTGCCATGGGCTTCCACTGGCCCTTCGGGCTGGCCCTGTGCAAGATCAACACAGCCGTGGCCTTCCTCAACCTCTACGCTAGTGTCTACCTTCTCATGGTCATCAGCATAGACCGTTGCATCTCCGTCATGCTTCCAGTGTGGGCCCAGAACCACCGCACGCCTCGCCTGGCTTTATTGGTAGCTGCGGCTGTGTGGGTCCTGGCCTTGGTCTTGTGTTCTCCGAATCTCCACTTCCGCCACACAGATCCCTCCCCATTCAACAAGGACATCATCAACTGCTACAATAATTTCAACACAGCCTCGAAAGGGGCTACCAAGGAGGAGATCCACAGAATTATCAACATGAACCATCGGGCCATGACCATCAGCCGCTTTGTCTTGGGTTTCCTCATCCCCTTTGCCGTCATCGTGTGCTGCTACAGCACCATCTTGATCAGGCTAAGGCGGGGCCACATGACCCAGTCTAGTAAGCCCTTCAAGGTCATTGCCGCCGTGATCGTGGCTTTCTTCATCTGCTGGTTGCCCTACCACATCTTCTCTTTCCTGGAGTTACACCGGACCCCCAGCATGGACACTGCTCTCATCATTGGCCTCCCCTTGACCTCCAGCCTGGCCTTCATCAACAGCTGCCTCAACCCCATCCTCTATGTCTTCATGGGACAGGACTTCAAGGAGAAGCTGCGCCGGTCCCTCTTTTCTGCCTTCGAAAGTGCCTTTACCGAGGATGCTGTCAGCACCACGGCCAACACGAAGAGCAAATCCAGCATGGAGATGGAATCCCAGGCCACCTAGGAGCCGTGCCTTTGCCTAGAGCTGGGAACTGCAGCTGGGGTCAGCCCGAACCTCTTCTCATCATCCACAGGGGCAAAATGGACCCAAAGGACTCCGCCCTCCCATGGACATGATCCCTACTGAACCCTGCTTGTTCTGATATGCCCCAGCCAGAGACGATCTAGGCTCATGTGGTCTTTCCCCCTTCAAACACTACGCTTCTGTGAACCGATGCATCCATGCGGATGGACGGAAGCCAAAAAAGGATGAAACGGATCCTTCCCTGATTTCTCTGTATTAAATGCATTCAACATAATGAGCACAGACAGGCTTTTCTGCACTCAGGAGTGACGTCGGGGGCACCCCACGGCAGACATCGGGTCTTCATTTGGTCTTCCATTTGGTCTCTGAGAACAATCACAAAGGCCTTCTTCCCCCGCTTCTGTCCTTAACGCTGCCTTTTATTGAAAGTTCCAAATAAAATATCGGGGCTTGCAGAACTCTGGGCTGGGAATTGTGTCGGAACAGGGGGCTGAGACAGGACAACAGGCAGTAGAAATCTGGAACAGATCTGCTGTCTTTGTTTACAAACAAACAAACAAACAAACAAACAAACCAACAAACAAACGACCTTCTCAATAAGGAGGGAATTCTTTTAGGGCTGGTTAGTTTGTGGTAGCAGCGGGGTCTCTCAAAGGGGTGACGAGCACATTAGAAGCCCTTGTCACTAAAGTAAAGGGTTTCTTGTTTGGAATAGAGTTCCAGGAGGGTCTAGTGGTTGGAGTAGGGGACGGGATGCTTGGATCTAGGACTCCTGGGTTCTACCTAAAGTTCCGGGAGGGGAGTGGGGCCAAAGGTCACAGCTGGGGTTACCAACCCTCCAGGATTGGCCTGGAGTCTCCCAGAATCATCCTCCGTCTCCCAGTGAGGGTTGAGAGCAAGCGAGAGGTTTTAAGACCTTATGGCGGGGAAAAAAGTTCCGGAAGTGCTTCACACATCAGTCATCACCCAACGGGACATTAGAGACTCACACAGGGCTATTCAACTTTGGAAGACCCAAGGGCCACAACGATACAGCACATGCCGAGGGCTTCAACATAAGTGTGGTTGCATAGACATGCAAATATATATGCAACTATATGCAAATAGCTTTTTTCACACTGGTGTGCATGAATACAAAGCACTTCCCACAATGCCCTGGTGCTCCCGGCACCTCCTCCCAGGGGGCTAGAAACCCTGACACCCTGTTCTAGGTAATCCGTCCGCTTGCATCTTTCAGTGCTCACCCCACCTGGGAGACGCCTCAACACTGTGGGGCCGTGTTCAAAAGATCCCAGCCGTGGGCAGCCTGTTGAGCCCCGTGTAAACCCAAATGGCACCGCGGGCCACAAACATACAGGCCGCATATTGAGTAGCCCTGAACTAAAAGTATGTGTCTTGTGAGCTGTGATAGCTTCAGCTAGAGCGGAGCACCCTCATGACAGCAGGGCGTGTGGGGGTGGGGGCACTGGGACTGGGTGTGATTTGGGGGAAGGGCATGGTGGGGCCGGGTGAAGCGCTGGGCACAGGTCAGAAGGGACCCTAGAGCGGAAATCCACCCAAGACACATGATGGTCCAAGGCTGGTCCAGTCCCCATCCAGTGAGATGGTGACAATGTGCCTTACTGAACATCTTTGTTAATGACCTGTATGAGGGGATGGATTCCACCTTTGTGGATGACACTAAGCTAGGGGGAGAGGTAGATACGCTGGAGGGCAGGGATAGGGTCCAAAGTGACTGGACAGATTAGAGGATTGGGCCAAAAGAAATCTGATGAGGTTTAACAAGGACAAGGGCAGAGTCCTGCCTTTGGGACAGAAGAATCCCAAGTATTGTTACAGGCTGGGCACCGACTGGCTAAGTAGCAGTTCTGCAGAAAAGGGCCTGGGGATTCCAGTGGATGAGAACCTGGACATGAATCAACAGGGCGCCCTTGTAGCCAAGAAGGCGAAAGGCATACTAGGGGCATTACGAGGAGCATTGCCAGCAGATCTAGAGAAGTGATTATTCCCCTTTATTCGACACTAATGAGGCCATATCTGGAGTGTTGTGTCCCATTCTGGGCCCCCATTACAGAAAGGACGTGGGCGCATTGGAGAGAGTCCAGTGGAGAGTGACCAAAATGATTCAGGGGCTGGAGCACATGACCTATGAGGAGAGACTGAGGGATTTGGGCTGGTTCAGTCTGCAGAAGTGACGAGTGAGGGGGGATTTGAGAGCAGCCTGCAACTCCCTGAAGGGAGGTTCCAAAAAGGCTGGAGAGAGGCTGTTCTCAGTAACGACCGGATGGCAGAACAAGGAGCAATGGCCTCAAGTTACAGTGGGGGAGGTCTAGACTGGATATGAGGATATGCATTAACAGGGGTGTTGTGAGCAAGACACGAGGAGTCGTTCTTCCGCTCTACTCTGCGCTGGTGAGGCCCCAGTTGGAGTGTTGTGTCCTGTTCTGGGCACTGCATTTCAAGAAGGATGTGGAGAAATTAGGGAGGGTCCAGAGAAGAGCAACAAGAATGATTAACGGTCTAGAGAATGTGACCTATGAAGGAAGGCTGAAGGAATTGGGTTTGTTTAGTTTGGAAAACAGAAGATTGAGGAGGGACATGAGAGCAGTTTTCAGATATCTAAAAGGAGGAGGGAAAAAACGTGTTCATCTTGGCCTCTGAGGACAGGACAAGAAGCAATGGGCTTAAACTGCAGCAAGGGAGGTTTAGGTTGGACATTAGGAAAAAGTTCCTAACTGTCAGGGTGGTTATCTAACCTACTCTTAAATATCTCCAGGGATAGAGATTCCACAACCTCCCTGGGCAATTTATTCCAGTGTTTAAACGTCTCTCAGGGATGGTCTAGGCAGTATTAGGTCCTGCCATGAGGGCAGGGGACTGGACTCGATGACCTCTCCAGGTCCCTTCCAGTCCTAGTAATCTGATTCTATGATACTATGAGGAAAAAATTATTTCCCTAGGCGGGTGGGGAAGCGCTGGGCTGGGTTCCCGAGGGAGGGGGTGGAATCCCCATCCCTAGAGATGTTTAAGTCCCGGCTTGACAAAGCCCTGTCTGGGATGATTGAGTTGGGTTGGTCCTGCCTTGGGCAGGGGGCTGGACTCGATGACTCCTGAGGTCTCTTCCAGCCTTAGTATTCTGCGAGGCCGTGAACGTGCTGCCACCTAGTGGCCAGATGCCAGACAGGCCGCCCCAGACAGGTCCTCCCTGCTGCCTCTAGTCCGCCAGAGACACTGCATGTCCGTAATGCTGGACACATTGGAGAGGGTCCGATACAACCAGGGTGGGAGCCGGGGGTCTGACAAGCACTAACTCCTGCACAAGGGCAGTTAACAGACAAGGGACGCCCCCTAGGTCTAACTCATGGGGCCCCACGCCCATCACAGGCATTCCGGCTCCCGGCCCCCTTGCTCCACCCGCCAGATTCCACCCTCGTTGGCCATGATGGGATTGGGACGGCGCGGCGATGTGCCGCGTGCGAGGTCGGGCACGTGGGACGCTGCGGGTTTGCTGAAGAGGAGAGTCTGATTCGTGCGCGAGTCTCGCTTCGGAACGTGACCGTGGGAGCAGTGACCCTGGCTTGGTATTTCCACCCACGAGGAAGGATGCTTCCCACCTAGCGGGAGGGAAAGGGCCATGGGAACGAAGCCGATCTCCCTCCCGAGGCCCTCGGGGAAAGGCAGCCGTGACTTCGTGAGGACACGCGGTGTCACCAGGCCTCCGGACGCCATCTTGAGGGCGCGGGGGTCTCCCACAGACCTGCTGGGACTGGGCTTTGAGACGCAGGGTTTGTGCACCAGCCCGCGCCGCGTCAGCTCGGGAGCGACCGTGTCTGGCCTGTCTCGCCCCCCACCCACGGGAGGTCTGGCAATGCGGGGGGGGGGGGGGCAAAGACTGAACCGGGGGAGGAGCAGCGCCCGGGTGGCTGGTCCCCTCAGCAGAGGCGGAACCAGGCCCAGTCTGTGGCGCACACTGAGCTCAGTTTGCGGTTTGGGTTTAGTCGCTGGTGAGATGCTTGGCGCCGCCCTGGGAACCACGTCACACCCGCACCTCACTGCTCTTGGCCTTGTTTGGCCCAGTGTGAGGGACGCGGCTCCCCAGGGCGAGAGTTACCGTGAGCCGTAAGGGGGGCATCATGCTGGGGCCGCAAGCCGGGGGGGTCTCATAGTTACCCCTGTGGGAGCCCTGCCACGCAGGGGCTGGTCAGAGCCCCGGTGGGTAACTGAAGCCAGGAGCAGGGGGGTCCCTACCCATGGGAGGGCTGGTGACAGCGCCAGTTGGAGGGCCTGGCAGCTTGTCACACCAGCACAGGGCAAGGGGGAGCCCGGGGAACCAGTTCCAGGTGGCACCTGGGGTGTGTGGAAATCCATTACAAACCCCTCTCCACTCTGGGAGCCAGGGAGAGCCCAGGAATCCTGGCTCCCAGCTCCCCTTCCACTGCTCTACCCACTGGACCCTACTCCCCTCTGGGAGCTGGGGATAAAACCCAGGAGTCCTGGCTCCTAGCCTCTGCCCTCCACTGCTCTACCCACTGGACCCTGCTCCCCTCCCATTTCTCAGACGGCTGGTCTGCTATGAACAGGCCTCCAGTTCGTTCTCTCCCCTCAGCCACCCCCTGTAGTTTCTCTGCTCCCCCACTCGCCCTGGTGCAACCGGGACGGGGCCCTGCCAGGATGTGGCTACCCCCCCACCCGCTCTTGGCTCCTGGCCCCACCAGGCCTGCCTGTGAGAGAGTCCATCTCAGAACCACAGTGACGCTGGGGCCCCAGGGGACCTGACATTCAGCAGGGAGCAGCAGGAGCCTGGCGCCTGTGAGGTTTGCAGACACTAGCGGCCCCCCTCCCTTACCTTCCCCTCTGCTGAGCCCCACAGAAACCCACAGAAAATCAGCTTCCTGGCCCCCCACATGGTCAGCCTGTCTGAGCTGCATCTGTCACGTCGGGGACCACGGCTGAGACACCCCAGCCCGACACACCACAGCCCTGAGACAGGCAAGCAAAGAGCAGAAACTACAGGAAGTCGGGGTAAGATGTGACCTAGTGCTGTCCAGACCCGATCGAGATCAGCGGCTCCATCGTGCCGGGTGCTGCTCAGACCTGACTGAGATCAGGGCCCCATTGTGCCGGGCGCTGCCCAGACCCGACTGAGATCAGGACCCCATTGTGCCAGGTGCGCTCTTTCAGAAGAAGTTTTTGCGGAAGATCTCTTTGGAAAAAAGCTTCTCCCCAAAGAAGCCTGCAGCCTAGACATAGCCTCACAGTTTTCTTGGGGCTTGTCTATACTTACCCAGAGATCGACATTCCGAAGAGTGATCTTCCGGGGTTTGATTTAACAGGTCTAGTAAGGACCTGATGAATCGACCACTGATAGTGCCCCTGTCAACTCCCATACTCCACAGCAGGGGATCCCAAACTTTTTGACACGGGGACCAGTAAATCCATTCATAAACTTTTGGAGGACTGGTAATGTTCATTTGAATATTTGCATATTCATTAATCAAATGATGAATATTCAAACAAGTTGTTTCTGGTCCTCCCAAATCTCCCAGTGCCAGCTTTAGCAAAGCTTTTGATATGGTCACCCACAATATTCTTGCCAGCAAGTTAAGGAATATGGATTGGATAAATGGGCTGTAAGACAGACAGAAAGCTGCTTAGACCAGCATTTCCCAAACTTTTTATTTTAATTGGAACCCTTTTTTTTCAGTTCTGCTTTTTGCAGCCCAAAAATATAAACACATGAAAAACAAAGTGAGAAAATACCAGACATAGAGCATGTCTTGTATTTCCTCAGTAGGTGAGGTGTATTAGTACTAGATGTATCAGTTTGTAGTTTCGAACTGCCTGGCTGGTAAAAGTGCTGAGGCTGCATGAGCGTGTCTACCAGCCAGATAGATCGCGACTACTCGAGGGGTGTGTGTGTGTGTGTGGGGGGGGGGGGGACAGTAGAATCCCTGTGCCAGACTAACTCATGCATTGTGGGGGGGGGGGGGAAGAGGGGAACGGGGTTGGGTCAGTCCCACTCCCCGCAGGCCGATTCATTCCTCCCCCCTGCTCTCCCCGCTGCGTCTCTGGCCAGCCCCACTTCCCCCAACCCCCGCCCGGGCAGCCAGTTCTTCCCCGCTTCTCCTCCCAATCTCCCTTGGCCAGCCCCACTGCCTGCGTTCAGCCCTCCTGCCAGCGGCCGCTTCTCCTACCCTGCCCACATCTGCCCCGGCCAGCTCCCTGCTCACACCCCCCCCCCCCCCGGCAGCCCTGCTTCCACTGGCCCCCCAATCTCCCCAGCCTGCCCTGCTTCGCCCGTCCAGTTCTGCTTCAGGTGGCCAGCTCTCCCTCCTCCTCACCCCAGAATCCCCTGGCACCTGCACCGTCCCTTAGCCCTGCACCCTCCTGGTGCCTCCCTTTGCCCTCTTTATCCCTAATACCCACCCCCTCACCAGTCTCTGCTCCATCCCCTCCTGCCCCTCTGGGCCCTCACACCTGACCTTCCTCATGCCCACCCCTTCTCTCAAGCCTCCTCCCAGCCCCTCCCCTCCCCTCCAGCCCCCAGTGCCCTCCCAGCATCCCCCTGTCCCCCTCCCCCTGACACCGCCCCACCCGCCCTTTCCCTCATGGTCTGCACTTGGCCCCCCGGCATTTGTCTCTCCTGCACCCCTGTCCCTGGGTGCCTCCCCCGCTCAAGCCCCTTCTCCCTCCCTCGCTTCCCCCCGCCGCACGAGCCGCCCCCCCCCCCTTCTGCGCTGTGGGGCCGGGTCCGCGCTCAGACCCCAGAGGCCGAACCCGGAGCCAGCCAGGCCCCGCCACGCGCCTCCCGCGGGTTCCAAACCCCCGGGCCGTGACGTCACGCCCGGGCGTCCTCCCCGCCCACGTGCAACGCCGCGCGTGGGCGGCAGGGAGCGAGGAGGAGCCGCGCGTGGCGGGGATGCCCGGGGCCGAGGGGGACGCGCGGGGGGCGGGGCCCGCTCCGGGCGGAGCCGGGGAGAGACCCAGCCCCGCACAGCGCCGGAGCAGGGCCCCGCTCGTCACTCGCCGGCACTGCCGGGTGCAGGGGCGCGGGGCCCATTGCACCGAATGGGGCGGGTGGCTCTAAGGGCCGGCAGCCGCCAGGCGCGCTGAGTCCCGGGCCGCGGACGGCAGTTTGGGAAGCGCTGCTCCCCGGGTCGAGAGGAGCAAGGGAAAGTGAGAGAAATGGCAGGGGCTGAACGTTTGCACACGCAGGGCACTGCACTGAGCCGCATGCAGGGGGGAGCCAGCTCTGCTAGTGTAGACCTGGCCCTAAGGTACAGGCAGCTGCAGCAAGTTTCCACACTGGGAAAGGCTACACACATCTGGCGCTCCTGGACTTCGTCTCTGCCCTGGGTGGGCTCCTGGCCATTAACCGTCCTCCAGGCCCTTCTATGACCCGTCCTCAAGTCGCTCAGCATCTTGGTGGCAGCGAGGGCACCAGAGCCGGACCCGGGATCCCAGCGCTTGGCGCCAAAGGGACAGAGTCGGGATAGTCGACAGACTTATCGACTAGTCGCTTCCCCCCGCCTTGCTGCCTCTATCAGAAAGTGCGGAGCCTGAGGCCAGACCCCGGGCTCCGTGCGGAGCTGCCCCTTTGAAACACTACGAGGAGCACAGGGCCAGTGGGGCACTGCCTGAGCCCCCCCACTGGCCCTGCGCCCCCTGCTACGCTTTTGCCTTTGAAGTGAAGCAACAGCCCTGGGGCGGAAATGTCCTTATCAGCTAATCGAATAATCGATGCAAATTGCGAAACCATCGGCATTTCACATCCCTAGTCCAGCAGGTAAACCCCCCTCCCTGCGCTCCAGCGAAGTTCCTTGGGGATGGGCCCCAGGCTGGCCTGGGGGCTCAGGCTGAACCGAAACGCGCCCCAGGCCGGTTGGAGGCCGGGCTGTGGTTTGTGTGGTCTCTAGCCCAGCGCGAGGGTTTCCTTAGCGGCCGACTCCCAGCGGGTCTGGTCTTGTTCCCAACTGGGAGGGGCTGGAGGGCAAAGTCCCAGCTGGTGTCTCTGCTCCTGAGTCCTCCCCCGGGGAGCTGGCTGGACGTGGCTGTCTCAGCCCCAGCTCCCCCCCCCCCCCCCCCCGGGTGTTTCGCCTGCTGGCCCCAGGATGTGGGAGCCAAATGCAGACACTGTGCCGGGGCCCAGTGGGGGGAGCTCGTGGTTCGTGTGAGCTCTGCGTAGAGCTGTGGGAGCCGGAGGCCTTCCAGGCTTTGCAGACGTGATCGGACCCAGCCACGTCCTGTGATCTCCCCCCACGGCTCCCTCCCCACAGAGATCCCCCCCCATGTGAACGGCTTCTTGTAGCTGGCTGGGCCAGTCTGGGTGAGCTGCAGGCACCGTGAGGGGACTTGGGACAGGGGTCGGCTCTGCATCACTGCATCCCCCCAAGACACGGGCAAGGAATTGATGGAAACCCTCCAGCTGCCCATTAGATCTCATTCCACCCACCCCCCATTGCTCTCCCCAGTTCCTCCCCATATCCTCTCCGGATGGAGCCAGCTGATATTATTTGCCCATCCCATAGTCAGAGTTTAGGGTGCTGCACAGACTCCAACCGACTTCAGGGGCCGCCTTCCACCAGGCATTGCACAGACTCTGACTGAGTTTGGGGGTCCCATTATGCCAGGTGCTGCCCCAATCCTCAGGGAGAAACAGTCTGGCCACAGCCAACTCACACTCTAAACAGGCAAATGGTCAGAGGGGAAACTGAGGCACGGGGCCATGATGTGCCTTGCCCAAACCCCCTGAGCATTTTAGTGGCAGAGTCTGGGATGAAACCAGGAGTCCTGATTCTTCGTCTCTACAGCCAAACAGATGCCTGAAATGTCCCTTCATTAAAAATAAAACGTTTGGCTTTTTACTGGCCTTTTCACCCTCTGGCATTTTGCCAGGTGGCTTTTTTAATCTTATTTTCCTCTTCCTTGGAACCTTTTCATGACCAGACGTTACTATGTTGTGGGGGAGAAGGGTTTTGTGGGGATTTTGCCTGCAACGTGGGGATTAATCCAATGTGGGGATTAGCAGCTCCGTGGGATGCTTCCAGCAAGAAGAGTGTTTGGGACTTTGGGGGAGATAGAGAGGTAGTGTATGTCTCTGTCTTTGCTCCCAGGTCGCCATGTTGCTTAGAAATCCAATTTTTCAGCAAGAAGCAAATGTGTTTTATTTTCAATAATGTATTTGGTTTAGTTAAAATCCCCGCTATTGTGTAGAAACACAAAACATTGGGGCTGAGAACAGACACAACAAACCGGGTATCTTGGCAGGTCTCAGACGAAACGACAATTCTGCCCCTCTGCTCACCCTGTGGTTCTGTTCTTCTAAGGTCTTCCAGCCAATGGGGCCATTGGCCTGAGTTCAGCTCAGGATCGGGGAGATGATAAGCTCTGCATCTCTCTCTCTCTCTCTGTCTTCTCCTGGAGCCCTTTTCATTGCTCTTCCTTCCTTCCCTCAGCACAACATCCGCCCTGCCCCACCCCCAGCCCTGAGGAGAAGCGGGGATACTATGACAGCCGCTCCTCCAAAAATAAAATACTGGACCCCCTTGCTGGTGCTCTGCAGCGTGGCCTTCCCCATCGGGGTGTTGTGGAACGGCTACGTCATATTCGTCACCGGTTGCCGTGTGGAGAGGACGGCCAGCGCCATGTGGTTCCTCAACCGGGCCGTGTCCGATTTGATCTTCATCCCCTGCCTGCCCCTCAGATTCAACTTCATCTTCTCCATGCACGGAGACTGGGCCAGGAGGCTGAGCAGCACCATCACCTCCCTGCACATGTTCTCCAGCGCCTTCCTCCTCACGGCCATCAGCGTCCATCGCTGCATCCTCACGGCACAGCCTGAGTGGGCCCAGAAATGCTGCACGGCCTCCCTGGCCTGCTGGGTGAGTCTGGGTATATGGGCCCTGTCTGCCGGGTTCAGCTTGCGGTACGGTGACCTCTGGGAATCCCTCCTTCCACCTGCCAACACCAGCCTGAATTTCTCACTGGATGAAGGGAGGGTGAAGGTCGCCATCATCATCCAGTTCCTGGCCGGGTTTCTGATCCCATTAGCCTTGATCTTGATCTCAATCTTCTACGTTCTTCAAGCTGCCAGGCTGGGAAGGAACCGGCTGATCCAGGCCAAGCAGCTGCTCAAGATCCTTCTGGGTTTGATTCCGACCTTCTTCCTCTGCTGGCTGCCCTATCGCGTCTTCTATTTCCTGTGGATTTCAGCTGCGCACCCTCGGCCTGTTCTGGAAATAGGAAGCACATCTGCTTGTGTGTTCTGACATATGTCAACAGCTGCCTCAACCCCATCTTCTACCTCACCATGGAGGAAGAGTTTCTGAGGTACCTGGAATGCACACACAACCCCGACACCACTGACCACACAGGGCTGGAGCCAGCTGACTAGGGGAATGGACGCTGTTGGTGGACATGGCACGGGGAAAGAATTCTGTTCACCGGCTGCTGTCGGCTCCTTTTGATCCCCAAATTGTATTTTGGCATGTAGATTTTTGATCTTCTGCAGAGGAGAGTGAGGAGAATGAAGAACCCGTCTCTGCTTGTGTGTTCTATGGTGCTTGCTTGGAAGCCAGGAAATCGCGAGACGAGTTGATGTACCCCTGGAAGAGCTCTGCCTGCCCCCGGGCCGTGCGTACTGCTGGCTGAGACCCACTGCCGTACACTGTTCTCCAAAGCTCGGGGCTCAGCACAGCAGCCAAACCACCTGGCAGCATAATTTAGGTACTTGGCGTAAGGTGCTAATCAGGTCTCCCTTTCCCTTCCCTGCCACGTGCTCTGCAGCAGCCCCGGAGTTGGAGTTGGGACGCAGCTCGGAAGTGCGGAAAACCCATCTCCGCATGAGCTTGTGCCCTGGAGCTGGCCTCCAGTGCAGACAGCGCCTCACCGGCAGCTCAGCTCTGCCACAGGGGGCGTGAGTAACGGTGCTGACGCAGGCCGGCTGGAGGCTGGGCTGTGGTTTGTGTGGTCTGTAGCCCAGCGCGAAGGTTTCCTTAGCAGGGCTGGGGACGCTGCAGCAGAGGCCGGGCTCAGATCTCCTGCAGCCGACTCCCAGCGGGGCTCTGGTCTCTTTCCCAGCCGGGAGGGCCGGGGGGCAGAGTCCCAGCTGGCGTCTCTGCTCCTGGGACCTCACCCGGTGGAGCTGGTTGGACGTGGCTGTCTCTGTTCCTTGCGGGGTGCCTGGCCCGCTGTCCCCCAGACATGAGCCTCAGAATGCAGACACCTTGCTGGGACCCAGCGAGGGGAGTTTGTGGTTCACGTGGGAACTGGAGGCCTGCCAGACTTTGCAGAGGGATCGGACCTGGCCATGTCCTGTGATCTCCACCATCCTGCACAGGATTCCTGCTGCCGGCTGAGCCAGTCCGGGGAGCTGCAGGCATCGCGTCGGGGACCTGGGACGGGGGTCGTCTCTGAGGTGCTGCGTCCCCCCAAGACACGTGGAAGGAAATGCGGTAAACCCTCCAGCTGCCCCATTGGATCTCCCCCTTCCCTGCTTCCCCATCTGCTCCATGCCTCTGCTCTGGAGAGAGCCAGTTGAAATTCTTGAGGGTCCTTTTGGACATCAGAGGCCCCATCGTGCAAGGTGCTGCCCAGTTCCCACCGGAGATCGATGGGCAAGGCCCTGCCCAAATCCCAACCATGTTCAGGGCCCCTTGTGCTGGGTGCTGCACAGACTGACTGGGAGAAACAGGCTTGGCCACAGTGAGGTCACACAGTAATGGGAGAAATGTTTGGAGGGGAAACTGAGGCACAGGTGTAGGACATGACTTGTCCAAGATCTCCAAGCCATTCCATGGCAGAGTCTGGGATGGAACCCAGGAGTCCTGACTCTCCACCTAACCACCGACATGGACTCTTGCAACAGCCTCCTTTTCACAACAACCGTTTGGCTTGGTCCCGCTCTCGTCTTTCCCTCACGTTTTCCCTCCGGGGAAGCTGCTCTCTGTCCTGGAGATTGTTGTGGGGAGTTCGTTCAGTGGCGATTTCACCTGCTCCACTAACTCACCTCCCCAAAACGGCCCACACCGCACACAGACTCCACTCCAACATGATGGCAGGGGCAGATGAGACAAACTTTGTGGTCCCTTGTGGTCCGATGCTTCTAAGATCTTCGAACCATTGGGGTTGTTGCCCTAGAAGGTTTGATCCTGTTTTAGTTCAGCTCAGGATCTGGAGAGTTTATAAACTTTCTCTCTCCCTCTTTTGCTGTCCTGTCCACCCAGGAAGCCTTTTTCATTGCTCTCAGCAGCGTCTTTTTGGGGAGGGAAGCAAATTTAACTCTGATTCCAGGGGCTACCTGGGCATTAGAAAATGCGAGTGTTTTGAGGCATAAGGATCTTGCGCAGAAAGGGGTTGCTATCTGCCTGTTACACACACGTGCCCTGTCACACACACTGGCTGTCACACACTGCCTGTCACACACACCACAGGAAAGCTGCTGGCAATCTAGCTGGGATGCAGAGACAAGCATCCCCTGATGTTGGACTTGCCCCAGGAGGCCTGGAAAACCCGGCCCTAAGCCCCCTGCGGCCAATTGCCTGGGAGACGGTGGGGAGCCACCCCCAGTGCATGGCTCTCCACGCCCACATGGCTGCTCTCTGCCCACACCAGGAGCGAGTGTGGACAAAGAACAGGAGGTTCCTCACAGCACCACAACCTTGCACACAAACCGTTACTGTGCAGAGAAGGCCCCAGAAAAGGGCGAATAACTCCCTCCTGATGGCTTCAGTTAAGGGAGTGATGGGAACTGGGGAGTGGAGCCCTGTCTGTCTGTCTGTCTGTCTGCAGGCACTCTAAGGCCAGCCGCGCTCTCTCTCCCTCCCCCATACAGACCAGCAAGCTCCCTAGACGCTGGACGACCAAAACAGACGGAGCAAAAGTCTCTTCTGTGCAAAACTTTCCTTACGGCGCTTGTGTGGGAATCAGTTTGAATTTGAGAACAGTCAATGGGGCAATGAACCAGCAAATTGGTCAGGTCCCAGCTGGATCAATGGGCTGTAGCTCCACTGGAATCACTGGGGCAGATCCCAGGTGGGTCAATGGGCTGTAGCTCCACTGGAATCAATGGGGCAGTTCCCAGGTGGGTCAATGGGCTGTAGCTCCACTGGAATCAATGGGGCAGATCCCAGGTGGGTCAATGGGCTGTAGCTCCACTGGAATCAATGGGGCAGATCCCAGGTGGGTCGGTGGGCCGTAGGTGCATTGGAGTCACTTTGGGTATGTCTACACTTGCCCCCTAGTACAATGTAGGGAGGCAAATGAAGCATACCGAAGTTGCAAATCAAGCGCGGGATTTAAGTATCTCGCACTTGATTAGCATAATCGCGGCCGGTCGCCATTTTAAAATGCCAGTCGCTCGATTTACTTGCCACGTGTAGATGCGGAAGTTCAATCAGAAACCCTTCCCTTGAATGAACTGAGACTCCTTGTGCAATGAGGAGTACCAGTTAATTCGAGGGAAGGTTTTAAATCGGACTACCACGTCTACACGTAGCAAGTTAAATTGGGTGACCAGCATTTTAAAATGGCGACCGGCCGCAATTATGCTAATCAAGCGTGGGCTATTTAAATACCGTGTTTGATTTGCAACTTCGGTATGCTTCATTTACCTCCCTACTTTGAAGTAGGGGCAAGTGTAGACATACCCTGGGGTAGTTCCCAGGTGGGTCGATGGGCCGTAGCTCTATTGGACTCACTGGGGCAGATCCCAGCTGGGTCAATGGGCCGTAGCTCCACTGGAGTCACTGGGGCAGATCCCAGCTGGGTCGATGGGCCGTAGCTCCACTGGAGTCACTGGGGCAGATCCCAGCTGGGTCAATGGGCCGTAGCTCCACTGGAGTCACTGGGGCAGATCCCAGCTGGGTCAATGGGCCGTAGCTCCACTGGAGTCAATGGGGCAGATCCCAGCTGGGTCAATGGGCCGTAGCTCCACTGGAGTCACTGGGGCAGATCCCAGCTGGGTCAATGGGCCGTAGCTCCACTGGAGTCACTGGGGCAGATCCCAGCTGGGTCAATGGGCCGTAGCTCCACTGGAATCAATGGGGCAGATCCCAGCTGGGTCAATGGGCCGTAGCTCCACTGGAGTCACTGGGGCAGATCCCAGCTGGGTCGATGGGCTGTAGCTCCACTGGAATCAATGGGGCAGATCCCAGCTGGGTCAATGGGCTGTCGTTCTCCATCTAGTCCCCACTCAGCTCCCCATGCTGGGAACGGGCCGGGAGCACCGAGGGACAACCCCGCACCCTGCATGCCCTGCGCACATGACCACAGCTCTGCCAGTCCTGGTCTTTCATCATCTCCCCGCAGGGGAAGTTATGAGCCTGTGGCCAAGAACTGAGCAAATTCCTCCCCACCTGCTTTGGTTGTAGCAGCCGTGGGGCAGGGCACGAAGGAGGAGGGACACCTTTCTCTCTCAATCCCCATACAGCCCCTCTATCTCCATGCACCTCCTTATCTATCTATCTATCTATCTATCTATCTATCTATCTATCTATCTATCTATCTATCTATCTATCTATCTATCTCCACACACACCTTTATCTGTTCCCATACACACCCTCGGTCTCTATGCACCTCCTTTTCTATCTATCACCAAACACCGCCCCTCATCTATCTATCTATGTATCAGCACTTCCACGGGCGTCAGGTGTGTATAATTTTTGGTGGTGGAATGAAGTTTAACTGTTAATTCAAACTAAGGGGTTTATCTTGGACTCACGCTTCTCTGCCGTGTGTAGACGTGGGCAGTTACTTCGGGCTAGTCAGTTTCCAAAATGGCAACCGGCCAGGAATATGCTAATCAAGCGTGGGATATTTAAATCCCGCGCTTCATTAGCAGTTTCGGTCACCCTCATTAGCCTCCCTAGTTCGAACTTGGGGGCTAGTGTAGATGTAACTTTACTCTTTTTCACAGAATCTCTTTTGTTTACTAGAGCTCTCAAAGTTCTTTTACATGAAATAAAGTAACTTTCTTCTGCTTACAGTGATGTCTAATTGATCATGAAAATAATGTCACCATACCATTGTGCCTGCATGGATGTGCCATAATGATGTCTATAGTCAAAGCAAGGATTTTGTAAAATATTGTCAGAAGATTTTGTAACGTAGTGGATTGGTCAAAATCTTATCATAATGCACTGGCTTGGTTTTGTTCTAGTGACGTATAAGAAATTTTTCAATGTTTTTAATAGTCTTATAACTTTCTCCCTGACTATTTTGTAATAAAGCAATCACTCTCAAATGGTTACACCTAGAGTCAAGTTTGATACTTGGCTTTAATATGTACATTTCTGAGTGTGAAGGTGTTCGCCAGGGCTTCAGTTATTGTGATTTTAAGTTCACTAATAAAAAGTTCAAAGTTGGCTTTGTACAATAATGTTTATTGGAATTAGACCTACTTTAAAACACAAAGACGACTTTTTTCTGATGCTTGCTTCAAAAAAAAAAAAAAGGCGTTTTACTGGCAGCTCAACCTCCCCTTCAGTTTTTCTTCAGCCCACGAAAGCTCATCATCTAATAAACCATCTTGTTAGTCTTTAAAGTGCTACATAGTCCTGTATTTTCTTCAACCACTGTCTGTCGTGGACGGAGCTCTGATCTCTCTCGCCTCTGGTGTTTTGTCTCTTCACACATCCTGGTTACTGAATTGCCGTTTCCTACTGGGCTATTGCCTTTGTTTGACTACTAGTTATAACTTCAAAGAATGACCAGCAAACAGAAAGAACAGGCTGTCCTGAGGGACCCATCCGGGCAGGGCCGGGGAGAGATCCAGCTCCAAATATTGGTGCAGCAGGGCCCCCGGCTCTGAATACTCCTGGAGCACGGGCACCACGGGCCCATATGACTAGCCCATGAGCACTCCCCGTCTATCTTTTTATCTACGCTCACCAGTCACTGATTCAGTGATATCCACTTTCTCCAGGTCTCTCGGGACAGCTACTGAACTTCAGCACAGATTGCGGGAGAACAACAAGGCAAATCAGCCAGATCCTAGCTGGGCCAATGGGCCGTAGCTCCACTGGAGTCACTGGGGCAGATCCCAGCTCGGTAAATGGGCCGTAGCTCTATTGGGGTCAATGGGGCTGATCCCAGCTGGGTCAATGGGCTGTAGCTCTATTGGGGTCACTGGGGAAGATCCCAGCTGGGTCAATGGCTGTAGCTCTATTGGGGTCACTGGGGAAGATCCCAGCTGGGTCAATGGGCTTTAGCTCTATTGGGGTCACTGGGGAAGATCCCAGCTGGGTCAATGGGCCGGAGCTCTATTGGGGTCACTGGCGCTGATCCCAGCTGGGTCAATGGGCTGTAGCTCCACTGGAGACACTGGGGCTGATCCCAGCTGCAGCAAGGCGACGTTGTCCTGTTTCAGTCCAGGGTCCGTGCCCGTGGCACAGGCTGGCTGGGATACTTGGTGGGGTCCTGATTCAGGGTGGATGGGCACTGACAGGAGGGTGGAGCTAGGAGCCTCCTCTCCCCACGACAGCCCCTGGGGGTGGTAACGCTCTGGCCAGTGGTCCTGGGGAAATGGGCGGGGGAGGGAGGGCTCAAGGGCTTGCCAATCCCACTCCCCAGTAAGAGCCAAGGCCAGACTGAGCAGGGTCGGCTCCATGGCCAGCCTGCCTTATGGGCGGAGCAAGGCAAACACCTGACCTGACTCTGTGGCCAACATACCTAGTGGGCGGAGCAGGGCAGGAGCTAAACTGGGACTGAGGGCAGGGTGGGCCTAGATGGTCCATGACCCTCTCCAGCTCTGGCCCTGGTATGTCCCAGACACTCGTCCAGCAAGTGGCTCCAAGGGGCGTCCGACCCCGACGCCCACTGGAGAGCCCGTAGTGCTGGGCACGTAGAAGAGGGAGGGGCAGCTCAGGAAGTGGTGGGGACAACCCATCCTGCGCTGGCAAACAGGCAGCAAACAGCTGGAAACAGGCTGCTGCAACAGGCAGAAGCAGCAGAAGTTCCTGGCGATGTGCCAGGCGCTGAAAAACTCCCGAGCTGGGTTGTTCTTTCTCCCCTGCAGCAAGTCCCCAGCCCTTCGTGCCCTTCTCTGCACTGAGCTGTGCACCTCACTCCCCTCCTCGGGCCGGGGGAAGAGCCCAAGATAAGAGCCCTGCCCTTCTCTAACCACTAGACTCCCCTTCCCTCCCAGAGCCACGGATAGAACCCAGGAGAGCTGGTTCCCAGCCCTGTCATGCTCTAACCACTAGACCCCGCTCCTGACCTAGAACTGGGTGATAGGACGCAGGAGTCCTGGCTCCCAGCACTGTTGTAAGAGCTGGGCCTGCCAACATCTCTCACCTGTGAAATCACGACCCCCTCGCACAGCTGACTGCAGTGGGCACAGGGGCCAAGGGAACCCCAGGGCAGGGTGGCTGGTGAGCTGGGGCGGGGGAACCCCAGGGAAATCACAGCTTGGAGCCACCTCCCGAGGCCTCTGCCAACCCCTCCCCAGCCAGGAGTCTATGAGCCGGGAGCCGGTGGGACTGGAGAGCCGCCAAGCACAGTCGGCATGTTGGGTTCTGGGCCCCCCGATGGACGCATGATGAGGGGTCAGCCCAATACCGCCCCCTCCAGCGGCTCTGGCTCCATCCCACCCCTTTGTGGGGCCTTTCCCTCCCCCAGTCTGGTTCCTCCTGCCCCTCCCCGCCTGCCCCCGGGCTTGTACAGCCAGACCGGGGTATTTTGCAGCCCTGAGGACCTGGGGGGTTTCCAGCAGCGAGGCGACGGGCGAGCGTCGCGGCAGGAGATGGAAGTGGTATTTTATCGCCCGGCCGCCGCTTCCTCGCCCTTCGGCTCCGGGTTTGTCCTGTTGGGTCTCCTAGAAAACAGCCTCAGACTAGGAGCAGCAGCGCGGGCCGGTTCAGGGTGATCTCTGGTAGCCACGAAAAGGGCCGCGGCTCCCGTCCAGGCCTTTCTGCACCCAAGGGCACAGGGGGGTAGGGCAAGCCAAGGCCTGACTCCGAACTTTACCCCGCAAAGGCCATTCACTTGTCTCCCCCCTCCTTGCGGGGGTGCTAGCGACAGGGTGTTGGCTGGGCTCACGAGCAGGCTCTGGGAGCCCCCTCGGATCTTCTTCAACACTGTTCTGCGCTGGAGCATTTCAGGTGCATGGTCCCCGCTTTGGGGCACCTTTGTAATAAATTAACAAAGTGGCCTCCTACCCTAACCACTACACCCCACTCCCCCGCAGACCTGGGTCAGGAGTCCTGTCTGCCCACACCCGCCCCTGCTGTAAGCCTCACTCCCCTCCCAGACCTGGACAAGGAACCCAGGAGTCCAGACGCCAGCCCCTCCAAGCACTAGACCCCACTCCCCTCCCAGACTTGGGAAGAGAACCCAGGAGTCCAGGCTCCCGCCCCTCCCTGCTCTAACCACTAGACCCCACTACCCTGCCAGAGATGAAGAGAGGACCCAGCTGCCCTGTCCCACCCCAGGGTGGGTGACAGGGGTTACATCATTTTTCTGTGGCTCTCTGTCTGGGCGGAGGCTCGCTCTTCTTCCCCTCTTGGCCACTTCCTCTCACGTCTTGCTGGTGGCACGATCCCAGCATCCTGTGGCCCCAGAGTGCTGGGCACCACTGACCTGGAGGAGCAGGTGGGGCTGGCTGCAGGGAGAGACTCAGCCAGACAGCCCCACTGACAGAGAAGGAGCCCCCCC
Organism: Pelodiscus sinensis; assembly: GCF_049634645.1. Classification (NCBI taxonomy): domain Eukaryota; kingdom Metazoa; phylum Chordata; order Testudines; family Trionychidae; genus Pelodiscus; species Pelodiscus sinensis. Next base: position 2,317,064 of record NC_134734.1, read on the forward strand.
CCCCAAGCATCGGGGCCATCCAGAGGTGCGAGAGGGGGACCAGGACGCCTGGGCTCCATCCCTGACCAGGGGAGGTGCAGGGACCTGGGGGGGTTAGAGCAGGGACGGGGGCAGGTGTCCTGGGTTCTATCCCTGCTCTGGTTGGGGGGGCTGGGAGCTAGGCATTGTGGGTTCTCTGTGGGTGCAATCTAGTAGATTAAAGAAGGGGGGAAGAGGGGAGCCAGGACTCCTGGGTTCTATCCCTGTTGTGGGAGGCAGGGAGAAAAGAATGAATGTATGTAGCCCTGACACTGGCACTGGGGTGGGACGGGACTGCTGGGTCCTCTCTCCATCTCTGGCAGGAGAGCGGGGTCTAGTGGTTAGTGCAGGGTGCGTGGAGCCAAGATTCCCAGGTTTTCTCCCGAGTTCTGGCAGGGAAGTGGGCTTAGGGCGTGGGAGGGGCGGGAGCGAGGACTGCTGGGTTCTCTTCCCGACTCCGGGGTGGGATTCTCAGGTTTGGAGGGGGGACCTGCCCCCTCACATCCAGCGTAACCGGAGCCCCCAGCCGTGGCGGGGAGGGGAAGCGGCTCTGGGACGTTAAGTCTGTTCGTGCTCCTCCCTTGTGCAACAACTGCCCCGGTTGGACATCGCAGGGCTTGGGACCCCTCCCGGCACCTCTCAGCCTGTCGGTGAGCTCCAGGCCTCGGCCCCACAAGAGCCCCCAGGGCAGCCCCAGCTCTCCCCACAGCCAGCCCTTTGGGGGAGGGGTCGTGGGCTTATCGTGGGAAGATCCGTTCCCACGGCGAAGCTGCCTCTCTGCAGGAACGTGCCAGATTTATGGGCTTGGCCTGCCGGGCTGTACCCGCCACTGGGTCCCAGAGCCCTCCCTGGCGTAAAGCCCTGGGCCCCGCTCCCCTCCCAGAACCCAGGAGTCCTGGCCCCCTGCCCTCCCCACCTTCCCCCGCCCCTCCCAGAACCAGTAACAGAACCCAGGCGGCCAAACCCCCCGGCCCGTTTCCGACCCATGGGAGAGTCTTTGCAGAACAATCATTGAAACCCCATTGAAATAAAAAGGCTCAGAGGGGTCACCCTGTTAGTCTCCAACTGTAAAAACAATAAGCAGTCCTGGGGCACCTTGGAGACTAACACAAATATATCTATATATCAGCAAAACCCACTTCCTCAGAAGAGCTGGAGAAATGTAACAGGAACCTAGAATTCACCACAGAAAAAGAAGGGAAAAAAGTACCTTTCATTTGTAGGTCCGGTTCTAATGAGGCTAATTGAGTGGGCTGGAAGTGTCCCCTAAATACCTTTTCAGGGAAAAGTGTAATGTTCAAGGCAGGGCAGGCTGGCTGTGTAATGCAACATCTAGTTCATGTCTTTGATCAAGCCGAGGGAAACTGTCAGATTTGCAGATGAAGGTCAATTCTGCGCTCTCTGTCTGCGATTGGCTGGTGAAATGCCTTTGTAGAAGGATGGCTACTTGTCAGTCCAGGCCTGAGTCTCTGGGCGGGTTAAAATGCTCCTCCATATCCCCACTGAAATAGTCATAAACAATCCACTGAGTGTGGTGCAACACACAACCACGCACAGGGAACCTGCATTTTGATCTTGCCTCTGAACTTGTTAGTGGCTGGTATTTCCGTCCCTCCTCCTGCAAACATCTGACAGGTTTTGAGTAGCATGAAGTGAAATATTTTGATCAAAGTGGAGCAGGGGAGGGTTCAGTGAAAAATGAAAATTTGGTGACACTAAAACATTTCAAAAATCTGGGCCATTTTCACCAAATTGTTTGCATCAGGCTGTGACGGACCGGGCCGTGTCTGGGTACAGCTGAGGGCGTTCGCTAAGGGCGAATTGCTCAACTTCGGGGCTCCTTACAGCCCCCAGACTGGTGACCTCTCCAAACAGGCCACAAACCAGTCCCACAGAACGCTTCAGCCGCCTGCCTGAAGCCTCACGAGCAAAACCCCTCTGAGGCCCCAGCAATATCCATGCCCCAGACGGCCCTGGGCCTCATACACCGGTGGGGGGTCCTAGCACCCAATCCCACCTACCCCGAACAAGTTCTGTCCGGTTCCAAGAAACCAGCCACAGATCCCTGGTCAATTTACCCTTTGGACCTTACCCACAAATCACGCTGGGCCAATCCTTTAGAATCTAACAACTAAAGGTTTATTATTACAATAAAGAAAAGCATGAGAGTAAGGTTGTTAAAGGAATAGTACGTTACATGCGTCGAATCTCCCAGTCCTCGATGCAGGCTCTAGCAGAGATGTTACAACTGCTGGTTTAAAAGTTCTTGTTGCACATCCTAAGATCAGGATGGGTCCACAGGTCTTCCGGGCTCTTTGATCCCTGCATTGCTGCCTCTGGGATGAAGTGCTGAGCTGAAGACCAAGATGGCGTCAACCACATGGCCTCTTTATACATCCTTCCTGGTTCCTTCTTGGCTGTAGCAGGTCACCTGGCCAGAGGCCAATCTCTGTGTTCCCTGCTGGCAGCTCTCAGGTGACAGCCCCCATTCTTTAGGTGTGTCCTCGGCCCATTGAGTGCCATTGTCCCACAGGGCCTCGGTAATTAGCATGTCCACAGGCCCGGCCCTGCCCAATGCTCAACCACATGCAGGGAAATCTTCAGTATCCATACAAGTACATGCTAATAATTGCACACACAGACATTATACACACACATGAACAGCGTACATAGGATTAGCAGACAGTGAGCTTCTATTCAACACCCCACATGGCCCCCCTTTTATACCATTTTCTGGGGGCCAACACCCCCACCTATGGGTGCAGCAGCGATCTGGATGCTCCCCTCAAGATCCAGTAACGTGACACAGGCTATGATGGACCGGGCCGGGTCTGGGCACAGCAGGGGGCATCTGCTGGGCGAATTGCTCAAAACTCAGGGCTCCGTACAGCCCCAGACTGGAGACCTTCCAAACAGGCCACAAACCAGTCACACCGAGCACTTCAGCTGCCTGCCTGAAGCCTCACGAGTAAAACCCCTCTGACCCCCCCAGCTCTCCCTGTGCCCCAATCAGCCCCAGGCCTGCACACAGGTGAGGGGTTATAGAACCCAATCTCTCCTACCCCGAACGGGTTCTTCCGGTCCTAAGAAACCAGCCACAATTCCCAGGTCAATTTACACTCTGGAGCTTACCCACGAGATCACGCTGAGCCAATCCTTCAGAATCTACAATCTAAGGCTACGTCTACACTGGCATGATTTTCCAGAAATGCTTTTAACAGAAAAGTTTTCCGTTAAAAGCATTTTCGGAAAAGCGCGTCTAGATTGGCAGGACGCTTTTCCGCAAAAGCACTTTTTGCGGAAAAGCATCCATGGCCAATCTAGACGCGCTTTTCCGCAATCTAGACGCGCTTTTCCGATCTCCATTTTCGCAACTGGGGCTTTTTTGCGGAAAACAAATCTCTGCTGTCTACGCTGGCCCTTTTGCGCAAAAGTTTTTCGGAAAAAGACTTTTGCCCGAACGGGAGCAGCATAGTATTTCCACAAAAGCACTGACAATCTTACATGAGATCGTCAGTGCTTCTGCAGAAATTCAAGTGGCCAGTGTAGACAGCTGGCAAGTTTTTCCGCAAAAGCAGATGATTTTGCAGAAAAACTTGCCAGTCTAGACACAGCCTAAAGGTTTATTACTTGAAGAAAGAAAAGCAGGCAAGTAAGGTGGTTAAAGGATAATGCATGACATGCATTGAATCACCCAGTTCTTGTTGCAGGCTCTCAGCAGAGATGTTACAAACTGCTATCTTAAAAGTCTCTGGTGAACATCCTATGTCAGGATGGGTCCACGGTTCTTCCTGGCTCGTTGTTGCATTCAAAACTGCACCTGGGATAAGGAGCTGAACTCAAGACCAGATGGAGGGTGCCACATGGCACTTATATACCTCCCCTGGCATCCTCCTGGCCAATGGTCCATTGACCCATCCTTGTGTCCCAAGTCAGCAAGTATTCTCCTGGCCGGCTTGCAGGGATCCAGACATTCCTCAGCTGTGTATTAGCACCTAGAGATTCATTGTCCCTGGAGCCTTGCTAATTAGTGCAGTCACTGGCTGAACATTCCTTGCCCATGGCTCTGCCTCAGACAGGGAATTGTCCAGCATCAACACAGAGTACCTAATGATAACTCCACACTCAGACATTAGACAAGTACATGAATAGCACCCACTGAATCAGCAGAACAGAAGCTTTCATGTGACACCTCACTTGGCCCCCTTTGTACAGACTTTTGGGGCAAACACCCCCCATGGGTGCAACAGTGATCTTTAGAATCCAATAATGTAACACAGACATGCCCCCCACACACACATCTTGCCAAAAAAAAAATTTCCTCCCCAGATTGAAAGGTTTCCACAGGACATGTTTGGAAACAAAATGTGTCCATTCGAAATGACTCCTCATTTGGGAATATCAAGTTTTAAATTAGTCAAACCCATTAAAATTGCTCAAGATGCAAACGATATGGTTCGGTTCTGCTCAAAGGAAATGGATCCCAAACTGATTTTTCCTGACATTTTCAGCCACTTAAAATTGTGAAAATCTTTCATTGTGGTTCAACCTGAAACCACTTTGTTCCCTGGGGAGTTCTGAATCACCAGTGACCAGAAATGCCCCTTATTGAAAGGGAGGCTAATCATAAAACCTCACCCACTAATTCCGATTGGATGCAACACTTGCCATCCTTTTGAAAATCTCTCAGAAGGCAGGGGTTCCAATATCTGAATAATTCCCATGATGCTTCTCTGAGTCCTCTCCAATTTATCACCGTCCTTCAGTTGGGAGACATTGACCAAACCTAGTGACTGGGAAAACAGTAAGTTACTTTACCAGACAGGTGCCAGGAGCGTCTCTTGAGCCCCTCCCTCTATCGTCTTAGTTCAAGTGTCTCGCTGAGTGTCAATGTGGGTGTCACATTACCTAATTGGAGGGAAGCAGCCAGATCACTTCTGCACCCCTAGCTGGGGGTGTTGGCCTCAGAAATTGGTAAAAAAGGGAGCCATGTGGGGTATTGAATGGGAGCTTATTGTTTGCTGATCCTATGTACGCTATTTATGTGAGTGTATAATGTCTGTGTGTGTAGGTAGGAATCTGTAATCTGTGTGAAAGCTGAATATTTCTCTGAATGTGGTTAAGCATTGCTATGGACAGGCTGATTATCCAGGCCCTGTGGGACAATGGCACTTGATGGGCCAAGGACACACCCAAAGAATGGGGGCTGTCACCTGAGAGCAGCCAACAGGAAACACAGAGATTGGCCTCTGACCAGGTGACCTGCTGCATACTAGAAGAGGCCAGGAAGGAGGGATAAATAGGCCATGCGGTCGATGCCATTTTTTTCTCAGCTCAGCACTTCATCCCAGAGGCAGCACTGCAGGGATCGAAGAGCCCGGAAGACCTGTGAACCCATCCTGATGCTAGGATGTGCAACAAGAACTTTTAAACCAGCAGCTGTAACATCTCTGCTAGAGCCTGCATCGAGGACTGGGAGATTCGGTGCATGTAACGTACTGTACTTTAACAACCTTACTCTCAGGCTTTTCTTTCTTGTGATAATAAACCTTTAGATATAGATTCTAAAGGATTGGCCCAGCGTGATTTGTGGGTAAGATCCAGAGGGTAAATTGACCAGAGATCTGTGGCTGGTTTCTTGGAACCGGACAGGACTTGTTCGGGGTAGGTGGGATTGGGTGCTAGGACCCCCCCACCTGTGTATGAGGCCCGGGGCCATCTGGGGCATGGATATTGCTGGTCTGTCGGAGGGGTTTTGCTCGTGAGGCTTCAGGCAGGCAGCTGAAGCGCTCTGTGAGACTGGTTTGTGGCCTGTTTGGAGAGGTCACCAGTCTGGGGGCTGTAAGGAGCCCCGGATTTGAGCAATTCGCCCTGAGCGGACGCCTCAGTTGTGCCCAGACGCGGCCCGGTCTGTCACAGTGGGCAACAGGCCACAGGAGTCCATGTAAAGACTGGTGTTCCTGCCCAGGCACTGACTGGTTGGGAGGCTGCCCGGGGAGATGACTAACGGAGGGGTTGTGTTGGTGTGTTCCAGGTGGAGAAAGGTCCAAAGGAGAGAACAGGAGACACTCCCATGGCTGTGAAGGGCACCGCCCTCCCCACAACTTCCTGGAGTGATTACCCCATGACTTATTATGGAGAAGATAAAGATGATGACCAGCAGAAAGCGCTGCCAAAGAGCATGCATGGGCTCTCCATGGTGATCTACTCCATTGCCTTCGTGCTCGGAGTGACGGGCAACGGGCTGGTTATCTTCATCACCAGTTTCCGGATGAAGAGAACTGTCAACACCATCTGGTTCCTCAACCTGGCCGTGGCTGACTTTATCTTCACCTTCTTCCTCCCCCTCAGCGTGGCCTACATTGCCATGGATTTCCACTGGCCCTTCGGGCTGGCCATGTGCAAGATCAACTCAGCCATGGCCTTCTTCAACCTCTACGCTAGTGTCTACCTTCTCATGGTCATCAGCATAGACCGTTGCATCTCCGTCACGCTCCCGGTGTGGGCCCAGAACTACCGCACGCCTCGCCTGGCTTTATTGGTAGCTTTGGCTGTGTGGGTCCTGGCCTTGGTTTTGTGTTCTCCGAATCTCTACTTCCGCCACACGGGTCCCTCTCCGAATAACAAGGACATCATCCACTGCTACTATAATTTCAACACGACCCCGGACGGGGCTACCTTGGAGGAGAGTGAGAGGATTACCTATATGAACCACCAGGCCATGACCATCAGCCACTTTGTCTTCGGCTTCCTCATCCCCTTTGCCGTCATCGTGTGCTGCTACGGCGCCATCTTGGTCCGCCTAAGGCGGGGCCACATGACTCGGTCTAGTAAGCCCCTCAAGGTCATCACCACCATGATTGTGGCTTTCTTCCTCTGCTGGTTCCCCTACCATGTCTTCTCCTTCCTAGAGTTACACTGGACCGAGAGCCTGCACACTGCCATCATCATAGGCCGCCCCTTGACAGCCAGCCTGGCCTTCATCAACAGCTGCCTCAACCCCATCCTCTATGTATTCATGGGTCACAACTTCAAGGAGAAGCTGTGCCGGTCCCTCTTCTCCACCTTCGAAAGAGCCTTCAACGAGGATGCCGCCAGCACCAGGACCTACACAAAGAGCAAATCCACCATGGAGATGGAATCCCTGGCCACCTAGGAGCCGTGCATCTTCTGAGAACTGGGAACCGCAGCTGGGGTCAGCACGAACCTCTTCCCATCATAAATGGTGCAAAATGGACCCTAAAGACTCTGCCGTCCCATGGACATGATCCCGACTCAGCTCTTTTGGTGCCAATATGCCCTTGCCAGAGATGTTCTAGGCTCATGAGGTCCTTCCCCCCTGAATTTCCTTCAAACACTGTGAACCGATGCATCCATGCAGATGGACGGAAGCCAAAGAAGGATGAAACAGATCCTTCACTGATTTCTCTGTATTAAATGCATTCAGCAACACGACCATAGACAGGCTTTTCTATACCCAGGAGTGATGTGGGGGGCACCCCACGGCAGGCATCTGGTCTTCATTTGGTCTTCCATTTGGTCTCTGAGAACAATCACAAACACCTTCTTCCCCTGCTTCTCTCCTTAACGCTGCCTTTTATTGAAAGTTCCAAATAAAATATCGGGGGTTGCAGAACTCTGGGCTGGAAATTGTGTCGGAACAGGGGGCTGAGACAGGGCAACAGGCAGTAGAGATCTGGAACAGAAGCATCTGCTGTCTTTGTTTACAAAAAAAAAAAAAAGACCTTCTCAATAAGGGTGGAATTCTTTGTAGGGCAGGTTAGCTCGTGGTAGCAGCGGGGTCTCTCAAAGGGGTGACGAGCACATTAGAAGCCCTTGTCATGAAAGTAAAAGATGTCTTGTTTTGAAATTGAGCTCCGGGAGGAGTCTAGTGGGTAGAGCAGGGGAGGGGAGCCAGGGATCCAGGATTCCTGGGTTCTATCTAAAGTCCAGGGAGAGGAGTGGGGCCAAAGGTCACAGCTGGGGTTACCGATCCTCCAGGATTGGCCTGGAGTTTCCCAGAATCGACCTCCATCTCCTGGTGAGGGCTGAGAACAATTGGGGGGTTTTAAGACCAGCAGCACCTTAGAGACTCACACAGGGCTACTCAACTTTGTGAGCGTCAGGGACCACGACGATACTTACAGCACATTCTGAGGTCCGCAACTTAACTGTGATTGCCTAGACATGCAAATATATGCAAATAGCTTCCTTCACACTGGTGGGCATGAATACAAAGCACTTCCCACAATGCACTGGTGCTCCCGGCACCTCCTCCCTGGGGGCTAGAAACCCTGACCCCCTGTTCTAGCCAGTCCGTCCGCTTGCGTCTTGATGCCTCACCACTGTGGAGCGTGCTCCCAGGGGAGGCCGTGTTCAAAGGCTCTCACCCATGGTTAGCATGTTGAGCCCTGTGTCATGATTATGGGTTAGCCAGCAGCCTGGGGATTAAAGGGTTAACTACACCTAGCCAGGTGGAGTGACCAGTAGGAATGTAGGTGGGACTTTTCAAACTGGGACAAAGGAATTTGGGTTTTTCCTTTCTCCTTTTGTCTCTCGGAGAGTTCTCTGCAGCTACAGAGAGGGACAAGCCTCTCTCTCTCTCTCTCTCTTTCTCTCTCTCTCTCTCTCTCTCTCTCTCCAAGGCACCATTCTTCACTTTCTGTAAGTAGGGTAAAGTTTAGGCAGTTTCGTTAGGTTTTATTGTTTTAAGGGTTGGGTATGGGATCTGAGATCTGGCACTGCTTAAGAGATGTTTTGGCTTTTCTTTGTAACTAAGTTCTAGGCCCATGGAGTTTCTCCAGGAGTATATTTTGTTACCTTCCTCTCTAGTCATTATACTTGCAACCAGAATATTGTTGTAATAATAAAAGTTCTTTCTTTTCTTTTATTAACCTGGCAGTGGTTATGTGCCCTGATTTTTGTTTTAGGGGGAAGATTTCCCAAATGATCTTTCCCCTGGTTTCTTTAGCAACATTTGGGTGGTGGCAGCGGAAGTTTTATTCCCAAGATCTAGGTTTTTAAGATCTTGGGGGAAGTTTTATACCAAAGCCTGGTAGATAAGGCTTTGGGGTACACTTGCTGGCCCCCACTTCTGCATTTATCATGCCAGAGTGGGGAAGGAGCCATGACACCCTGTGTAAACCCAAATGGCACCACAAGTCACAAACATACAGGTGGCGTGTTGAGTAGCCCTAGAATAGAAGTACGTGTCTTGTGAGCTTCGACAGCTTCAGCTAGAGCGGAGCACCCTTGTGACAGCAGGGTGTGTGGGGGTGGGGACACTGGGACTGGGTGTGATTTGGGGGTAGGACATGGTGGGGCTGGGCGAAGCGCTGAGCACGAAACAGAAGGGACCCTAGAACAGAAAATCCACCCGAAACACACAATGGTCCAAGGCTGGTCAAGGTTCTATCCAGTGAGATGGTGACAACGTGTCACATTTAACATCTTTATTAATGACCTGGCCGAGGGGATGGGTTGCACCTCAGCAAGTTCAAGGGTGGCACTAAGCCAGGGGGAGAGGTAGAAATGCCGGAGGACAGGGATCAGGTCCAGAGTGACCTAGAGAGACAAAAGGACTGGGCCCAAAGAAATCTGCTGAGGTTCATCAAGGGCAAGTGCAAAGTCCTGTCCTTGGGACGGAAGAATCCCAAGAATTGTTACAGGCTGGGGACCGACTGCCTGGGGATTCCAGTGGAGGAGAAGCTGGAGATGAGTCAACAGGATGCCCTTGTAGCCAAGCAGGCTAATGGCATGTTAAGTTGTATTAGGAGGAACGTTGCCAGCAGATCTAGAGAAGTGATTGTTCCCCTTTATTTGGCATTGATGAGGTCACATCTGGAGTATTGTGTCCAGTTCTGGGCTCCCCTGTACAGAAAGGATGCAGATGCTTTGGAGAGGGTGCAGTAAACATCCACCAAAATGATTCGGGGGCTGGAGCACATGACCTATGAGGAGAGGCTGAGGGATTGGGGCTTGTTCAGTCTGCAGAAGAGAAGAGTGAGGGGGGATTTGAGAGCAGCCTTCAGCTCCCTGAAGGGGGGTTGCAAAGAGGCTGGCGAGAGGCTGTTCTCAGAGGGGGCAGGTGGCAGAACAAGGAGCAAAGGGATCAAGTTGCAGTGGGGCAGGTCTAGGTTGGATCTTAGGGAAAACAATTTCCCTAGGCGGGTGGAGAAGCGCTGGGCTGGGTTCCCTAGGGAGGGGGTGGAATCTCCATCCCTGGACAAAGCCCTGGCTGGGCTGATTGAGTTGGGATTGGTCCTGTCTTGGCAGGGGGCTGGACTTGATGACTCCTGAGGCTCTTCCAGCCCTGTGATTCTATGAGTCCATGAACATGCTGCCTCCTAGTGGCCAGCTGCCAGACAGGCCACACCAGGTCCCTCCCGAGCCCACCAGAGACACCGAGTGTCCAAAATGGGGGGATTTATTTACAACCAGGGTGGGATCCGGGGCTCTGACAAGCAGTAACTCTGCACACGGGCTGTTAACAGAACAGGGAGCCCCCAGGTCCGACTCGTGCATGAGTCTCGGTTTGAAACGTGACCGTGGGAGCAGTGACCCTGGCTCAGTATTTCCACCCATGAGGAAAGATGCTTCCCACCTAGCGGGAGGGAAAGGGCCACGAGGACGAAGTCGATCTCCCTCCCAAGGCCCTGGGGGAACGGCAGCCGTGACTCTGTGAGGACACCTGCTGTCACCACGTCTCCAGATGCCATCTTGAGGGCGCGGGGGTCTGGCGTGCCTGGTGCCCCACCCCTGGGAGGTCTGGCAACGCGGGGGCCCAAAGACTGAACCAGGGCAGGTGCAGGGCCCGGGTGGATCCGGGGCAGCTGGTCCCCTCAGCAGAGGCGGAACCAGGCCCAGTCCATGGCGCACACTGAGTTCAGTTTGCGGTTTGGGTTTAGTTGCTGGTGAGCTGCTTGGCGCCACCCTGGGAACCACGTCACGCCCGCGCCTCACTGCTCTTGGCCTTGTTTGGCCCAGTGTGAGGGAAGTGGCTCCCTGGGGTGAGAGTTGCCCTGGGCCCTGAGGGGGCATCATGCTGGGCAGCTTGTCACAGAAGCACAGGGCAAGGGGGAGCCCAGGGAACCTGTTCCAGGTGGCATCCGGGGTGTGTGGAAATCCATTACAAACCCCTCTCCACTCTGGGAGACAGGGAGAGCCCAGGAGTCCTGGCTGCCAGACTCTGACCTCTGCTGCTCTATCCACTAGACCTTACTCCCCTCCCATAGCCAAGAAGAGAGCCCAGTAGTCCTGGCTACCAGCTCTCCCTCCACTGCTCTACCCACTGGACCCTTCTCCCCTCTGGGAGTCAGGCAGAGAACCGAGGAGTCTTTGCTCCAAGCGTCCACCCTCCACTGCTCTACCCACTGGACCCTGCTCCCCTCCCGTTTCTCAGACGGCTGGTCTGCTATGAACAGGCCTCCACTTCATTCTCTGCCCTCAGCCACCCCCTGTAGTTTCTCTGCTCCCCCACTCGCCCTGGTGTGACAGGGACGGGGCCTTGCCAGGATGTGGCTACCCCCCCACCCGCTCTTGGCTCCTGGCCCCACCAGGCTGGCCTGTGAGAGCGTCCGTCTGAGAACTGCAGCGATGCTGGGACCCCGGGGGACCTGACATGCAGCAGGGAGCAGCAGGAGCCTGGCGCCTGTGAGGTTTGCAGACACTAGCAGCCCCCTCTCGCCTCCCCCTCTGCTGAGCCCCACAGAAACCCACAGAAAATCAGCTTCCTGGCCCCCCACATGGTCAGCCTGTCTGAGCTGCATCTGTCACGCTGGGGACCGCGGCTGAGACACCCCAGCCCGACACACCACAGCCCTGAGACAGGCAAGCAAAGAGCAGAAACTACAGAAAGTCGGGGTAAGATGTGACCTAGTGCTGTCCAGACCCGACCGAGATCAGGGCCCCGGTGTGCCAGGTGCTGCCCAGACCCGACTGAGATCAGGGCCCCGGTGTGCCAGGCACTGCCCAGACCTTGAGCAAGATCCAGGTCCCCTCGTGCTTGGCCACTCAACTTCCTGCCTAGACCCCATCTAACATCAGGACCCCTTTTGAACATGCAAGGCATTGCATTCAGCCGTACGCAGTGGAAATCCCCCTCTCCGCTGGTGTAGACCTGGCCCTAAAGTACAGACAGGGAACAAGGAAAGGTACAAACATCTGGTGCTCCCGGACTTTGTCTCTGCCTGGGTGGGCTCCTGGCCATTAATCGCCTTCCAGGCCCTTCTCTGACCCCTCCTCAAGTCTCTCAGGACCTTGGTGGGGTGCAGGACAGGGCACCAGAGAGAGACCTGGGGTCCCAGAGTAGGGATACTCAACAGACTAATCGACTTGTTATTGCCCCCCAGCGTGCTGCCTCTGTCGGAAAATGCAGAGCCTGAGGCCGGAGCGAGTGCTCCCTGCTGCGGTTTCAGCTTTGAAGTGAAGCAACAGCCCCGGGGAGGAAACGTCCTTATCAGCTAATCGCAGAATCAATGCAAATTGCAAAATCATCGACATTTCACATCCCTAGTCCAGCAGGTAAACCCCCCTCCCTGCGCCCCAGAGAGGTTCCTCGGGGACGGGCCCCAGGCTGACCTGAGTCCAGCTGGGGGCTCAGGCTGAACCGAAACGCGCCCCAGGCTGGTTGGAGGCCGGGCTGTGGTTTGTGTGGTCTCTAGCCCAGCGCGAGGGTTTCCTTAGCGGCCGACTCCCAGCGGGTCTGGTCTTGTTCCCAACTGGGAGGGGCTGGAGGGAAAAGTCCCAGCTGGTGTCTCTGCTCTTGGGACCTCCCCCGGGGAGCTGGCTGGACGTGGCTGTCTCAGCCCCAGCTCCCCCCGGGGTGTTTCACCTGCTGGCCCCAGGATGTGGGAGCCAAATGCAGACACTGTGCCGGGGCCCAGCGGGGGGAGCTCGTGGTTCGTGTGAGCTCTGCGTAGAGCTGTGGGAGCCGGAGGCCTTCCAGGCTTTGCAGACGTGATCGGACCAAGCTACGTGATGTGATCTCCCCCACGGCTCCCTGCCCACAGAGATCCCCCCATATGAACGGCTTCTTGTTGCTGGCTGGGCCAGTCTGGGTGAGCTGCAGGCACCGTGAGGGGACTTAGGACAGGGGTCGGCTCTGCGCCGCTGCGTCCGCCCGAGTCATGGGTAAGAGATGGCTGCCTGAGACACGGCTGCCCTTTAGATCTCATTCCACCCACCCTTGTTCCCTGGATCTCCTTGCAGGGCAGTGGAAACTTTATGCACTTCTCCCCACCCCCAGGCCTTTGATTGGCCTGGGGTCAGGGGAGCGGCAGGGCCTCCGGGGGTTGGATTAACCCGCTTGGCGGGCCACTGAGACCGATTTGCCCATCCCTGCTTTAGAAGTAAGGGAGCTGGTAATGGGCGGATAAAGGATCCCGCCCCCCCCCCCCCCCCAGCATCAGTACTGGGGTCCTAGGGCCTCCTTTCCTATCATGGATGTCGGGTGCGTGTTGCTTGCCCTGAGTAATCCAGGGAGGATTGTGGGGGGGGGATGGTTTACATTAGGTATATTAGTGCAGAACTCTGAGTATCAATTCATGTCCACTACAACGCAGAACTGCTGTTCCCCTCCCCCCCCCGGTAAAGAAACAAGGCAAAGGCTGGGGGCAGTGGGGGTGACAGGGGAGCCGAGGGAAAGGGAAGGAGCCTGAGTGTGAATGTCACAGGTTGTTGAGTGTGGGGGGTTGTTCGGGAGCCTCCCCCATGCAGACCCGGGCTGACCCCAGCCTCGCCCATCCAGTCAGGCATATCTGCCCCTGTCCACCACAGCCCCTCCCCCCAGAGTACCAGCTCCCCCAGGAGCCTCAGGCCTGGGTAGTCCCTGGGGGCAGCCCCCCAGTCTCCCAGCCCTGCCCCCTCTGCCTAGGGTTGCCAGGTGGTTTCAACAAAAATACCAGATACGCTTGACATGACATCACAATCGACATTCCATCTTAGTTTCAAAATACCAGACAGTTCTCTTTTCTCATTTCTATTTTCTCAATTTGTTTCCTAAACAAAAAGCTCAAATACTGGACTGTCGGGTTCAAAACCGGACATCTGGCAACCCTACCTCTGCCCTGAGCCTCCCCATGGACCCAAGCAATGCCTGGTAAATCCTCTACTTCTAAATATAATAATTACCTGCTAAAATAGCAGCTTACTCCTTTCTGTGTTTTGCTTTCCCCTGCTGAGCACGCTGCTTTAGCAACAGAGTCCGTAGCATCATTTTTACCAAGCTTTTAGAATGGATTTGCTTGTGGTACCAATTCCACTCCTGCTAAGTGTGTAGGAGCAGACATTAGCAACCACTACTTCCCTTTACCATAACTTAGAAGAGAATAAAAATTAAACAGAAACGAATTTTAGATGCAGGTCGATGCAAATAGTTTCAGGGTATTAATCTGTCAGGATGCATGGTTATGTTTGGGGGACAAAGGCCAAAACTGGTGGAAACCTGCTGGGATTGTTTGGTTTGGTTTATGCATAAATTGTTATTTTTGAAACATTTTTGTTATGGCATTTTATAAGTGTATTTGAACATTGAAACAAGACATTGACATTTTGTGAATAATTCTTGTTACCTTAATATTGACATTTTATTCTTTGAATTTAAAAATAAAAATCCAAATATTGATTAATACAAGAGGATTCTTTTTCTTTGCATTATTTGTTGAGGCAAAAATATATATGTACATGTATGAGACCTTTTTGAACTTTACAAAAAATGGTAATAATAAAATTATGATATTAAAATATTGTGGTATCACAGAGAGTTTTTAAGTAAAAGGGTATGAAATTGACTTTTGTTGCAACGAAATGAGAATTAAAACTAGCCATGTAACACACAGCACACAACAAAGGACAACATACATAACATACAGGACAACTTACACTTACAAACGCATGGCGCCAGAAGTCTATTTATAACTAAAAAAGACGGCAGATTTATCTCTTGTGGCTCAGATCTGTAACTCAAGGTTGTGGGTTTTTTAATAAAAGGAAAAGGCACACGCTTGATTGATCTGACTGTTTTTTTCAATAATACAGTGTTATTTTTATGAAGTTAATGTTTATTTTGGATTTCTTTAAAGAAAGGGATTGTTAACATTTTTCAGTTTAATTTTTTTTAAATGGGAATTCCATTAAGTGTGGGGAGATTTTTCTTCATCCCTATAAACTCTTATCATTCGCTATGTTTTAATTTTAAATTAAAGACAATAACACTGTCTTCTAGTTTTCAAACCTTAATAATTGTGTTAGCTGTGCCCTGACAGAGCACTACTCCAAATTTCTCCATTTAATCTCTTTTCCGTGGGAAGCGACCCTCTTGCAAGTTCATCCTTTTTTTCTGGCTCATCTTGGTTCAGTATTATATATTTCGTAGCCCAATGTCTGAGTGTGTGTAATGCTGAAATGCTGGCTGTTGCCTCTGGGCGGTGCTGTTGCCTGAGTCATGTCCTTCATCTCCCACCTGGGTGCTCGCTGACTTTTGCGCCGCTCAGCTGGGCTGCCGCGGGGAAGCAAGCAGCACAAGTGGCCGTTTGGGCTACGTGGTCCCCTGAGTGAGAGGCAGGAAGGGGAGGAGAAGAGAAAGAGACGGACGGAGAGAGAGGCAGGAGGCGGAGGAGAGCTGAGAGGGGGGGGGGAGGCAGTAGGAGGAGAAGGAGAGAGAGAGAGAGAGAAAGACGGAGGTGGAGGAGAGACCCGAGTATCCCATCTTATGATGGGCTATTGGCTAGTCTTTCGATATTTGCTCAGTTATGTCTTGATTCTGTCCCTTTTTTCTGCTTGGTTTGACGAGAAGCAATCCCATTCCAGGCACATCCCGTTTTCCTGGCTCAACCAAACCCTGCCCTTGCTTTCAGTTGTCATACCGAATTTGGTGGTCCTACCATTTAGGAGTTCTTGAAAAACCAGATCAACTCTCTGAAAAATATAGCAGATAAATAAAACAAAACAAAAAAATAGAAAAAATAAACAAAAGGGTTAAACATGCATATAGGTAAGTTATTACCTTTTTCATTAAAACTTTTAATACAAATTGATACAATTTATATTAAGATTTGCCAAATTTGTTGTGTTAATTTAGTCACTTAGTTCATTTGCCATTATTTTATATTAACTCTAATTTTTATATTGATTCTAATCTTTGTGGTAATAAGAACAGCCGCCGTTTCAAATATTAGTCTTAGACTTAGAAGCAGGGGCAGCATGTCTGATGCTGGGCAACCATATTTTCCAAAAAGTTAGGAGTAATTCCAGCTGTTGCACACTCAAGGATTAAAAGAATTTATTGACTGGATGTATTTAAAGTAAAGGTTTTACCTGGTTTTTTGTTTGTTGTTTTGTTCTGTTTTCAATTCTTTTATCTTTTGGAGGGTTCTGTAAAAAAGGGAACTTTTAACTATTAACTTGCTGAAAGTCAAAGTGAGGGGAGACAGAGCAAAAGGGTGGGGTGTGCAGAGCAGCCTAGGAAGATGGGGAGATGTGAGCTAAGAGAGTTCTAACTAACTCTCACAGTTGTCTTAGGGCTTGTTTATACCTGCCTAGATATTGACAGTCTGGAGATCGATCTTCTGGTGTTTGATTTAGAAGGTCTAGTAAGGACCTGTTAAATCAACTGCTGACAATGCCCCTGTCAACTCCCACACTTCATGGGCTCATGAGGAGTAAGGGAAGGTGATGAGAGAAATTGGAGTTATGTATCTTAACTTTTGAACATTCAAGTCATTTCATTCAGCCGTATGGAGTGGAAATCCATCTCTCCGGTAGTGTAGACCTGGCCCTAAAGTACAGGCAGCAGCAGCAAGTTTGGCAAACGGAGAAAGGCTATAAACAGTCGGCGCTCCCGGAGTTTGTCTCCGCCTTGGCTGGGCTCCTGACTACTAATTGTCCTCCAGTCAGAGCCTCCTTCTCTGTCACCTCCTCAGTCACTCAGCACCTTTGTGGGAGAAAGGGCACCAGAGCCAAACACGGGATCCCAGCGCCCGACGCAGCAGGGCCAGAATCGGGATAGTTGATAGACTAGTTGACTAGTCGCTTCCCCCCACCTTGCTGCCTCTATCGGAAAGAGGCAGCAAGGGGGAAGGAATAGGAGGTGCTTTAAAGTGGCAGCACCATGTGGAGTCTGGGGTCAGATCCCGGGCTCCATGTGGCGCTGCTGCTTTGAAACACCGCGGGGAGCACGGGGCCAGCACAGGACTGCCTGAGTCCCCAGCTGGCCCTGTGCTCCCTGCTGTGCTTTCACCTTGGAAGTGTAGCAACAGCCCTGAGGCAGAAGCACCCTTAGCAGCTAATTGAATAATCAATGCAATTTGCATCAACTATTCGATGAGCGAAATCATCAACATTTCACACCCTTAGTCCAGTGGGGAAACCCCCTCCCTGCGCCCCAGCGAGGTTTCCTGGGGGATGGGCCCCAGGCTGGCCTGAGCCTGGGCCTGGGCCTGCCTGCCCTGGGGGCTCAGGCTGAACCGAAATGCAGCCCAGGCCGGTTGGAGGCCGGGCTGTGGTTTGTGTGGTCTCTAGCCCAGCATGAGGATTTCTTTAGCTGCCGACTCCCAGCGGGTCTGGTCTTGTTCCCAGCCAGGAGGGCCAGGGAGCAGAGACCCAGCTGGTGTCTCTGCTTCTGGGACCTGGCTGGACGTGACTGTCTCAGCCCCAACTCCCCACTGAGTGTTTCACCTGCTGGCCCCAGGATGTGGGAGCCAAATGCTGACACCATGCTGGGGCCCAGCGGGGGAGCTTGTGGTTCGTGTGAGCTCTGCGTAGAGCTGTGGGAGCCGGAGGCCTTCCAGGCTTTGCAGACGTGATCGGACCCAGCCACGTCCTGTGATCTCCCCCCACGGCTCCCTCCCCACAGAGATCCCCCCCATGTGAACAGCTTCTTGTTGCTGGCTGGGCCAGTCTGGGTGAGCTGCAGGCGTCGTGAGGGGACCTGGGACAGGGGTCGTCTCTGCATCGCTGCGTCCGCCCGAGACACGGGTAAGGAATAGACAGAAACCCTCCGGCTGCCCATTAGATCTCATCCCATCCCCACATTGCTGTCCCCTGGATCTCCCCCTCCTGCTCTCCCCAGCTCCTCCCCTCATCCCCTCCAGATGGAGCTGGCCCATCCCATACTCAGAGTTTAGGGTGCTGCACAGACTCTGACCGACTTCACCGGGTATTGTACTGACCCTGACAGAGTTCGGGGTCCCGTTATACCAGGTACTGCCCCAATCCACAGGGAGAAAGAGTCTGGCCACAGCCAACTCACACTCTAAACAGGCAAATGGTCAGAGGGGAAACTGAGGCACGGGGCCATGATGTGACATGCCCAAACCCCCTGAGCATTTTAGTGGCAGAGTCTGGGATGAAACCAGGAGTCCTGACTCCTGGTCTATACAGCAAAATAGACTCTAGAAATGTCCTTTCATTAAAAATAAAACTTTTGGCTTGTTCCTGCTCTCTTCTCCTTCTGGCGTTTTTCCGGGTGGCTTTTTTATCTTACCTTCCTCCTCCTTGGAACCTTTTTGTCATGGGAGGTTTCCATGTTGCGGGGAAGAAGGGCTCTGTGGGGATTTTGCCTTCTCCAGTAGCTCACCCGCATAAGCCTTAAACCCAAAATGTCTGCTTCAACATGCTCACCGGCGGGAGAACAATGGATTTAAAACATTTGAATATTAAAAAAAGATGAAAGGATAATTTGTTAATTTTTAACATTAATCCAACGTGGGGATTGCCAGCGCTGTGGGATGCTACCAGCAAGAAGAGTATTTGGGAATTTGGAGGAGATAGGGAGGTAGTGTATGTCTTTGTCTTTGCTCCCAGGTCACCATGTTGCCTAGAAATCCAATTTTTCAGCAAGAAGCAAATGTATTTTATTTTCAATAATGTATTTGGTTTAGTTAAAATCCCCGCTATTGTGTAGAAACGCAAAACACTGGGGCTGAGAACAGACACAACAAATCGGGTATCTTGGCAGGGCTCAGACAAAACGACAATTCTGCCCCTCTGCTCACCCTGGGGTTCTGTTCTTCTAAGGTCTTCCAGCCAATGGGGCCATTGGCCTGAGTTCAGCTCAGGATTTGGGAGATCATAAGCTCTGCATCTCTCTCTCTCTCTCTGTCTGTCTTCTCCTGGAGCCCTTTTCATTGCTCGTCCTTCCTTCCATCAGCACAACGTCCGCCCTGCCCCGTCCTCAGCCCTGAGGAGAAGCGGGGATACTATGACAGCCGCTCCTCCAAAAATAAAATACTGGACCCCCTTGCTGGTGCTCTGCAGCGTGGCCTTCCCCATCGGGGTGTTGTGGAACGGCTACGTCATATTCGTCACCAGTTGCCGTGTGGTGAGGACGGCCAGCGCCATGTGGTTCCTCAACCGGGCCGTGTCTGATTTGATCTTCATCCTCTGCCTGCCCCTCAGATTCAACTTCATCTTTTCTCTGCACGTAGACTGGGTCAGCAGGCTGAGCAGCACCATCACCTCCCTGCACATGTTCTCCAGCGCCTTCCTCCTCACGGCCATCAGCGTCCATCGCTGCGTCCTCACGGCACGGCCTGAGTGGGCCCAGAAATGCCGCACGGCCTCCCTGGCCTGCTGGGTGAGTCTGGGGATATGGGCCCTGTCAGCTGGGTTCAGCTTTCATTATGGTCACTTCTGGGAATCCCTCCCCTCACCTGCCAGCACCACAATGAATTTCCCACTGTATGAAGGGAGAGTGGAGGCTGCTGTCACCATCCAATTCCTGGCCGGGTTTCTGATCCCATTAACCTTGATCTTGATCTCAATCTTCTACGTCGTTCACACTGCCAGGCTGGGAAGGAACCAGCTGATCCAGGCTACCCCACCCCTCAAAATCCTTCTGGGTTTGATCCCAGCCTTTTTCCTCTGCTGGCTGCCGTATCATGTCTTCTACTTCCTGCACCTCTCAGCTACGCACCCTCGGCCTGTTCTGGAAATAGGAAGCGCATCTGCTTGTGTCCTGACGTATGTCAACACCTGCCTCAATCCCATCTTCTACCTCACCATGGAGGAAGAGTTTCTGAGATACCTGGAATGCACACACAACCCCGACACCAGTGACCACACAGGGATGGAGCCGGCTGACTAGGGGAATGGACGCTACTGGTGGACATGGCACGGAGAAAGAATTCTGTTCACCGGCTGCTGTCGGCTCCTTTTCATCCCCCAATTTTATTTTTGCATGTAAATTTTTGATCTTCTGCAGAGGAGTGTGAGGAGAATGAAGAACCCGCCTTAGTGTGAGAGAGACAGGAAGCGCAGTCTATGTAGCTTAACAAGGAAAATGTGAAGGGGTTGCTTGATCATAGTCTGTAAGTATCCACCCTGAGAACAAATAAAGGCTGAACCCCTCTGACCCGGCAACATCTGTCATCGGCATGATTTCTGTTAGCCACATGCCCACTTTGCATGGGTTTGGCCAAGTTTCCTGCAGTCCCATCAAGTGTGCTGTGCTGTTAGTTAGCTAATACTTACCCCTAAACGTCCCCCACCAGCCCAGCAAGCAGGGGAATATCGGTAATGTTATTGGATAGTTCAGACAAGACCTGATCTGTTGAACAGCTTTATCCTGTTGCATTGTCCCTGCTCTCGCCTGGGAGGCTGTGAAGTTTTGCTGTGTGTGTTGCTGAAATAGAACGTGAGGTGGGTAACACAACCAGGCATTCAGGTAGGACAACAGGGGTTGGATGGGGTGCGTATCCCAGCTGGAGCAGACTCCCATGTAGCAGTATGGCTTTTCTGTAGCCACGTTGGAAGGCCTGTGCTAGGCCTGAAGCAAAGCTGCCTTCTGCAGCTAGCTTGAAAAGCAGCAGCTATTAACTATAAGGCCTGGAGTCCCATAATCACAGTTCCATCTAAATTGTATTACAAAGTGTCACACCGGGCTGGGAGGAGGGGACTTTGCCCGGATAGCTCCCCATTGTCACCAGATAAAGAAACAGATCTCAAGATGGGTAAAGAAATTTGTGCGTAACACCGTTCTATCTGGCAAGAAAATTAATTTTGCTAGGTGTAAATCAATTAAGGTGGTGAGGTATGATTGGTTAGGTAAGTTTGTTATGATTGGTTAGTAAAATTATACTAAAATAATTGGTTAAGATCTAGCTAAGCAAGACTCAGGTTTCATTACATAAACTGGGGTCCAAGAAGGAGGAGAAGAAGATCATCAGGAGTAACAGAAAGAAGAAAAGGGATAGAAATGTAGCCGTGTTAGTCTGGTGTAGCTGAAACAAAAGACAGGACTATGTAGCACTATAAAGACTAACAAGATGGTTTATTAGATGATGAGTTTTCGTGGGCCAGACCCACTTCCTCAGA
The DNA here is from genome assembly GCF_049634645.1 of Pelodiscus sinensis. Classification (NCBI taxonomy): domain Eukaryota; kingdom Metazoa; phylum Chordata; order Testudines; family Trionychidae; genus Pelodiscus; species Pelodiscus sinensis. The sequence goes on from NC_134734.1 coordinate 2,338,394, forward strand.
TCAAATAGTGGAAGAAAATAGTCACAACCATATATACCAAAGGATAGAATTTAAAAAAATGAACACATATGAAAAGGACAAATCACATTTCAGAACAGAAGAGGGATGGGGAGGGGAGGTAAATGTCTGTGAGCTAATGATATTAGAGGTGATAATTGGGGAAGCTATCTTTGTAATGGGTAAGATAATTAGAGTCTTTGTTCAAACCTAATTGTAAAGTGTCGAATTTGAGCATGAATGACAGTTCAGAGCATTCTCTTTCAAGTGTATTCTTAAAAGGCCTTTGAAGCAGGATGCAGGTAATTAAGTCCTTGAGACAATGTCCTTTCTGGTTGAAATGGCAAGAAACTGTTTTTTTTTTTTGAAAGAAGAAAAGGCTGGAAGAGGACCAGGAGGAGGGAGAAGACTTGGAAAAGAAGAGCTCACCTCTGAGACACAGCCTAAGACCGGAGAGACTGATATTGCCTGGCCAACAGGGGAAGTCTGCCTGTCTTTATCAGGATTGGTGAGCATGACACTGTGTGCTTAGCATGTGCATTCTGCTTGCTTGGGGATTGTCAATAAAGCGAGGATAAGGACATAACTGTGTGAGGCTGTTTCAAGTGGCTAAAAATCATGCCAACCCTGAGCCCTAGGAACTGGGTAAAGGGGTGTGTTCCTCCAGTGTGGAAGGGATAGAGGAATTTGTGCGGGTAACACCCAGCCTGTTGGCTGAGGATCTGCCCCCGGCTGGTCCTGTCTGTCGGGGGGATGTGGCTCAGTTCAAATCCAACTTCGTTTGCAGCTCCCAGCCTGCGAGTTCCCTTTTGTTTCTCGGGTGCCAGCCGGGACCCCCGCGCCGGGTGCTTCCCATCCTAGCCTGGGTCTAGCTGCAGCTTATCACCCTGTTTGCTAATCACCCTCCCCCACCTCCGCTCTGGTTGCAGGGCTTGGGAAACCCCAGCTCGGCTCCCAGAGAGGGGCAGGCGCTCTCTCTATTGGCAGAGGGACAGGCTGGGAACTGAGCTGCCCCTGGCCTGGTTCTGAGCAAGGCAGCAGGGGACAGCTCTTGGGGGGTAGGGAGCAGGGAATTGGCTGGATCCCCCTGTTGTGAGCTCTGGCCTGGCTGCGGGAGGGGGGGGGATGACTGATGGCTCTGAGCTGGGCAAGCCTGGGGATGATGGTACAAGTGCAGGGCCTGGAAGTGGGGTGCCTGTTACAGCCCCATGTCCAACAGATCAAAAGATTCATGTGCCCGCCGCCTGGGGAGGCCTCTCACTGGGTGTCATAACCTGGGGAGCTGACCAGCACCCAGTGACTAAGGGGTTAACTAATGTCTCCTGTATCTAGCCAGGCATTGAGTGGTCAGCCAATAACAATACAGGTAGGAATTTCAAACTGGAAGAGAGGATTTTTTTCTCTCTCTCTCTTCTGTGTTTGAGAGGCTGAGGAATTTCTTCCAACACTGAGGGAGATGGGAGACACGTCTCTCTCCAAGAATGGACTTCTTACAATTTGTAAATAGAGAAAAGTTTAGCTAGTCCAGCAGGATTTGTTGTTTTCCTTGTTTGGGAATTTGGAACGAATGTCTGAGCTGGAAACTGCATTTTTCTTTGTAACTAAGTTTTAGCCCTGGAGGTTTCTCTGACTATACATATCAATTGGTGTCTCTTTCCATCTAGCCACTTAATTATGCTTGGAACTGTAGTTTTGTTTTGTTTTTAAATCCCCGCTGCTTCGAACCCCGTGCAGCGCCGCTACACGGGGCTCGAACTAGGTAGTTCGGACTAGGTCCGAACTACCGTTACTCCTCGTGAAATGAGGTGTACCGGTAGTTCGGAATAGGCACCCTAGTCCGAACTACCTAGTTCGAGCCCCGTGTAGCCGCGCGGCACGGGGTTCGAAGCAGCGGGGATTTAAAAATGGCGGCTCCCCGCTTATGCAAATGAAGCCCGGGAAATTCAAATCCCAGGCTTCATTTGCAAGTGCGGTATGCCTACATTACCCCGCTAGTTCGAACTAGGAGGGTAGTGTAGACATACCCTATGTGTCTAACCCCATAGACGCCTTTATCTATTCCCATACAAACACTCTATCTCTATGCACCTCCTTGTCTATCTATCGATCACCAAACAACCCCCATCTATCTATCTGTGTATCATCATTCCCCGTCTATCTTCTTATCTATGCTCACCAGTCACTGATTCAGTGATATCCACTTTCTCCAGGTCTCTTGTGACAGCTACTGAACTTCAGCACAGATTGTGGGAGAACGACAAAGCAAATCAGCCAGATCCCAGCTCGGCCAATGGGCCGTAGCTCCAATGGAGTCACTGGGGCTGATCCCAGCTGGGTCAATGGGCCTTAGCTCCAATGGAGTCAGTGGGACAGATCCCAGCTGGGTCAATGGGCCGTAGCTCTATTGGGGTCAATGGGGAGATTCCAGCTGGGTCAATGGGATGTTGCTCCAATAGAGTCAATAGGACAGATCCCAGCTGCAGCAAGCTGACGTTGCCCTATTTCAATCTGGGGTCCATGCCCATGGCACAGGCTGGCTGGAATACTTTGTGGGGTCCTGATTCAGGGTGGACGGGCACTGACAGGAGGGCGGAGCTAGGAGGCACCTCTCCCCACGACAGCCCCCTGGGGGTGATAAATGCTCTGGCCAGGGGTCCTGGAGAAATGGGGGGGGGGGACACAGCGGCTTGCCAGTCTGGCTCCTGAGCAAGTACCAAGGTCAGACTGAGCAGGGCAACTCCCAGACCCGACTCCATGGCCAGCCTCCTTGATGGGCGGAGCAAGAAAAGCACCTGACCTGGTTCTGTGGTCAACGTGCCTAGTGGGCGGACCAGGGCAGGAGCTGATCTGGGACTGAGGGCAGAGTGGGCCTGGATGGTCCATGACCTTCTCCAGCTCTGGCCCTGGCATGCCCCAGACACCAGTCCGACAGGTGGGTTCAAGAGGCGTCCTAGCCCGACACCCACTGGAGAGCCCGTGGCACTGGGCACGTAGAAGAGGGAGGGGCAGCTCAGGAAGTGGTGTGGACAACCCATCCTGCACTAGCATTGGAAACGGGCTGTTGCAACAGGCAGAAGCAGCAGAAGCTCCTGGCGATCTGCCCAGGCGTTACAAAACTCCTGAGCTGGGTCACTCTTTCTTCTCTGCTGCAAGTCCCCAGCCCTTCGCACCCTTCTCTGCACTGTGCTGGGCACCCCACAACCCTCCTAGTGCCGGGGGTAGAGGCAAAGCTCATAGCGCTGCCCTGTTCTAACCACTAGACTCTCCTCCCCTCCCTGAGCCAGGGATAAAACTCAAGAGACCTGCTTCCCAGCCCTATCCTGCTCTAACCACTAGACCCTGCTCCTCTCCCACAACTGGGTGATAGGACCGAGGAGTCTTGGCTCCCAGCACTGTTCTAAGAGCTAGGCCTGCCAACGTCGCTTCCCTTCGATTTCATGACCCCCCTCGTGCAGCCGACTGCAGTGGGCACAGGGGCCAAGGGAACCCCAGGGGAGGAGGGGTGGTGAGCTGGGGTGGGGGAACCACAGGGAAATCGCAGCCTGGAGCCACCTCCCGAGGCCTCTGCCAACCCCTCCTCAGCCAGGAGTCTATGAGCCGGGAGCCGGTGGGACTGGAGAGCCGCCAAGCACAGTCGGCATGTTGGGTTCTGGGCTCCCCGATGGACGTGTGACGATGAGTCAGCCTGGCAACGCCCCCTTTAGTGGCTCCATTTCCATCTCACCCACCCCCTTTGTGGGGCCTTTCCCTCCCGCAGCCTGGTTCCTCCTGCCCCTCCCCACCTGCCTCCGGGCTTGTCCAGCCAGGCCAAGGTATTTTGCAGCCCTGAGGCCCGTCAGAGCCGGGGGGTGGTGGCCAAAAGCAACTCCCGGAACTGCCTGAGGCTGCTCTGAGTTTGCCAGGCCTCGGGTGGCTCATGGGACCTGGGGGGTTTCCAGCAGCGAGGCGACGGGCGAGCGTCGCGGCAGGAGATGGAAGTGGTGTTTTATCGCCCGGCCGCCACTTCCTCGCCCTTCGGCTCCGGGTTTGCCCTGTTGGGTCTCCTAGAAAACAGCCTCGGACTTGGAGCAGCAGCGCGGGCCGGCTCAGGGTGATCTCTGGTAGCCGCAAAAAGGGCCACGGCTCCCGTCCAGGCCTCTCTGCCCCCAAAGGTATGGGGTGGAAGCCAAGGCCTGACTCCGAACTTTACCCCGCACAGGCCATTCACTTGTCTCCCCCCTCCCTCCGGAGGCGTTAGTCACAGGGCGTTGGCTGGGCTCATGAGCTCTGCGCTGGAGCATTTCGGGTGCATGGTACCGCTTTGGGGCACCTTTGTTATAAATTAACACAGTGGCCTCCTACCTGAACCACTAGACCCCACTCCCCCGCAGAACTGGGTCAGGAGTCCTGTCTGCCCACACCTACCCTGCTGTAAGCCTCACTCCCCTCCCAGACAGGACAAAGAACCCAGGAGTCCAGGCGCCAGCTCCTCCCACCGCTCTGACCACTAGACCCCACTCCCCTGCCAGAGATGGAGAGAGGACCCAGCTGCTCTGTCCCACCCTAGGGTGGGTGTCAGGGTTATGTCATTTTTCTGTGGCTCTCTGTCTGGCCGGAGGCTCGGTGTTCTTCCCCTATTGGTCACTTCCTCTCATGTCTTTGTGGTGGCACCATACCAGCCTCCCACAGCGCTGAGCACCACCGACCCGGACGAGCAGGCGGGGCTGGCTGCAGGGAGAGACTCAGCCAGGTAGCCCCCCCGATGGAGAAGGAGCCCCCCCAAACATCGGGGCCATCCAGAGGTGCGAGAGGGGGACCAGGACGCCCGGGCTCCATCCCTCCCCAGGGGAGGTGTGGGGGACCTGGGGGTTAGAGAGGGGGTTGGGGCAGGACTCCTGTGTTCTATCGAACTTTGGGTGGGGGGCTGGAGCTAGGCATTGTGGGTTTTCTCTGGGTTCAGTCCAGTGGATTGAAGAAGGGGGGAAGAGGGGAGCCAGGACTCCTGGGTTCTATCCCTGTTGTGGGAGGCAGGGAGAAAAGAATGAATGTATGGAGCCCTGACACTGGCACTGGGGTGGGACAGGACTGCTGGGTCCTCTCTCCATCTCTGGCAGGAGAGCGGGGTCTAGTGGTTAGTGCAGGGTGATTGGAGCCAAGATTCCCAGGTTTTCTCCCAATTTCTGGCAGGGAAGTGGGCTTAGGGCGTGGGAGGGGCGGGAGCGAGGAGTGCTGGGTTCTCTTCCCGACTCAGGGGTGGGATTCTCAGGTCTGGAGGGGGGACCCGCCCCCTCACAACCAGCGTAACCGGAGCCCCCAGCCGTGGCGGGGAGGGGAAGTGGCTCTGGGACGTTAAGTCTGTTCGTGCTCCTCCCTTGTGCAACAACTGCCCTGGTTGGACATCGCAGGGCTTGGGACCCCTCCCGGCACCTCTCAGCCGGTCGGTGAGCTCCAGGCCTTGGCCCTGCAAGAGCCCCCGGGGCAGCCCCAGCTCTCCCCACAGCCAGCCCTTTGGGGGAGGGGTCGTGGGCTAATTGTGGGAAGATCTGTTCCCATGGCGATGCTGCCTCTATGCAGGAACGTGCCAGATTCATGGGTTTGGCCTGCCGGGCTGTACCCACCACTGGGTCCCAGGGCCCTCCCTGGCGTAAAGCCCTGGGCCCCGCTCCCCTCCCAGAACCCAGGAGTCCTGGCCCCCTGCCCTCCCCATCTTTCCCCGCCCCTCCCAGAACCAGTAACAGAACCCAGGCGGCCAAGCCCCCCGGCCCGCTCCCGACCCATAGGAGGGTCTTTGCTGAACAATCATTGAAACCCCACTGAAATAAAAAGGCTCAGAGGGGTCACCCTGTCAGTCTGGAACTGTAAAAACAACGAGCAGTCCTGGGGCACCTTGGAGACTAGCACAAATACACCTAGAATTATGCAATTTCATCAGCAAACCCACTTCCTCAGAAGAGCTGGAGAGTGGTAACAGGAACCTAGAATTTACCACAGAAAAAGAAGGGGAAATGTACCTGTCAGTTGTAGGCTAATTACGTTAATTGAGTGGGCTAGAAGTGTCCCCTAGTTAGCTTTTGAGGTAAAAGTGTAATGTTCAAGGCAGGGCAGGCTGGCTGTGTAATGCGACATCCAGTTCATGTCTTTGATCAAGCCGAGGGAAACTGTCAGATTTGCAGATGAAGGTCAATTCCGCGCTCTCTGTCTGCGACTGGCTGGTGAAATGCCTTTGTAGAAGGATGGTTATTTGTCAATCCAGGCCTGAGTGTTATAATGTTCCCCCATATCCCCACTGAAATAGTCATAAACAATCCACTGAGTGTGGTACAACACACAATCAAGCACAGGCGACCCGCATTTTGATCTTGCATCTGAATTTGTTAATGGCTGGTGTTTCCATCCTTCCCCCCGCAGACATCTGACAGGTTTTGAGTAGTATGATATGAAATGTGGTGATCAAATGGGGGGGAGGGGTTACGGTTCAGTGAAAAATGAAAATTTGGTGACACTAAAACATTTCTCAAATCTTGGCCAGTTTCACCAAATTGTTCTCATCAGAATCTGGCCCCCCCCTCGCCCCGTTCCTCCACACACTCTTGCCAAAAAACAAATTTCCTCCCCAGATTGAAAGTTTTCCTTTGGACATGTTTGGAAACAAAATGTGTCTATTTTAAATGACTTCTCATTTGGGTAGATCAAGTTTTCAGCTACTCAAACCGATTAAAATTGCTCAAGATGCAAACAAGATGGTTCCATTTGGATTGAAGGAAACAGTTCCCCAAACTGATTTTTCCTGACTTTTTCAGTCGCTTAAAATTGTGAAAAGCTTCCATTGTGGTTGAAGGAACAGAAGTTTGACACCGTGTAGATCCAAGCACAAGGCCTTTTGTTACACGTTGCTGGTGGAGTGTCACTTCGCTTGTTAGGCTCAATGAGACACTGCCAAGCAATGGATTACGATAGATTATACAGGGTGCCGATGGGAGGAGAGAAGCGACGGGGTGGGAGTTCCCCAGCCGCTGGGTAAGTTCTAGCAGCAAGGCATAGTGAGCACAATAAGCCAATTGTCTAAAGGGTTACATCATTGCTCCGCCCATGGCTCAGGTTCACAGGTTTGCTATTACACAGCTGTCATCCCTCAAACTTTTCCTCTTGTAAGTATAAATTGATTTCAGGCCCATGGAAATGATGGTGGCACCTCTCAGACAGGTTTGCCCGCAGGTACATTCCTAGAGGGTCTTAAAGCAAAGAGAATGGTAAATAGTAGCCAGCAGTGTCCCCTTGAGCTCGGGTTGGCATCTGGAGGGACGGATGCCATAACTTATGCTGCCATGCTAGCCCTCGCCCTGAACTCTGGTTGGCATTCAGGGAGTATGTACTTGTGATCTCTTCCTATCATGGAGTAAACTCTGAGGCCCCTCTTGGTGAGTTATGTGCCCGTAACTCACGATAAGTCTCCCAGTTACTGTTCTCCACCTGGGTTGTGCTGTCTCAGCTTGTTTTATGTTTAGTTATACAAACAGGCTACGTCAAGACTGGCATGATTTTCCCCAAATGCTTTTAACGGAAAAGTTTTTCCGTTAAAAGCATTTGCAGAAAAGAGCGTTTAGATTGGCACGGATGCTTTTGCGCAAATCTAGATGTGGTTTTGTGCAAGAAAGCCCCGATAGCTATTTTCGACAGCGGGGCTTTTTTGCGCAATACACTTTTTAGCTGTCTACACTGACCCTCTTGCGCACATACATTTGCGCAAGAGGGCTTTTTCCAGAATGGGAGCAGCATAGTATTTGCCCAAGAACACTGACAATCTTACATGAGATCGTCAGTGTTCTTGCGCAAATTCAAGCGGCCAGTGTAGACAGCTGGCAAGTTTTTCCGCAAAAGCGGCAGCCACAAAGTTGTCTCCCACCTGTCCCAACTTTTCCTTAGACAAGTATTGTCTATTGTTAGGTCCCAGGCCACAGACTAGGGCTGTCCAGTTTGGGCATACGTGAGAGACTTTTAACAAAGACTATGGTCAGAATCTTACATGCATATTAATGGAATTTTGGCTCTTCAGTGGTTCCACCTGAAACCATTTTGTCCCCAGGGGAGTTCAGAATCACTAGCAACTGGAAAAGCCCATTATTGGAAGGCAGGCTAGTCATAAAACCTCGCCCACTAATTCCCGTTGGATGAAATGCACATCTTTGAGAAACTCCTCCCATCTTGATTTTGAACCTGCCAGTGATGGAAATTCCTAACTGTCAGGGTGGTCAAATATTGGAATAAATTGCCAAGGGAGGTGGTGGAATCTCCCTCTCTGGAGATATTTAAGAACAGGTTAGATAGACATCTGTCAGGGATGGTGTAGACGGAGCTTGGTCCTGCCTTGAGGGCGGGGAGCTGGACTCGATGACCTCTCGAGGTCCCTTCCAGTCCTATTATTCTATGATTCTATGAATCCAGTTGAGCTGTTAGGAAGTTATTCCCATGGTGAATTCCCACAGCATTAAACATTTGCCTGTTATTTATCTTGTTTCACTTTGGGCCTTGCTAGACTTTGTTTGCTGGACCAAAGAACCCAAGATCAAACATTTGTTCTCCACGTAGCTACCTGTGCACTGGGATCAAATCATCCCTCAACTGCTCTTTGTTATGCCAGAGAGCTGGATTTCCTAGAATCTCCCACAAGGCAGGGGTTCCAATATCTGAATAATTCCCATAATGATTCTCTGAGTCCTCTCCAATTTATCACCATCCCTCAGTTGGGAGACGTTGACCTAATCCAATGACTGGGAAAACAGTAAGTTAATTTACCATGTAGGCACCAGGAGCGTCTCTTGAGCCCCTCCCTCTATCATCTTAGTTCAAGTGTCTCGCCGAGTGTCAATGTGGGCAACAGGCCACAGGAGTCTTTGTGAAGACTGATGTTCCCGCCCAGGCACCGGCTGGTTGGGAGGCTGCCCGGGGAGATGACTAATGGAGGGGTTGTGCTAGTGTGTTCCAGGTGGAGAAAGGTCCGACAGAGAGAACAGAAGACACTCCCATGGCTGCAAAGGGCACCTCCCTCCCCACAACTCTCTTGAGCGTCTCTCCCCCGACCTATTATGATGAATATGGGGAAATCTATGAAGATGATGCCCAGCAGAAAGCGCTGCTCAAGAACATGCATGTGCTCTCCATGGTGATCTACTCCATCGCCTTCGTGCTCGGAGTGACGGGCAACGGGCTGGTCATCTTCATCACCGGCTTCCGGATGAAGAGAACTGTCAACACCATCTGGTTCCTCAATTTGGCCGTGGCTGACTTCATCTTCACCTTTTTCCTCCCCCTCAGCGTGGCCTACACTGCCATGGGCTTCCACTGGCCCTTCGGGCTGGCCCTGTGCAAGATCAACACAGCCGTGGCCTTCCTCAACCTCTACGCTAGTGTCTACCTTCTCATGGTCATCAGCATAGACCGTTGCATCTCCGTCATGCTTCCAGTGTGGGCCCAGAACCACCGCACGCCTCGCCTGGCTTTATTGGTAGCCGCGGCTGTGTGGGTCCTGGCCTTGGTCTTGTGTTCTCCGAATCTCCACTTCCGCCACACAGATCCCTCCCCATTCAACAAGGACATCATCAACTGCTACAATAATTTCAACACAGCCTCGAAAGGGGCTACCAAGGAAGAGATCCACAGAATTATCAACATGAACCATCGGGCCATGACCATCAGCCGCTTTGTCTTGGGTTTCCTCATCCCCTTTGCCGTCATCGTGTGCTGCTACAGCACCATCTTGATCAGGCTAAGGCGGGGCCACATGACCCAGTCTAGTAAGCCCTTCAAGGTCATTGCCGCCGTGATCATGGCTTTCTTCATCTGCTGGTTGCCCTACCACATCTTCTCTTTCCTGGAGTTACACCGGACCCCCAGCATGGACACTGCTCTCATCATTGGCCTCCCCTTGACCTCCAGCCTGGCCTTCATCAACAGCTGCCTCAACCCCATCCTCTATGTCTTCATGGGACAGGACTTCAAGGAGAAGCTGCGCCAGTCCCTCTTTTCTGCCTTCGAAAGTGCCTTTACCGAGGATGCTGTCAGCACCACGGCCAACACGAAGAGCAAATCCACCATGGAGATGGAATCCCAGGCCACCTAGGAGCTGTGCCTCTGCCTAGAGCTGGGAACTGCAGCTGGGGTCAGCCCGAACCTCTTCTCATCATCCACAGGGGCAAAATGGACCCAAAGGACTCCGCCCTCCCATGGACATGATCCCTACTGAACCCTGCTTGTTCTGATATGCCCCTGCCAGAGATGATCTAGGCTCATGTGGTCTTTCCCCCTTCAAACACTACGCTTTTGTGAACCGATGCATCCATGCGGATGGATGGAAGCCAAAAAAGGATGAAACGGATCCTTCACTGATTTCTCTGTATTAAATGCATTCAACATAATGACCACAGACAGGCTTTTCTGCACTCAGGAGTGACGTCAGGGGCACCCCACGGCAGACATCGGGTCTTCATTTGGTCTTCCATTTGGTCTCTGAGAATAATCACACAGGCCTTCTTCCCCCGCTTCTGTCCTTAACGCTGCCTTTTATTGAAAGTTCCAAATAAAATATCGGGGCCTGCAGATCTCTGGGCTGGGAATTGTGTCGGAACAGGGGGCTGAGACAGGGCCACAGGCAGTAGAGATCTGGAACAGATCTGCTGTCTTTGTTTACAAAAAAAAAAAGACCTTCTCAATAAGGAGGGAATTCTTTTAGGGCTGGTTAGTTTGTGGTAGCAGCGGGGTCTCTCAAAGGGGTGACGAGCACATTAGAAGCCCTTGTCACTAAAGTAAAGGGTTTCTTGTTTGGAATAGAGTTCCAGGAGGGTCTAGTGGTTGGAGTAGGGGATGGGATGCTTGGATCTAGGACTCCTGGGTTCTACCTAAAGTTCCGGGAGGGGAGTGGGGCCAAAGGTCACAGCTGGGGTTACCAACCCTCCAGGATTGGCCTGGAGTCTCCCAGAATCATCCTCCGTCTCCCAGTGAGGGTTGAAAGGAAGCGAGAGGTTTTAAGACCTTATGGCGGGGAAAAAAGTTCCGGAAGTGCTTCACACATCAGTCATCACCCAACGGGACATTAGAGATTCACACAGGGCTATTCAACTTTGGAAGACCCAAGGGCCACAACGATACAGCACATGCCGAGGGCTTCAACATAAGTGTGGTTGCACAGACATGCAAATATATATGCAACTATATGCAAATAGCTTTTTTCACACTGGTGTGCATGAATACAAAGCACTTCCCACAATGCCCTGGTGCTCCCGGCACCTCCTCCCAGGGGGCTAGAAACCCTGACACCCTGTTCTAGCCAATCCGTCCGCTTGCATCTTTCAGTGCTCACCCCACCTGGGAGACGCCTCAACACTGTGGGGCCGTGTTCAAAAGATCCCAGCCGTGGGCAGCATGTTGAGCCCCGTGTAAACCCAAATGGCACCGCGGGCCACAAACATACAGGCCGCGTATTGAGTAGCCCTGAACTAAAAGTATATGTCTTGTGAGCTGTGATAGCTTCAGCTAGAGTGGAGCACCCTCAAGACAGGAGGGCGTGTGGGGGTGGGGGCACTGGGACTGGGTGTGATTTGGGGGAAGGGCATGGTGGGGCCGGGTGAAGCGCTGGGCACAGGACAGAAGGTACCCTAGAGCGGAAATCCACCCAAGACACATGATGGTCCAAGGCTGGTCCAGTCCCCATCCAGTGAGATGGTGACAATGTGCTTTACTGAACATCTTTGTTAATGACCTGTATGAGGGGATGGATTCCACCTTTGTGGATGACACTAAGCTAGGGGGAGAGGTAGATACGCTGGAGGGCAGGGATAGGGTCCAAAGTGACTGGACAGATTAGAGGACTGGGCCAAAAGAAATCTGATGAGGTTTAACAAGGACAAGGGCAGAGTCCTGCCTTTGGGACAGAAGAATCCCAAGCATTGTTACAGGCTGGGCACCGACTGGCTAAGTAGCAGTTCTGCAGAAAAGGACCTGGGGGTTACAGTGGATGAGAAGCTGGACATGAATCAACAGGGCGCCCTTGTAGCCAAGAAGGCGAAAGGCATACTAGGGGCATTAGGAGGAGCATTGCCAGCAGATCTAGAGAAGTGATTATTCCCCTTTATTCGACACTAATGAGGCCATATCTGGAGTGTTGTGTCCCGTTCTGGGCCCCCATTACAGAAAGGACGTGGGCGCATTGGAGAGAGTCCAGTGGAGAGTGACCAAAATGATTCAGGGGCTGGAGCACATGACCTATGAGGAGAGACTGAGGGATTTGGGCTGGTTCAGTCTGCAGAAGTGACGAGTGAGGGGGGATTTGAGAGCAGCCTGCAACTCCCTGAAGGGAGGTTCCAAAAAGGCTGGAGAGAGGCTGTTCTCAGTAACGACCGGATGGCAGAACAAAGAGCAATGGCCTCAAGTTACAGTGGGGGAGGTCTAGACTGGATATGAGGATATGCATTAACAGGGGTGTTGTGAGCAAGACACGAGGAGTCGTTCTTCCGCTCTACTCTGCGCTGGTGAGGCCCCAGTTGGAGTGTTGTGTCCAGTTCTGGGCACCACATTTCAAGAAGGATGTGGAGAAATTAGGGAGGGTCCAGAGAAGAGCAACAAGAATGATTAACGGTCTAGAGAATGTGACCTATGAAGGAAGGCTGAAGGAATTGGGTTTGTTTAGTTTGGAAAACAGAAGATTGAGGAGGGACATGAGAGCAGTTTTCAGATATCTAAAAGGAGGAGGGAAGAAACGTGTTCATCTTGGCCTCTGAGGATAGAACAAGAAGCAATGGGCTTAAACTGCAGCAAGGGAGGTTTAGGTTGGACATTAGGAAAAAGTTCCTAACTGTCAGGGTGGTCAGACACTGGAATAAATTGCCCAGGGAGGTTGTGGAATCTCTATCCCTGGAGATACTTAAGAGTAGGTTAGATAAACGTCTCTCAGGGATGGTCTAGGCAGTATTAGGTCCTGCCATGAGGGCAGGGGACTGGACTCGATGACCTCTCGAGGTCCCTTCCAGTCCTAGTAATCTGATTCTATGATACTATGAGGAAAAAATTATTTCCCTAGGCGGGTGGGGAAGCGCTGGGCTGGGTTCCCGAGGGAGGGGGTGGAATCCCCATCCCTAGAGATGTTTAAGGCCCGGCTTGACAAAGCCCTGTCTGGGATGATTGAGTTGGGTTGGTCCTGTCTTGGGCAGGGGGCTGGACTCGATGACTCCTGAGGTCTCTTCCAGCCTTAGTATTCTGCGAGGCCGTGAATGTGCTGCCACCTAGTGGCCAGATGCCAGACAGGCCGCACCAGACAGGTGCCTCCCTGCTGCCTCTAGTCCGCCAGAGACACTGCATGTGCGTAATGCTGGACACATTGGAGAGGGTCCGATACAACCAGGGTGGGAGCCGGGGGTCTGACAAGCACTAACTCCTGCACAAGGGCAGTTAACAGACAAGGGACGCCCCCCCAGGTCTAACTCATGGGGCCCCACGCCCATCACAGGCATTCCAGCTCCCGGCCCCCTTGCTCCACCCGCCAGATTCCACCCTCGTTGGCCATGATGGGATTGGGACGGTGTGGCGATGTGCCGCGTGCGAGGTCGGGCACGTGGGACGCTGCGGGTTTGCTGAAGAGGAGAGTCCGATTCGTGCGCGAGTCTCGCTTCGGAACGTGACCGTGGGAGCAGTGACCCTGGCTTGGTATATCCACCCACGAGGAAGGATGCTTCCCACCTAGCGGGAGGGAAAGGGCCATGAGAACGAAGCCGATCTCCCTCCCGAGGCCCTCGGGGAAAGGCAGCCGTGACTTCGTGAGGACACGCGGTGTCACCAGGCCTCCGGACGCCATCTTGAGGGCGCGGGGGTCTCCCACAGACCTGCTGGGACTGGGCTTTGAGACGCAGGGTTTGTGCACCAGCCCGCGCCGCGTCAGCCCGGGAGCGACCGTGTCTGGCCTGTCTCGCCCCCCACCCACGGGAGGTCTGGCAATGTGGGGGGGCCAAAGACTCAACCGGGGGAGGAGCAGCGCCCGGGTGGCTGGTCCCCTCAGCAGAGGCGGAACCAGGCCCCAGTCCATGGCGCACACTGAGTTCAGTTTGCGGTTTGGGTTTAGTTGCTGGTGAGATGCTGGGCGCCGCCCTGGGAACCACGTCACACCCGCACCTCACTGCTCTTGGCCTTGTTTGGCCCAGTGTGAGGGACGCGGCTCCCCGGGGCGAGAGTTGCCGTGAGCCGTAAGGGGGGCATCATGCTGGGGCCGCAAGCCGGGGGGGTCTCATAGTTACCCCTGTGGGAGCCCTGCCACACAGGGGCTGGTCAGAGCCCCGGTGGGTAACTGAAGCCAGGAGCAGGGGGGTCCCTACCCATGGGAGGGCTGGTGACAGCGCCAGTTGGAGGGCCTGGCAGCTTGTCACACCAGCACAGGGCAAGGGGGAGCCCGGGGAACCAGTTCCAGGTGGCACCTGGGGTGTGTGGAAATCCATTACAAACCCCTCCACTCTGGGAGCCAGGGAGAGCCCAGGAATCCTGGCTCCCAGCTCCCCTTCCACTGCTCTACCCACTGGACCCTACTCCCCTCTGGGAGCTGGGGATAAAACCCAGGAGTCCTGGCTCCTAGCCTCTGCCCTCCACTGCTCTACCCACTGGACCCTGCTCCCCTCCCATTTCTCAGACGGCTGGTCTGCTATGAACAGGCCTCCACTTCATTCTCTCCCCTCAGCCACCCCCTGTAGTTTCTCTGCTCCCCCACTCGCCCTGGTGCAACCGGGACGGGGCCCTGCCAGGATGTGGCTACCCCCCCACCTGCTCTTGGCTGCTGGCCCCACCAGGCCTGCCTGTGAGAGAGTCCATCTCAGAACCACAGTGACGCTGGGGCCCCAGGGGACCTGACATTCAGCAGGGAGCAGCAGGAGCCTGGCGCCTGTGAGGTTTGCAGACACTAGCAGCCCCCCCTCGCCTCCCCCTCTGCTGAGCCCCACAGAAACCCACAGAAAATCAGCTTCCTGGCCCCCCACATGGTCAGCCTGTCTGAGCTGCATCTGTCACGTCGGGGACCACGGCTGAGACACCCCAGCCCGACACACCACAGCCCTGAGACAGGCAAGCAAAGAGCAGAAGCTACAGGAAGTCGGGGTAAGAGGTGACCTAGTGCTGTCCAGACCCGATCGAGATCAGCGGCTCCATCGTGCCGGGTGCTGCTCAGACCTGACTGAGATCAGGGCCCCATTGTGCCGGGCGCTGCCCAGACCCGACTGAGATCAGGACCCCATTGTGCCAGGTGCGCTCTTTCAGAAGAAGTTTTTGCGGAAGATCTCTTTGGAAAAAAGCTTCTCCCCAAAGAAGCCTGCAGCCTAGACATAGCCTCACAGTTTTCTTGGGGCTTGTCTATACTTACCCAGAGATCGACATTCCGAAGAGTGATCTTCCAGGGTTTGATTTAGCAGGTCTAGTAAGGACCTGATGAATCGACCACTGATAGTGCCCCTGTCAACTCCCATACTCCACAGCAGGGGATCCCAAACTTTTTGACACGGGGACCAGTAAATCCATTCATAAACTTTTGGAGGACTGGTAATGTTCATTTGAATATTTGCATATTCATTAATCAAATGATGAATATTCAAATAAGTTGTTTCTGGTCCTCCCAAATCTCCCAGTGCCAGCTTTAGCAAAGCTTTTGATATGGTCACCCACAATATTCTTGCCAGCAAGTTAAGGAATATGGATTGGATAAATGGGCTGTAGGACAGACAGAAAGCTGCTTAGACCAGGGTTTCCCAAACTTTTTACTTTAATTGGAACCCTTTTTTTTCCAATACTGCTTTTTGCAGCCCAAAAATATAAACACATGAAAAACAAAGTGAGAAAATACCAGACATAGCGCATGTCTTGTATTTCCTCAGTAGGTGAGTTGTATTAGTACTAGATGTATCAGTTTGTAGTTTCCAGCTGCCTGGCTGGTAAAAGTGCTGAGGCTGCATGAGTGTGTCTACCAGCCAGATAGATCGCAACTTTTCGAGGGGTGTGTGTGTGTGGGGGGGGGGGGGGGGGAACAGTAGAATCCCTGTGCCGGACTAACTCGTGCTTTGTGGGTGGGGGGGAAGAGGGGAACGGGGTTGGGTCAGTCCCACTCCCCGCAGGCCGATTCATTCCTCCCCCCTGCTCTCCCCGCTGCGTCTCTGGCCAGCCCCACTTCCCCCAACCCCCTCCCTGGCAGCCAGTTCTCCCCCGCTTCTCCTCCCAATCTCCCTTGGCCAGCCCCACTGCCTGCGTTCAGCCCTCCTGCCAGCGGCCGCTTCTCCTACCCTGCCCACATCTGCCCCGGCCAGCTCCCTGCTCACACCCCCCCCCCCCCCGCAGCCCTGCTTCCACCAGCCCCCCAATCTCCCCAGCCTGCCCTGCTTCCCCGTCCAGTTCTGCTTCCGGTGGCCAGCTCTCCCTCCCTCGCACCCCGGAATCCCCTGGCACCTGCACCGTCCCTTAGCCCTGCACCCTCCTGGTGCCTCCCTTTGCCCTCTTTATCCCTAATACCCACCCCCTCACCAGTCTCTGCTCCATCCCCTCCTGCCCCTCTGGGCCCTCACACCTGACCTTCCTCATGCCCACCCCTTCTCTCAAGCCTCCTCCCAGCCCCTCCCCTCCCCTCCAGCCCCCAGTGCCCTCCCAGCATCCCCCTGTCCCCCTCCCCCTGACACCGCCCCACCCGCCCTTTCCCTCATGGTCTGCACTTGGCCCCCGGCATTTGTCTCTCCTGCACCCCTGTCCCTGGGTGCCTCCCCCGCTCAAGCCCCTTCTCCCTCCCTCGCTTCCCCCCGCCGCACGAGCCCCCCCCCCCTTCTGCGCTGTGGGGCCGGGTCCGCGCTCAGACCCCAGAGGCCGAACCCGGAGCCAGCCAGGCCCCGCCCCGCGCCTCCCGCGGGTTCCAAACCCCCGGGCCGTGACGTCACGCCCGGGCGTCCTCCCCGCCCACGTGCAACGCCGCGCGTGGGCGGCGGGCGGCGAGGAGGAGCCGCGCGCGGCGGGGATGCCCGGGGCCGAGGGGGACGCGCGGGGGGCGGGGAGAGACCCAGCCCCGCACAGCGCTGGAGCAGGGCCCCGCTCGTCACTCGCCGGCACTGCCGGGTGCAGGGGCGCGGGGCCCATTGCACCGAATGGGGCGGGTGGCTTTAAGGGCCGGCAGCCGCCAGGCGCGCTGAGTCCCGGGCCGCGGACCGCAGTTTGGGAAGCGCTGCTCCCCGGGTCGGGAGGAGCAAGGGAAAGTGAGAGAAATGGCAGGGGCTGCACGTTTGCACACGCAGGGCACTGCACTGAGCCGCATGCAGGGGGGAGCCAGCTCTGCTAGTGTAGACCTGGCCCTAAGGTACAGGCAGCTGCAGCAAGTTTCCACACTGGGAAAGGCTACACACATCTGGCGCTCCTGGACTTCGTCTCTGCCCTGGCCGGGCTCCTGGCCATTAACCGTCCTCCAGGCCCTTCTCTGACCCCTCCTCAAGTCGCTCAGCATCTTGGTGGCAGCGAGGGCACCAGAGCCGGACCCGGGATCCCAGCGCTTGGCGCCATAGGGACAGAGTCGGGATAGTCGACAGACTAATCGACTAGTCGCTTCCCCCCGCCTTGCTGCCTCTATGAGAAAGTGCGGAGCCTGAGGCCAGACCCCGGGCTCCGTGCGGAGCTGCCCCTTTGAAACACTACGAGGAGCACAGGGCCAGTGGGGCACTGCCTGAGCCCCCCCCCCCCACTGGCCCTGCGCCCCCTGCTACGCTTTTGCCTTTGAAGTGAAGCAACAGCCCTGGGGCGGAAATGTCCTTATCAGCTAATCGAACAATAGATGCAAATTGCGAAACCATCGACATTTCACATCCCTAGTCCAGCAGGTAAACCCCCCTCCCTGCGCTCCAGCGAAGTTCCTTGGGGATGGGCCCCAGGCTGGCCTGAACCCGGCTGCCCTGGGGGCTCAGGCTGAACTGAAACGCGCCTCAGGCCGGTTGGAGGCCGGGCTGTGGTTTGTGTGGTCTCTAGCCCAGCGCGAGGGTTTCCTTAGCGGCCGACTCCCAGCGGGTCTGGTCTTGTTCCCAACTGGGAGGGGCTGGAGGGAAAAGTCCCAGCTGGTGTCTCTGCTCTTGGGACCTCCCCCGGGGAGCTGGCTGGACGTGGCTGTCTCAGCCCCAGCTCCCCCCGGGGTGTTTCGCCTGCTGGCCCCAGGATGTGGGAGCCAAATGCAGACACTGTGCCGGGGCCCAGCGGGGGGAGCTCGTGGTTCGTGTGAGCTCTGCGTAGAGCTGTGGGAGCCGGAGGCCTTCCAGGCTTTGCAGATGTGATCAGATCCAGCCACGTCCTGTGATCTCCCCCCACGGCTCCCTCCCCACAGAGATCCCCCCATATGAACGGCTTCTTGTTGCTGGCTGGGCCAGTCTGGGTGAGCTGCAGGCACCGTGAGGGGACTTGGGACAGGGGTCGGCTCTGCGTCACTGCGTCCACCCGAGACACGGGAAAGGAATTGATGGAAACCCTCCAGCTGCCCATTAGATCTCATTCCACCCACCCCCCATTGCTCTCCCCAGTTCCTCCCCATATCCTCTCCGGATGGAGCCAGCTGATATTATTTGCCCATCCCATAGTCAGAGTTTAGGGTGCTGCACAGACTCCAACCGACTTCAGGGGCCGCCTTCCACCAGGCGTTGCACAGACTCTGACTGAGTTTGGGGGTCCCATTATGCTAGGTGCTGCCCCAATCCTCAGGGAGAAACAGTCTGGCCACAGCCAACTCACACTCTAAACAGGCAAATGGTCAGAGGGGAAACTGAGGCACGGGGCCATGATGTGCCTTGCCCAAACCCCCTGAGCATTTTAGTGGCAGAGTCTGGGATGAAACCAGGAGTCCTGATTCTTCGTCTCTACAGCCAAACAGATGCCTGAAATGTCCCTTCATTAAAAATAAAACGTTTGGCTTTTTACTGGCCTTTTCACCCTCTGGCATTTTGCCAGGTGGCTTTTTTAATCTTATTTTCCTCTTCCTTGGAACCTTTTCATGACCAGACGTTACTATGTTGTGGGGGAGAAGGGTTTTGTGGGGATTTTGCCTGCAACGTGGGGATTAATCCAACGTGGGGATTAGCAGCTCCGTGGGATGCTTCCAGCAAGAAGAGCGTTTGGGAATTTGGGGGAGATAGAGAGGTATCGTATGTCTCTGTCTTTGCTCCCAGGTCGCCATGTTGCTTAGAAATCCAATTTTTCAGCAAGAAGCAAATGTATTTTATTTTCAGTAATGTATTTGGTTTAGTTAAAATCCCGCTATTGTGTAGAAACACAAAACACTGGGGCTGAGAATAGACACAACAAACCGGGTATCTTGGCAGGGCTCAGACAAAACGACAATTCTGCCCCTCTGCTCACCCTGGGGTTCTGTTCTTCTAAGGTCTTCCAGCCAATGGGGCCATTGGCCTGAGTTCAGCTCAGGATCTGGGAGATCATAAGCTCTGCATCTCTCTCTTCCTCTCTGTCTTCTCCTGGAGCCCTTTTCATTGCTCTTCCTTCCTTCCCTCAGCACAACATCCGCCCTGCCCCACCCCCAGCCCTGAGGAGAAGCGGGGATACTATGACAGCCGCTCCTTCAAGAATAATATACTGGACCCCCTTGCTGGTGCTCTGCAGCGTGGCCTTCCCCACTGGGCTGTTGTGGAACGGCTACGTCATATTCGTCACCGGTTGCCGTGTGGAGAGGACGGCCAGCACCGTGTGGTTCCTCAACTGGGCCGTGTCCGATTTGATCTTCATCCCCTGCCTGCCCCTCAGATTCAACTTCATCTTCTCCATGCACGGAGACTGGGCCAGCAGGCTGAGCAGCACCATCACCTCCCTACACATGTTCTCCAGCGCCTTCCTCCTCACGGCCATCAGCGTCCATCGCTGCATCCTCGCGGCACAGCCTGAGTGGGCCCAGAAATGCTGCACGGCCTCCCTGGCCTGCTGGGTGAGTCTGGGTATATGGGCCCTGTCTGCCGGGTTCAGCTTGTGGTACGGTGACCTCTGGGAATCCCTCCTTCCACCTGCCAACACCAGCCTGAATTTCTCACTGGATGAAGGGAGGGTGAAGGTCGCCATCATCATCCAGTTCCTGGCCGGGTTTCTGATCCCATTAGCCTTGATCTTGATCTCAATCTTCTACGGTCTTCAAGCTGCCAGGCTGGGAAGGAACCGGCTGATCCAGGCCAAGCAGCTGCTCAAGATCCTTCTGGGTTTGATCCCGACCTTCTTCCTCTGCTGGCTGCCCTATCGCGTCTTCTTCTTCCTGTGGATTTCAGCTGCGCACCCTCGGCCTGTTCTGGAAATAGGAAGCACATCTGCTTGTGTCCTGACATATGTCAACAGCTGCCTCAATCCCATCTTCTACCTCACCATGGAGGAAGAGTTTCTGAGGTACCTGGAATGCACACACAACCCCGACACCAGTGACCACACAGGGCTGGAGCCAGCTGACTAGGGGAATGGACGCTGTTGGTGGACATGGCACGGGGAAAGAATTCTGTTCACCGGCTGCTGTCGGCTCCTTTTGATCCCCAAATTGTATTTTGGCAAATAGATTTTTGGTCTTCTGCAGAGGAGTGTGAGGAGAATGAAGAACCCGTCTCTGCTTGTGTGTTCTATGGCGCTTGCTTGGAAGCCAGGAAATCGCGAGACGAGTTGATGTACCCCTGGAAGAGCTCTGCCTGCCCCCGGGCCGTGCGTACCGCTGGCTGAGGCCCACTGCCGTACACTGTTCTCCAAAGCTCGGGGCTCAGCACAGCAGCCAAACCACCTGGCAGCATAATTTAGGTACTTGGCGTAAGCTGCTAATCAGGTCCCCCTTTCCCTTTCCTTCCGCGTCCTCTGCAGCAGTCCCAGAGTTGGAGTTGGGACGCAGCTCGGAAGTGCGGAAAACCCATCTCCGCATGAGCTTGTGCCCTGGAGCTGGCCTCCAGTGCAGACAGCGCCTCACCGGCAGCTCAGCTCTGCCACAGGGGGCGTGAGTAACGGTGCTGACGCAGGCCGGCTGGAGGCTGGGCTGTGGTTTGTGTGGTCTGTAGCCCAGCGCGAAGGTTTCCTTAGCAGGGCTGGGGACGCTGCAGCAGAGGCCGGGCTCAGATCTCCTGCAGCCGACTCCCAGCGGGGCTCTGGTCTCTTTCCCAGCCGGGAGGGCCGGGGGGCAGAGTCCCAGCTGGCATCTCTGCTCCTCGGACCTCACCCGGTGGAGCTGGCTGGACGTGGCTGTCTCTGTTCCTTGCGGGGTGCCTGGCCCGCTGTCCCCCAGACATGAGCCTCAGAACGCAGACACCTTGCTGGGACCCAGCGAGGGGAGTTTGTGGTTCACGTGGGAACTGGAGGCCTGCCAGACTTTGCAGAGGGATCGGACCTGGCCATGTCCTGTGATCTCCACCATCCTGCACAGGATTCCTGCTGCCGGCTGAGCCAGTCCGGGGAGCTGCAGGCATCGCGTCGGGGACCTGGGACGGGGGTCGTCTCTGAGGTGCTGCGTCCCCCCAGGACATGCAGAAGGAAATGCGGTAAACCCTCCAGCTGCCCCACTGGGTCTCCCCCTTCCCTGCTTCCCCATCTGCTCCATGCCTCTGCTCTGGAGAGAGCCAGCTGAAATTCTTGAGGGTCCTTTTGGACGTGTGAGGCCCCATCGTGCAAGGTGCTGCCCAGTTCCCACCGGAGATCAATGGGAAAGACCCTGCCCAAATCCCAACCATGTTCAGGGCCCCTTGTGCTGGGTGCTGCACAGACTGACTGGGAGAAACAGGCTTGGCCACAGTGAGGTCACACAGTAATGGGAGAAATGTTTGGAGGGGAAACTGAGGCACAGGTGTAGGACATGACTTGTCCAAGATCTCCAAGCCATTCCATGGCAGAGTCTGGGATGGAACCCAGGAGTCCTGACTCTCCATCTAACCACTGACATGGACTCTTGCAACAGCCTCCTTTTCACAACAACCGTTTGGCTTGGTCCCGCTCTCGTCTTTCCCTCACGTTTTCCCTCCGGGGAAGCTGCTCTCTGTCCTGGAGATTGTTGTGGGGAGTTCGTTCAGTGGCGATTTCGCCTGCTCCACTAACTCACCTCCCCAAAACGGCCCACGCCGCACACAGACTCCACTTCAACATGATGGCAGGGGTCAGACGAGACAAACTTTGTGGTCCCTTGTGGTCCGATGCTTCTAAGATCTTCGAACCATTGGGGTTGTTGCCCTAGGAGGTTTGATCCTGTTTTAGTTCAGCTCAGGATCTGGAGAGTTTATCAACTTTCTCTCTCCCTCTTTGCCATCCTGTCCGCCCTGGGAGCCGTTTTCATTGCTCTTAGCAGCGTCTTTTTGGGGAGTGAAGCAAATTTAACTCTGATTCCAGGGGCTACCTGGGCATTAGAAAATGCGAGTGTTTTGAGGCATAAGGATCTTGCGCAGAAAGGGGTTGCTATCTGCCTGTTACACACACGTGCCCTGTCACACACACTGGCTGTCACACACTGCCTGTCACACACACCACAGGAAAGCTGCTGGCAATCTAGCTGGGATGCAGAGACAAGCATCCCCTGATGTTGGACTTGCCCCAGGAGGCCTGGAAAACCCGGCCCTAAGCCCCCCGCGGCCAATTGCCTGGGAGAGGGTGGGGAGCCACCCCCAGTGCATGGCTCTCCACGCCCACATGGCTGCTCTCTGCCAACACCAGGAGCAAGTGTGGACAAAGAACAGGAGGTTCCTCACAGCACCACAACCTTGCACACAAACCGTTACTGTGCAGAGAAGGCCCCAGAAAAGGGCGAATAACTCCCTCCTGATGGCTTCAGTTAAGGGAGTGATGGGAACTGGGGAGCGGAGCCCTGTCTGTCTGTCTGTCTGTCTGCAGGCACTCTAAGGCCAGCCGCGCTCTCTCTCCCTCCCCCATACAGACCAGCAAGCTCCCTAGATGCTGGACGACCAAAACAGACGGAGCAAAAGTCTCTTCTGTGCAAAACTTTCCTTACGGCGCTTGTGTGGGAATCAGTTTGAATTTGAGAACAGTCAATGGGGCAATGAACCAGCAAATTGGTCAGATCCCAGCTGGGTCAATGGGCCGTAGCTCCACTGGAGTCACTGGGGCAGATCCCAGCTGGGTCAATGGGCCGTAGCTCCACTGGAGTCACTGGGGCAGATCCCAGCTGGGTCGATGGGCTGTAGCTCCACTGGAATCAATGGGGCAGATCCCAGCTGGGTCAATGGGCTGTCGTTCTCCATCTAGTCCCCACTCAGCTCCCTATGCTGGGAACGGGCCGGGAGCACCGAGGGACAGCCCCGTACTCTGCATGCCCTGCGCACATGACCACAGCTCTGCCAGTCCTGGTCTTTCATCATCTCCCCGCAGGGGAAGTTATGAGCCTGTGGCCAAGAACTGAGCAAATTCCTCCCCTCCTGCTTTGGTTGTAGCAGCCGTGGGGCAGGGCACGAAGGAGGAGGGACACCTGCCCCTGGCCGGAGGAGCTGCCGCTGAGCCACTGCCACCCACCAACCCCCGCTACCAGCTAGCAGAGCGCCCACCTGCGTGTGGGGTGGGGGGAGGGGTGGACCATGGCTGGGCTTGGGTTTGGCTTAGTGCAGACTTAACCTTCCTGGCCTGTTCTACCCATCGTCCATCCCCCTCTCCATCCACCCCCATGCTCTGTGTGTGTCTCTTTCTCTCTCAATCCCCATACAGCCCCTCTATCTCCATGCACCTCCTTATCTCTCTCTCTCTCTCTCTCTCTCCACACACACCTTTATCTGTTCCCATACACACCCTCGGTCTCTATGCACCTCCTTTTCTATCTATCACCAAACACCGCCCCTCATCTATCTAGCTATGTATCATCACTTCCACGGGCGTCAGGTGTGTATAATTTTTGGTGGTGGAATGAAGTTTAACTGTTAATTCAAACTAAGGGGTTTATCTTGGACTCGCGCTTCTCTGCCGTGTGTAGACGTGGGCAGTTACTTCAGGCTAGTCAGTTTCCAAAATGGCAACCGGCCAGGAATATGCTAATCAAGCGTGGGATATTTAAATCCCGCGCTTCATTAGCAGTTTCGGTCACCCTCATTAGCCTCCCTAGTTCGAACTTGGGGGCTAGTGTAGATGTAACTTTACTCTTTTTCACAGAATCTCTTTTGTTTACTAGAGCTCTCAAAGTTCTTTTACGTGAAATAAAGTCACTTTCTTCTACTTACAGTGATGTCTAATTGATCATGAAAATAATGTCACCATACCATTGTGCCTGCATGGATGTGCCATAATGATGTCTATATTCAAACCAAGGATTTTGTAAAATATTGTCAGATGATTTTGTAACGTAGTGGATTGGTCAAAATCTTATCATAATGTACTGGCTTGGTTTTGTTCTAGTGACGTATAAGAAATTTTTCAATGTTTTTAATACTCTTATAACTTTCTCCCTGACTATTTTGTAATAAAGCAATCACTCTCAAATGGTTACACCTAGAGTCAAGTTTGATACTTGGCTTTAATATGTAAATTTCTGAGTGTGAAGGTGTTCGCCAGGGCTTCAGTTATTGTGATTTTAAGTTCACTAATAAAAAGTTTAAAGTTGGCTTTGTACAATAATGTTTATTGGAATGAGACCTACTTTAAAACACAAAGACGACTTTTTTCTGATGCTTGCTTCAAAAAAAAAAAAAAAGGCGTTTTACTGGCAGCTCAACCCACGAAAGCTCATCACCTAATAAACCATCTTGTTAGTCTTTAAAGTGCTACATAGTCCTGTATTTTCTTCAACCACTGTCTGTCGTGGACGGAGCTCTAATCTCTCTCGCCTCTGGTGTTTTGTCTCTTCACACATCCTGGTTACTGAATTGCCGTTTCCTACTGGGCTATTGCCTTTGTTTGACTACTAGTTATAACTTCAAAGAATGACCAGCAAACAGAAAGAACAGGCTGTCCTGAGGGACCCATCCGGGCAGGGCCGGGGAGAGATCCAGCTCCAAATATTGGAGGAGCAGGGCCCCCGGCTCTGAATACTCCTGGAGCACGGGTACCACGGGCCCATATGACTAGCCCATGAGCACTCCCCGTCTATCTTTTTATCTACGCTCACCAGTCACTGATTCACTGATATCCACTTTCTCCAGGTCTCTCAGGACAGCTACTGAACTTCAGCACAGATTGCGGGAGAACAACAAGGCAAATCAGCCAGATCCCAGCTGGGCCAATGGGCCGTAGCTCCAATGGAGTCACTGGGGCTGATCCCAGCTGGGTCAATGGGCCGTAGCTCCATTGGGGTCACTGGGGAAGATCCCAGCTGGGTCAATGGGCCGTAGCTCCACTGGAGTCACTGGGGCTGATCCCAGCTGCAGCAAGGCGACGTTGTCCTGTTTCATTCGGGGTCCATGCCCGTGGCACAGGCAGGCTGGGATACTTGGTGGGGTCCTGATTCAGGGTGGACGAGCACTGACAGGAGGGTGGAGCTAGGAGCCTCCTCTCCCCACGACAGCCCCTGGGGGTGGTAACGCTCTGGCCAGTGGTCTTGGGGAAATGGGCGGGGGAGGGAGGGCTCAAGGGCTTGCCAATCCCGCTCCCCAGAAAGAGCCATGGCCAGACTGAGCAGGGTCGGCTCCATGGCCAGCCTGCCTTATGGGCGGAGCAAGGCAAACACCTGACCTGACTCTGTGGCCAACATGCCTAGTGGGCGGAGCAGGGCAGGAGCTAAGCTGGGACTGAGGGCAGGGTGGGCCTAGATGGTCCATGACCCTCTCCAGCTCTGGCCCTGGTATGTCCCAGACACTCGTCCAGCAAGTGGCTCCAAGGGTCGTCCGAGCCCGACACTGGCTGGAGAGCTCGTGGCGCTGGGCACGTAGAAGGGGGAGGGGCAGCTCAGGAAGTTGTGGGGACAACCCATCCTGCGCTGGCAAACAGGCAGCAAACAGCTGGAAACAGGCTGCTGCAACAGGCAGAAGCAGCAGAAGTTCCTGGCGATGTGCCAGGCGCTGAAAAACTCCCGAGCTGGGTTGTTCTTTCTCCCCTGCAGCAAGTCCCCAGCCCTTCGTGCCCTTCTCTGCACTGAGCTGTGCACCCCACTCCCCTCCTAGGGCCGGGGGAAGAGCCCAAGATAAGAGCCCTGCCCTTCTCTAACCACTAGACTCCCCTTCCCTCCCAGAGCCACGGATAGAACCCAGGAGAGCTGGTTCCCAGCCCTGTCATGCTCTAACCGCTACACCCCGCTCCTGACCTAGAACTGGGTGATAGGACGCAGGAGTCCTGGCTCCCCGCACTGTTGTAAGAGCTGGGCCTGCCAACATCTCTCACCTGTGAAATCACGACCCCCTCGCACAGCCGACTGCAGTGGGCACAGGTGCCAAGGGAACCCCAGGGCAGGGTGGCTGGTGAGCTGGGGCAGGGGAACCCCAGGGAAATCACAGCTTGGAGCCACCTCCCGAGGCCTCTGCCAACCCCTCCCCAGCCAGGAGTCTATGAGCCGGGAGCCGGTGGGACTGGAGAGCCGCCAAGCACAGTCGGCATGTTGGGTTCTGGGCCCCCCGATGGACGCATGGTGAGGGGTCAGCCCAATACCGCCCCCTCCAGCGGCTCTGGCTCCATCCCACCCCTTTGTGGGGCCTTTCCCTCCCCCAGTCTGGTTCCTCCTGCCCCTCCCCGCCTGCCCCCGGGCTTGTACAGCCAGACCGGGGTATTTTGCAGCCCTGAGGCCCGTCTGAGCCTGGAGGTGGCCGAAAGTGACACCCGGAACCACCTGAGGCTGCTCTGAGTTTGACAGTCGTTTTCTCGCCCGGCCGCCGCTTCCTCGCCCTTCGGCTCCGGGTTTGTCCTGTTGGGTCTCCTAGAAAACAGCCTCGGACTTGGAGCAGAAGCATGGGCCAGCGGCTCCCAGACGGGCCTCTCTGCCCCCAATGGCACGGAGGGGGGGGGGGGGAAGCCAAGGCCTGACTCCGAACTTTGCCCCGCAAAGGCCATTCACTCGACTCCCCGCTCCCTCCGGGGGTGCTAGCAACAGGGCGTTGGCTGGACTCACGAGCTGGCTCTGGGAGCCCCCTCGGATCTTCTTCAACACTGTTCTGCGCTGGAGCATTTCAGGTGCATGGTCCCTCTTTGGGGCACCTTTGTTATAAATTAACAAAGTGGCCTCCTACCCTAACCACTACACCCCACTCCCCCGCAGACCTGGGACAGGAGTCCTGTCTGCCCACACCCGCCCCTGCTGTAAGCCTCACTCCCCTCCCAGACCTGGACAAGGAACCCAGGAGTCCAGACGCCAGCCCCTCCAAGCACTAGACCCCACTCCCCTCCCAGACTTGGGAAGAGAACCCAGGAGTCCAGGCTCCCGCCCCTCCCTGCTCTAACCACTAGACCCCACTCCCCTGCCAGAGATGAAGAGAGGACCCAGCTGCCCTGTCCCACCCCAGGGTGGGTGACAGGGGTTACATCATTTTTCTGCTGCTCTCTGTCTGGGCGGAGGCTCGCTCTTCTTCCCCTCTTGGCCACTTCCTCTCACGTCTTGCTGGTGGCACGATCCCAGCATCCTGTGGCCCCAGAGTGCTGGGCACCACTGACCTGGAGGAGCAGGTGGGGCTGGCTGCAGGGAGAGACTCAGCCAGACAGCCCCACTGACACAGAAGGAGCCCCCCCCCAAGCATTGGGGCCATCCAGAGGTGCGAGAGGGGGACCAGGACGCCTGGGCTCCATCCCTGACCCAGGGGAGGTGCAGGGACCTGGGGGGGTTAGAGCAGGGATGGGGGCAGGAGTCCTGGGTTCTATCCCTGCTCTGGTTGGGGGGGCTGGAGCTAGGCATTGTGGGTTCTCTGTGGGTGCAGTCTAGTAGATTAAAGAAGGGGGGAAGAGGGGAGCCAGGACTCCTGGGTTCTGTCCCTGCTGTGGGAGGCAGGGAGAAAAGAATGAATGTATGTAGCCCTGACACTGGCACTGGGGTGGGACAGGACTGCTGGGTCCTCTCTCCATCTCTGGCAGGAGAGCGGGGTCTAGTGGTTAGTGCAGGGTGCGTGGAGCCAAGATTCCCAGGTTTTCTCCCAAGTTCTGGCAGGGAAGTGGGCTTAGAGCGTGGGAGGGGCGGGAGCGAGGACTGCTGGGTTCTCTTCCCGACTCTGGGGGGGGATTCTCAGGTCTGGAGGGGGGACCTGCCCCCTCACAACCAGCGTAACCGGAGCCCCCAGCCGTGGCGGGGAGGGGAAGTGGCTCTGGGACGTTAAGTCTGTTCGTGCTCCTCCCTTGTGCAACAACTGCCCTGGTTGGACATCGCAGGGCTTGGGACCCCTCCCGGCACCTCTCAGCCGGTCGGTGAGCTCCAGGCCTCGGCCCCACAAGAGCCCCCAGGGCAGCCCCAGCTCTCCCCACAGCCAGCCCTTTGGGGGAGGGGTCGTGGGCTTATCGTGGGAAGATCTGTTCCCACGGCGATGCTGCCTCTCTGCAGGAACGTGCCAGATTTATGGGCTTGGCCTGCCGGGGTGTACCCACCACTGACTGGGTCACAGGGCCCTCCCTGGCGTAAAGCACTGGGCCCCGCTCCCCTCCCATAACCCAGGAGTCCTGGCCCCCTTGCCCTCCCCACCTTCCCCCGCCCCTCCCAGAACCAGTAACAGAACCCAAGTGGCCTAGCCCCCCGGCCCATTTCCTACCCATGGAAGGGTCTTTGCAGAACAATCATTGAAATAAAAAGGCTCAGAGGGGTCACCCTGTTAGTCTCCAACTGTAAAAACAATAAGCAGTCCTGGGGCACCTTGGAGACTAACACAAATATATCTATATATCAGCAAAACCCACTTCCTCAGAAGAGCTGGAGAAATGTAACAGGAACCTAGAATTCACCACAGAAAAAGGAGGGAAAAAAGTACCTTTCATTTGTAGGTCCAGTTCTAATGAGGCTAATTGAGTGGGCTGGAAGTGTCCCCTAAATACCTTTTCAGGGAAAAGTTTAATGTTCAAGGCAGGGCAGGCTGGCTGTGTAATGCAACATCCAGTTCATGTCTTTGATCAAGCCGAGGGAAACTGTCAGATTTGCAGATGAAGGTCAATTCTGCGCTCTCTGTCTGCGATTGGCTGGTGAAATGCCTTTGTAGAAGGATGGCTACTTGTCAGTCCAGGCCTGAGTCTCTGGGCGGGTTAAAATGCGCCTCCATA
The DNA here is from genome assembly GCF_049634645.1 of Pelodiscus sinensis. NCBI lineage: Eukaryota > Metazoa > Chordata > Testudines > Trionychidae > Pelodiscus > Pelodiscus sinensis. Next base: position 2,367,500 of record NC_134734.1, read on the forward strand.
TTCCCACTGAAATAGTCATAAACAATCCACTGAGTGTGGTGCAACACACAACCACGCACAGGCAACCTGCATTTTGATCTTACCTCTGAACTTGTTAGTGGCTGGTATTTCCGTCCCTCCTCCTGCAAACATCTGACAGGTTTTGAGTAGCATGAAGTGAAATATTTTGATCAAAGTGGAGCGGGGGAGGGTTCAGTGAAAAATGAAAATTTGGTGACACTAAAACATTTCACAAATCTGGGCCATTTTCACCAAATTGTTCGCATCAGGCTGTGACGGACCGGGCCGTGTCTGGGTACAGCTGAGGGCGTCCGCTCAGGGCGAATTGCTCAACTTCGGGGATCCTTACAGCCCCCAGACTGGTGACCTCTCCACACAGGCCACAAACCAGTCCCACAGAACGCTTCAGCCGCCTGCCTGAAGCCTCACGAGCAAAACCCCTCCGAGACCCCAGCAATATCCATGCCCCAGACGGCCCTGGGCCTCATACACCGGTGGGGGGGTCCTAGCACCCAATCCCACCTACCCCGAACAAGTTCTGTCCAGTTCCAAGAAATCAGCCACAGATCCCTGGTCAATTTCCCCTTTGGACCGTACCCACAAATCACGCTGGGCCAATCCTTTAGAATCTAACAACTAAAGGTTTATTATTACAATAAAGAAAAGCATGAGAGTAAGTTTGTTAAAGGAATAGTACGTTACATGCGTCGAATCTCCCAGTTCTCGATGCAGGCTCTAGCATAGATGTTACAGCTGCTGGTTTAAAAGTTCTTGTTGCGCATCCTAGGATCAGGATGGGTTCACAGGTCTTTTGGGTTCTTCAATCCCTGCAATTCTGCCTCTGGGATGAAGTGCTGAGCTGAAAACAAAAATGAAGTCCACCACATGGCCTATTTATCCCTCCTTCCTGGTCTCTTCTTGGTTAAAGCAGGTCACCTGGTCCACCTTATTCCTGTGTTGCCTGCTGGTAGCCCTTAGGTATGAGTCACCTCTCATTCTTTAGGTGTGTCCTTGGCCCATTGAGTGCCATTGTCCCACAGGGCCTCGGTAATTAGCATGTCCACAGGCCCGGCCCTGCCCAATGCTCAACCACATGCAGGGAAATCTTCAGTAGCCATACAAGTACATGCTAATAATTGCACACGCAGACATTATACACACACATGAACAGCGTACATAGGATTAGCAGACAGTGAGCTTCTATTCAACACCCCACATGGCCCCCCTTTTATACCATTTTCTGGGGGCCAACACCCCCACCTATGGGTGCAGCAGCAATCTGGCTGCTCCCCTCAAGATCCAGTAATGTGACACAGGCTGTGATGGACCGGACCGGGTCTGGGCACAGCAGGGGGGCATCTGCTGGGCGAATTGCTCAAAACTCAGGGCTCCGTACAGCCCCAGACTGGAGACCTTCCAAACAGGCCACAAACCAGTCACACCGAGCACTTCAGCTGCCTGCCTGAAGCCTCACGAGTAAAACCCCTGTGACCCCCCCAGCTCTCCCTGTGCCCCAATCAGCCCCGGGCCTGCACACAGGTGAGGGGTTATAGAACCCAATCTCACCTACCCCGAACGGGTTCTTCCAGTCCTAAGAAACCAGCCACAAGTCCCAGGTCAATTTACACTCTGGAGCTTACCCACGAGATCACGCTGAGCCAATCCTTCAGAATCTACAATCTAAGGCTACGTCTACACTGGCATGATTTTCCAGAAATGCTTTTAACAGAAAAGTTTTCCGTTAAAAGCATTTTCGGAAAAGCACGTCTAGATTGGCAGGACGCTTTTCCACAAAAGCACTTTTTGCGGAAAAGCATCCATGGCCAATCTAGACGCGCTTTTCCGCAATCTAGACGCGCTTTTCCGATCTCCATTTTCGCAACTGGGGCTTTTTTGCGGAAAACAAATCTCTGCTGTCTACGCTGGCCCTTTTGCGTAAAAGTTTTTCGGAAAAAGACTTTTGCCCGAACGGGAGCAGCATAGTATTTCCACAAAAGCACTGACAATCTTATATGAGATCGTCAGGGCTTCTGCAGAAATTCAAGCGGCCAGTGTAGACAGCTGGCAAGTTTTTCCGCAAAAGCAGATGATTTTGCAGAAAAACTTGCCAGTCTAGACACAGCCTAAAGGTTTATTACTTGAAGAAAGAAAAGCAGGCAAGTAAGGTGGTTAAAGGATAATACATGACATGCATTGAATCACCCAGTTCTTGTTGCAGGCTCTCAGCAGAGATGTTACAAACTGCTATCTTAAAAGTCTCTGGTGAACATCCTATGTCAGGATGGGTCCACGGTTCTTCCTGGCTCATTGTTGCATTCAAAACTGCACCTGGGATAAGGAGCTGAACTCAAGACCAGATGGAGGGTGCCACATGGCACTTATATACCTCCCCTGGCATCCTCCTGGCCAATGGTCCATTGACCCATCCTTGTGTCCCAAGTCAGCAAGTATTCTCCTGGCCGGCTTGCAGGGATCCAGACATTCCTCAGCTGTGTATTAGCACCTAGAGATTCATTGTCCCTGGAGCCTTGCTAATTAGTGCAGTCACTGGCTGAACATTCCTTGCCCATGGCTCTGCCTCAGACAGGGAATTGTCCAGCATCAACACAGAGTACCTAATGATAACTCCACACTCAGACATTAGACAAGTACATGAATAGCACCCACTGAATCAGCAGAACAGAAGCTTTCATGTGACACCTCACTTGGCCCCCTTTGTACAGACTTTTGGGGCAAACACCCCCCATGGGTGCAACAGTGATCTTTAGAATCCAATAATGTAACACAGACATGCCCCCCACACACACATCTTGCCAAAAAACAAATTTCCTCCCCAGATTGAAAGGTTTCCACAGGACATGTTTGGAAACAAAATGTGTCCATTCGAAATGACTCCTCATTTGGGAATATCAAGTTTTAAATTAGTCAAACCCATTAAAATTGCTCAAGATGCAAACGATATGGTTCGGTTCTGCTCAAAGGAAATGGATCCCAAACTGATTTTTCCTGACATTTTCAGCCACTTAAAATTGTGAAAATCTTTCATTGTGGTTCAACCTGAAACCACTTTGTTCCCTGGGGAGTTCTGAATCACCAGTGACCAGAAATGCCCCTTATTGAAAGGGAGGCTAATCATAAAACCTCACCCACTAATTCCGATTGGATGCAACACTTGCCATCCTTTTGAAAATCTCTCAGAAGGCAGGGGTTCCAATATCTGAATAATTCCCATGATGCTTCTCTGAGTCCTCTCCAATTTATCACAGTCCTTCAGTTGGGAGACATTGACCAAACCTAGTGACTGGGAAAACAGTAAGTTACTTTACCAGACAGGTGCCAGGAGCGTCTCTTGAGCCCCTCCCTCTATCGTCTTAGTTCAAGTGTCTCGCTGAGTGTCAATGTGGGTGTCACATTACCTAATTGGAGGGAAGCAGCCAGATCACTTCTGCACCCCTAGGCGGGGGTGTTGGCCTCAGAAATTGGTAAAAAAGGGAGCCATGTGGGGTATTGAATGGGAGCTTATTGTTTGCTGATCCTATGTACGCTATTTATGTGAATATATAATGTCTGTGTGTGTAGGTAGGAATCTGTAATCTGTGTGAAAGCTGAATATTTCTCTGAATGTGGTTAAGCATTGCTATGGACAGGCTGATTAGCCAGGCCCTGTGGGACAATGGCACTTGATGGGCCAAGGACACACCCAAAGAATGGGGGCTGTCACCTGAGAGCAGCCAACAGGAAACACAGAGATTGGCCTCTGACCAGGTGACCTGCTGCATACTAGAAGAGGCCAGGAAGGAGGGATAAATAGGCCATGCGGTCGATGCCATTTTTTTCTCAGCTCAGCACTTCATCCCAGAGGCAGCACTGCAGGGATCGAAGAGCCCGGAAGACCTGTGAACCCATCCTGATGCTAGGATGCGCAACAAGGACTTTTAAACCAGCAGCTGTAACATCTCTGCTAGAGCCTGCATCGAGGACTGGGAGATTCGGTGCATGTAACGTACTGTACTTTAACAACCTTACTCTCAGGCTTTTCTTTCTTGTGATAATAAACCTTTAGATATAGATTCTAAAGGATTGGCCCAGCGTGATTTGTGGGTAAGATCCAGAGGGTAAATTGACCAGAGATCTGTGGCTGGTTTCTTGGAACCGGACAGGACTTGTTCGGGGTAGGTGGGATTGGGTGCTAGGACCCCCCCACCTGTGTATGAGGCCCGGGGCCATCTGGGGCATGGATATTGCTGGTCTGTCGGAGGGGTTTTGCTCGTGAGGCTTCAGGCAGGCAGCTGAAGCGCTCTGTGAGACTGGTTTGTGGCCTGTTTGGAGAGGTCACCAGTCTGGGGGCTGTAAGGAGCCCCGGATTTGAGCAATTCGCCCTGAGCGGACGCCTCAGTTGTGCCCAGACGCGGCCCGGTCTGTCACAGTGGGCAACAGGCCACAGGAGTCCATGTAAAGACTGGTGTTCCTGCCCAGGCACTGACTGGTTGGGAGGCTGCCCGGGGAGATGACTAACGGAGGGGTTGTGTTGGTGTGTTCCAGGTGGAGAAAGGTCCAAAGGAGAGAACAGGAGACACTCCCATGGCTGTGAAGGGCACCGCCCTCCCCACAACTTCCTGGAGTGATTACCCCATGACTTATTATGGAGAAGATAAAGATGATGACCAGCAGAAAGCGCTGCCAAAGAGCATGCATGGGCTCTCCATGGTGATCTACTCCATTGCCTTCGTGCTCGGAGTGACGGGCAACGGGCTGGTTATCTTCATCACCAGTTTCCGGATGAAGAGAACTGTCAACACCATCTGGTTCCTCAACCTGGCCGTGGCTGACTTTATCTTCACCTTCTTCCTCCCCCTCAGCGTGGCCTACATTGCCATGGATTTCCACTGGCCCTTCGGGCTGGCCATGTGCAAGATCAACTCAGCCATGGCCTTCTTCAACCTCTACGCTAGTGTCTACCTTCTCATGGTCATCAGCATAGACCGTTGCATCTCCGTCACGCTCCCGGTGTGGGCCCAGAACTACCGCACGCCTCGCCTGGCTTTATTGGTAGCTTTGGCTGTGTGGGTCCTGGCCTTGGTTTTGTGTTCTCCGAATCTCTACTTCCGCCACACGGGTCCCTCTCCGAATAACAAGGACATCATCCACTGCTACTATAATTTCAACACGACCCCGGACGGGGCTACCTTGGAGGAGAGTGAGAGGATTACCTATATGAACCACCAGGCCATGACCATCAGCCACTTTGTCTTCGGCTTCCTCATCCCCTTTGCCGTCATCGTGTGCTGCTACGGCGCCATCTTGGTCCGCCTAAGGCGGGGCCACATGACTCGGTCTAGTAAGCCCCTCAAGGTCATCACCACCATGATTGTGGCTTTCTTCCTCTGCTGGTTCCCCTACCATGTCTTCTCCTTCCTAGAGTTACACTGGACTGAGAGCCTGCACACTGCCATCATCATAGGCCGCCCCTTGACAGCCAGCCTGGCCTTCATCAACAGCTGCCTCAACCCCATCCTCTATGTATTCATGGGTCACAACTTCAAGGAGAAGCTGTGCCGGTCCCTCTTCTCCGCCTTCGAAAGAGCCTTCAACGAGGATGCCGCCAGCACCAGGACCTACACAAAGAGCAAATCCACCGTGGAGATGGAATCCCTGGCCACCTAGGAGCCGTGCATCTTCTGAGAACTGGGAACCGCAGCTGGGGTCAGCACGAACCTCTTCCCATCATAAATGGTGCAAAATGGACCCTAAAGACTCTGCCGTCCCATGGACATGATCCCGACTCAGCTCTTTTGGTGCCAATATGCCCTTGCCAGAGATGTTCTAGGCTCATGTGGTCCTTCCCCCCTGAATTTCCTTCAAACACTGTGAACCGATGCATCCATGCAGATGGACGGAAGCCAAAGAAGGATGAAACAGATCCTTCACTGATTTCTCTGTATTAAATGCATTCAGCAACACGACCATAGACAGGCTTTTCTATACCCAGGAGTGATGTGGGGGGCACCCCACGGCAGGCATCTGGTCTTCATTTGGTCTTCCATTTGGTCTCTGAGAACAATCACAAACACCTTCTTCCCCTGCTTCTCTCCTTAACGCTGCCTTTTATTGAAAGTTCCAAATAAAATATCGGGGGTTGCAGAACTCTGGGCTGGGAATTGTGTCGGAACAGGGGGCTGAGACAGGGCAACAGGCAGTAGAGATCTGGAACAGAAGCATCTGCTCTCTTTGTTTACCAAAAAAAAAAGACCTTCTCAATAAGGGTGGAATTCTTTGTAGGGCAGGTTAGCTCGTGGTAGCAGTGGGGTCTCTCAAAGGGGTGACGAGCACATTAGAAGCCCTTGTCATGAAAGTAAAAGATGTCTTGTTTGGAAATTGAGCTCCGGGAGGAGTCTAGTGGGTAGAGCAGGGGAGGGGAGCCAGGGATCCAGGATTCCTGGGTTCTATCTAAAGTCCAGGGAGAGGAGTGGGGCCAAAGGTCACAGCTGGGGTTACCAATCCTCCAGGATTGGCCTGGAGTTTCCCAGAATCGACCTCCATCTCCTGGTGAGGGTTGAGAACAATTGGGGGGTTTTAAGACCAGCGGCACCTGAGAGACTCACACAGGGCTACTCAACTTTGTGAGCCCCAGGGACCACGACGATACTTACAGCACATTCTGAGGTCTGCAACCTAACTATGATTGCCTAGACATGCAAATATATGCAAATAGCTTCCTTCACACTGGTGTGCATGAATACAAAGCACTTCCCACAATGCACTGGTGCTCCCGGCACCTCCTCCCTGGGGGCTAGAAACCCTGACCCCCTGTTCTAGCCAGTCCGTCCGCTTGCGTCTTGATGCCTCACCACTGTGGAGCGTGCTCCCAGGGGAGGCCGTGTTCAAAGGCTCTCACCCATGGTTAGCATGTTGAGCCCTGTGTCATGATTATGAGGGTTAGCCAGCAGCCTGGGGATTAAAGGGTTAACTACACCTAGCCAGGTGGAGTGATCAATAGGAATGTAGGTGGGACTTTTCAAACTGGGACAAAGGAATTTGGTTTTTTTTTCCTTGCTCCATTTTGTCTCAGAGAGTTCTCTGCAGCTACAGAGAGGGACAAGCATGTCTCTTTCTCTCTCCAAGGCACCATTCTTCATTTTCTGTAAGTGGGGTAAAGTTTAGGCAGTTTCGTTAGGTTTTATTGTGTTATGGATTGGGTATGGGATCTGAGATCTGGCCCTGCTTAAAAGATGTTTTGGCTTTTCTTTGTAACTAAGTTCTAGGCCCATGGAGTTTCTCCAGGAGTATATTTTGTTACCTTCCTCTCTAGTCATTATACTTGCAACCAGAATATTGTTGTAATAATAAAAGTTCTTTCTTTTCTTTTATTAACCTGGCAGTGGTTAATTGTGTGCCCTGATTTTTGTTTTAGGGGGAAGATTTCCCAAATGATCTTTCCCCTGGTTTCTTTAGCAACATTTGGGTGGTGGCAGCAGAAGTTTTATTCCCAAGATCTAGGTTTTTAAGATCTTGGGGGAAGTTTTATACCAAAGCCTGGTAGATAAGGCTTTGGGGTACACTTGCTGGCCCCCACTTCTGCATTTATCATGCCAGAGTGGGGAAGGAGCCATGACACCCTGTGTAAACCCAAATGGCACCACAAGTCACAAACGTACAGGTGGCGTGTTGAGTAGCCCTAGAATAGAAGTACGTGTCTTGTGAGCTTCGACAGCTTCAGCTAGAGCGGAGCACCCTTGTGACAGCAGGGTGTGTGGGGGTGGGGACACTGGGACTGGGTGTGATTTGGGGGTAGGACATGGTGGGGCTGGGCGAAGCGCTGGGCACGAAACAGAAGGGACCCTAGAACAGAAAATCCACCCGAAACACACAATGGTCCAAGGCTGGTCAAGGTTCTATCCAGTGAGATGGTGACAACGTGTCACATTTAACATCTTTATTAATGACCTGGCCGAGGGGATGGGTTGCACCTCAGCAAGTTCAAGGGTGGCACTAAGCCAGGGGGAGAGGTAGAAATGCCGGAGGACAGGGATCGGGTCCAGAGTGACCTAGAGAGACAAAAGGACTGGGCCCAAAGAAATCTGCTGAGGTTCATCAAGGGCAAGTGCAAAGTCCTGTCCTTGGGACGGAAGAATCCCAAGAATTGTTACAGGCTGGGGACCGACTGCCTGGGGATTCCAGTGGAGGAGAAGCTGGAGATGAGTCAACAGGATGCCCTTGTAGCCAAGCAGGCTAATGGCATGTTAAGTTGTATTAGGAGGAACGTTGCCAGCAGATCTAGAGAAGTGATTGTTCCCCTTTATTTGGCATTGATGAGGTCACATCTGGAGTATTGTGTCCAGTTCTGGGCTCCCCCGTACAGAAAGGATGCAGATGCTTTGGAGAGGGTGCAGTAAACATCCACCAAAATGATTAGGGGGCTGGAGCACATGACCTATGAGGAGAGGCTGAGGGATTTGGGTTTGTTCAGTCTGCAGAAGAGCAGAGTGAGGGGGGGATTTGAGAGCAGCCTTCAGCTCCCTGAAGGGGGGTTGCAAAGAGGCTGGAGAGAGGCTGTTCTCAGTGGGGGCAGGTGGCAGAACAAGGAGCAAAGGGATCAAGTTGCAGTGGGGCAGGTCTAGGTTGGATCTTAGGGAAAACAATTTCCCTAGGCGGGTGGGGAAGCGCTGGGCTGGGTTCCCTAGGGAGGGGGTGGAATCTCCATCCCTGGACAAAGCCCTGGCTGGGCTGATTGAGTTGGGATTGGTCCTGTCTTGGCAGGGGGCTGGACTTGATGACTCCTGAGGCTCTTCCAGCCCTGTGATTCTATGAGTCCATGAACATGCTGCCTCCTAGTGGCCAGCTGCCAGACAGGCCACACCAGGTCCCTCCCGAGCCCACCAGAGACACCGAGTGTCCAAAATGGGGGGATTTATTTACAACCAGGGTGGGATCCGGGGCTCTGACAAGCAGCAACTCTGCACACGGGCTGTTAACAGACCAGGGAGCCCCCAGGTCCGATTCGTGCCTGAGTCTCGGTTTGGAACGTGACCGTGGGAGCAGTGACCCTGGCTCAGTATTTCCACCCATGAGGAAAGATGCTTCCCACCTAGCGGGAGGGAAAGGGCCACGAGGACGAAGTCGATCTCCCTCCCAAGGCCCTGGGGGAATGGCACCCGTGACTCTGTGAGGACACCTGCTGTCACCACGTCTCCAGATGCCATCTTGAGGGCGCGGGGGTCTGGCGTGCCTGGTGCCCCACCCCTGGGAGGTCTGGCAACGCGGGGGCCCAAAGACTGAACCAGGGCAGGTGCAGGGCCCGGGTGGATCCGGGGCAGCTGGTCCCCTCAGCAGAGGCGGAACCAGGCCCCAGTCCATGGCGCACACTGAGTTCAGTTTGCGGTTTGGGTTTAGTTGCTGGTGAGCTGCTTGGCGCCACCCTGGGAACCACGTCACGCCCGCGCCTCACTGCTCTTGGCCTTGTTTGGCCCAGTGTGAGGGAAGTGGCTCCCTGGGGCGAGAGTTGCCCTGGGCCCTGAGGGGGCATCATGCTGGGCAGCTTGTCACAGAAGCACAGGGCAAGGGGGAGCCCAGGGAACCTGTTCCAGGTGGCATCCGGGGTGTGTGGAAATCCATTACAAACCCCTCTCCACTCTGGGAGACAGGGAGAGCCCAGGAGTCCTGGCTGCCAGACTCTGACCTCTGCTGCTCTATCCACTAGACCTTACTCCCCTCCCATAGCCAAGAAGAGAGCCCAGTAGTCCTGGCTACCAGCTCTCCCTCCACTGCTCTACCCACTGGACCCTTCTCCCCTCTGGGAGTCAGGCAGAGAACCGAGGAGTCTTTGCTCCAAGCGTCCACCCTCCACTGCTCTACCCACTGGACCCTGCTCCCCTCCCGTTTCTCAGACGGCTGGTCTGCTATGAACAGGCCTCCACTTCATTCTCTGCCCTCAGCCACCCCCTGTAGTTTCTCTGCTCCCCCACTCACCCTGGTGTGACAGGGACGGGGCCTTGCCAGGATGTGGCTACCCCCCCACCCGCTCTTGGCTCCTGCCCCCACCAGGCCTGCCTGTGAGAGCATCCGCCTGAGAACTGCAGCGATGCTGGGACCCCGGGGGACCTGACATGCAGCAGGGAGCAGCAGGAGCCTGGCGCCTGTGAGGTTTGCAGACACTAGCAGCCCCCCCTCGCCTCCCCCTCTGCTGAGCCCCACAGAAACCCACAGAAAATCAGCTTCCTGGCCCCCCACATGGTCAGCCTGTCTGAGCTGCATCTGTCACGCCGGGGACCACGGCTGAGACACCCCAGCCCGACACACCACAGCCCTGAGACAGGCAAGCAAAGAGCAGAAACTACAGGAAGTCGGGGTAAGATGTGACCTAGTGCTGTCCAGACCTGACCGAGATCAGGGCCCCGTTGTGCCGGGCGCTGCCCAGACACAACTGAGATCAGGGCCCCGGTGTGCCAGGCACTGCCCAGACCTTGAGCAAGATCCAGGTCCCCTCGTGCTTGGCCACTCAACTTCCTGCCTAGACCCCATATAAGATCAGGACCCCATTGTGCCAGGTGTGCTCTTCCCAAAGATGTTTTTGTGGAAGTTCTCTTCGGAAAAAAGCTTCTACTGAAAGAAGCCTGCAGCCTAGACATAGCCTCACAGTTGTCTTGGGGCTTGTCTATACTTACCCAGAGATCGACATATTGGACAATGATCTTCTGGGGTTTGATTTAGCAGGTCTAGTAAGGCCCTGAGCAATCGATTGCTGATTGTGCCCCTGTCAGCTCTCATACTCCATGGTGTCATGAGGAGTAAGGGAAAGTGATGAGAGAAATTGCAGGGGCTGCAGTTGTGTATCTTAACTTTTGAACATGGAAGGCACTGCATTCAGCCGTACGCAGTGGAAATCCCCCTCTCCGCTGGTGTAGACCTGGCCCTAAAGTACAGACAGGGAACAAGGAAAGGTACAAACATCTGGCGCTCCCGGACTTTGTCTCTGCCCGGGTGGGCTCCTGGCCATTAATCGCCTTCCAGGCCCTTCTCTGACCCCTCCTCAAGTCTCTCAGGACCTTGGTGGGGTGCAGGACAGGGCACCAGAGAGAGACCTGGGGTCCCAGCACCTGGCGCCACGGGGACAGAGTAGGGATACTCAACAGACTAATCGACTTGTTATTGCCCCCCAGCGTGCTGCCTCTGTCGGAAAATGCAGAGCCTGAGGCCGGAGCGAGTGCTCCCTGCTGCGGTTTCAGCTTTGAAGTGAAGCAACAGCCCCGGGGAGGAAACGTCCTTATCAGCTAATCGCAGAATCAATGCAAATTGCAAAATCATCGACATTTCACATCCCTAGTCCAGCAGGTAAACCCCCCTCCCTGCGCCCCAGAGAGGTTCCTTGGGGACGGGCCGCAGGCTGGCCTGAGTCCGGCTGCCCTGGGGGCTCAGGCTGAACTGAAACGCGCCCCATGCTGGTTGGAGGCCGGGCTGTGGTTTGTGTGGTCTCTAGCCCAGCGCGAGGGTTTCCTTAGCGGCCGACTCCCATCGGGTCTGGTCTTGTTCCCAACTGGGAGGGGCTGGAGGGAAAAGTCCCAGCTGGTGTCTCTGCTCTTGGGACCTCCCCCGGGGAGCTGGCTGGACGTGGCTGTCTCAGCCCCAGCTCCCCCCTGGGTGTTTCACCTGCTGGCCCCAGGATGTGGGAGCCAAATGCAGACACTGTGCCGGGGCCCAGCGGGGGGAGCTCGTGGTTCGTGTGAGCTCTGCGTAGAGCTGTGGGAGCCGGAGGCCTTCCAGGCTTTGCAGATGTGATCAGATCCAGCCACGTCCTGTGATCTCCCCCCACGGCTCCCTCCCCACAGAGATCCCCCCATATGAACGGCTTCTTGTTGCTGGCTGGGCCAGTCTGGGTGAGCTGCAGGCACCGTGAGGGGACTTGGGACAGGGGTCGGCTCTGCGCCGCTGCGTCCGCCCGAGTCATGGGTAAGAGATGGCTGCCCGAGACACGGCTGCCCTTTAGATCTCATTCCACCCACCCTTGTTCCCTGGATCTCCTTGCAGGGCAGTGGACACTTTGTGCGCTTCTCCCCACCCCCAGGCCTTTGATTGGCCTGGGGTCAGGGGAGCGGCAGGGCCTCCGGGGGTCGGATTAACCCGCTTGGCGGGCCACTGAGACCCATTTGCCCATCCCTGCTTTAGAAGTAAGGGAGCTGGTAATGGGCGGATAAAGGATCCCGCCCCCCCCCCCCAGCATCAGTACTGGGGTCCTAGGGCCTCCTTTCCTATCATGGATGTCGGGTGCGTGTTGCCTGCCCTGAGTAATCCAGGGAGGATTGTGGGGGGGGGATGGTTTACATTAGGTATATTAGTGCAGAACTCTGAGTATCAATTCATGTCCACTACAACGCAGAACTGCTGTTCCCCTCCCCCCCCCCCGGTTAAGAAACAAGGCAAAGGCTGGGGGCAGTGGGGGTGACAGGGGAGCCGAGGGAAAGGGAAGGAGCCTGAGTGTGAATGTCACAGGTTGTTGAGTGTGGGGGGTTGTTCGGGAGCCTCCCCCATGCAGACCCGGGCTGACCCCAGCCTCGCCCATCCAGTCAGGCATATCTGCCCCTGTCCACCACACCCCCTCCCCCCAGAGTACCAGCTCCCCCAGGAGCCTCAGGCCTGGGTAGTCCCTGGGGGCAGCCCCCCAGTCCCCCAGCCCTGCCCCCTCTGCCTAGGGTTGCCAGGTGGTTTCAACAAAAATACCAGATACGCTTGACATGACATCACAATCGACATTCCATCTTAGTTACAAAATACCAGACAGTTCTATTTTTTCATTTCTATTTTCTCAATTTGTTTCCTAAACAGAAAGCTCAAATACTGGACTGTCGGGTTCAAAACCGGACAGCTGGCAACCCTACCTCTGCCCTGAGCCTCCCCATGGACCCAAGCAATGCCTGGTAAATCCTCTACTTCTAAATATAATAATTACCAGCTAAAATAGCAGCTTACTCCTTTCTGTGTTTTGCTTTCCCCTGCTGAGCACGCTGCTTTAGCAACAGAGTCCGTAACATCATTTTTACCAAGCTTTTAGAATGGATTTGCTTGTGGTACCAATTCCACTCCTGCTAAGTGTTTAGGAGCAGACATTAGCAACCACTACTTCCCTTTACCATAACTTAGAAGAGAATAAAAATTAAACAGAAAAGAATTTTAGATGCAGGTCGATGCAAATAGTTTCAGGGTATTAATCTGTCAGGATGCATGGTTATGTTTGGGGGACAAAGGCCAAAACTGGTGGAAACCTGCTGGGATTGTTTGGTTTGGTTTATGCATAAAGGGCACCAGAGCCAAACACGGGATCCCAGCGCCCGACGCAGCAGGGCCAGAATCGGGATAGTTGATAGACTAGTTGACTAGTCGCTTCCCCCCACCTTGCTGCCTCTATCGGAAAGAGGCAGCAAGGGGGAAGGAATAGGAGGTGCTTCAAAGTGGCAGCACCATGTGGAGTCTGGGGTCAGATCCCGGGCTCCATGTGGCGCTGCTGCTTTGAAACACCGCGGGGAGCACGGGGCCAGCACAGGACTGCCTGAGTCCCCAGCTGGCCCTGTGCTCCCTGCTGTGCTTTCACCTTGGAAGTGTAGCAACAGCCCTGAGGCAGAAGCACCCTTAGCAGCTAATTGAATAATCAATGCAATTTGCATCAACTATTCGATGAGCAAAATCATCAACATTTCACACCCTTAGTCCAGTGGGGAAACCCCCTTCCTGCGCCCCAGCGAGGTTTCCTGGGGGATGGGCCCCAGGCTGGCCTGAGCCTGGGCCTGGGCCTGCCTGCCCTGGGGGCTCAGGCTGAACCGAAATGCAGCCCAGGCTGGTTGGAGGCCGGGCTGTGGTTTGTGTGGTCTCTAGCCCAGCATGAGGATTTCTTTAGCTGCCGACTCCCAGCGGGTCTGGTCTTGTTCCCAGCCAGGAGGGCCAGGGAGCAGAGACCCAGCTGGTGTCTCTGCTTCTGGGACCTGGCAGGACATGGCTGTCTCAGCCCCAACTCCCCACTGAGTGTTTCACCTGCTGGCCCCAGGATGTGGGAGCCAAATGCTGACACCATGCTGGGGCCCAGCGGGGGGAGCTTGTGGTTCCCATGAGCTCTGCGTAGAGCTGTGGGAGCCGGAGGCCTTCCAGGCTTTGCAGACGTGATCGGACCCAGCCACGTCCTGTGATCTCCCCCCACAGCTCCCTCCCCACAGAGATCCCCCCCATGTGAACAGCTTTTCTTGTTGCTGGCTGGGCCAGTCTGGGTGAGCTGCAGGCGTCGTGAGGGGACCTGGGACAGGGGTCGTCTCTGCATCGCTGCATCCGCCTGAGACACGGGTAAGGAATAGACAGAAACTCTCCGGCTGCCCATTAGATCTCATTCCATCCCCACATTGCTGTCCCCTGGATCTCCCCCTCCTGCTCTCCCCAGCTCCTCTTCTCATCCCCTCCAGATGGAGCTGGCCCATCCCATACTCAGAGTTTAGGGTGCTGCACAGACTCTGACCGACTTCACCGGGTATTGTACTGACCCTGACAGAGTTCGGGGTCCCGTTATACCAGGTGCTGCCCCAATCCACAGGGAGAGAGAGTCTGGCCACAGCCAACTCACACTCTAAACAGGCAAATGGTCAGAGGGGAAACTGAGGCACGGGGCCATGATGTGACATGCCCAAACCCCCTGAGCATTTTAGTGGCAGAGTCTGGGATGAAACCAGGAGTCCTGACTCCTGGTCTATACAGCAAAATAGACTCTAGAAATGTCCTTTCATTAAAAATAAAACTTTTGGCTTGTTCCTGCTCTCTTCTCCTTCTGGCGTTTTTCCGGGTGGCTTTTTTATCTTACCTTCCTCCTCCTTGGAACCTTTTTGTCATGGGAGGTTTCCATGTTGCGGGGAAGAAGGGCTCTGTGGGGATTTTGCCTTCTCCAGTAGCTCACCCGCATAAGCCTTAAACCCAAAATGTCTGCTTCAACATGCTCACCGGCGGGAGAACAATGGATTTAAAACATTTGAATATTAAAAAAAGATGAAAGGATAATTCGTTAATTTTTAACATTAATCCAACGTGGGGATTGCCAGCGCTGTGGGATGCTACCAGCAAGAAGAGTATTTGGGAATTTGGAGGAGATAGGGAGGTAGTGTATGTCTTTGTCTTTGCTCCCAGGTCACCATGTTGCCTAGAAATCCAATTTTTCAGCAAGAAGCAAATGTATTTTATTTTCAATAATGTATTTGGTTTAGTTAAAATCCCCGCTATTGTGTAGAAACGCAAAACACTGGGGCTGAGAACAGACACAACAAATCGGGTATCTTGGCAGGGCTCAGACAAAACGACAATTCTGCCCCTCTGCTCACCCTGGGGTTCTGTTCTTCTAAGGTCTTCCAGCCAATGGGGCCATTGGCCTGAGTTCAGCTCAGGATTTGGGAGATCATAAGCTCTGCATCTCTCTCTCTCTCTCTGTCTGTCTTCTCCTGGAGCCCTTTTCATTGCTCGTCCTTCCTTCCATCAGCACAACGTCCGCCCTGCCCCGTCCTCAGCCCTGAGGAGAAGCGGGGATACTATGACAGCCGCTCCTCCAAAAATAAAATACTGGACCCCCTTGCTGGTGCTCTGCAGCGTGGCCTTCCCCATCGGGGTGTTGTGGAACGGCTACGTCATATTCGTCACCAGTTGCCGTGTGGTGAGGACGGCCAGCGCCATGTGGTTCCTCAACCGGGCCGTGTCCGATTTGATCTTCATCCTCTGCCTGCCCCTCAGATTCAACTTCATCTTTTCTCTGCACGTAGACTGGGTCAGCAGGCTGAGCAGCACCATCACCTCCCTGCACATGTTCTCCAGCGCCTTCCTCCTCACGGCCATCAGCGTCCATCGCTGCGTCCTCACGGCACGGCCTGAGTGGGCCCAGAAATGCCGCACGGCCTCCCTGGCCTGCTGGGTGAGTCTGGGGATATGGGCCCTGTCAGCTGGGTTCAGCTTTCATTATGGTCACTTCTGGGAATCCCTTGTCCTACCTACCAGCACCACAATGAATTTCCCACTGTATGAAGGGAGAGTGGAGGCTGCTGTCACCATCCAATTCCTGGCCGGGTTTCTGATCCCATTAACCTTGATCTTGATCTCAATCTTCTACGTCGTTCACACTGCCACGCTGGGAAGGAACCGGCTGATCCAGGCCACCCCGCCCCTCAAAATCCTTCTGGGTTTGATCCCAGCCTTTTTCCTCTGCTGGCTGCCGTATCATGTCTTCTACTTCCTGCACCTCTCAGCTACGCACCCTCGGCCTGTTCTGGAAATAGGAAGCGCATCTGCTTGTGTCCTGACGTATGTCAACACCTGCCTCAATCCCATCTTCTACCTCACCATGGAGGAAGAGTTTCTGAGATACCTGGAATGCACACACAACCCCGACACCAGTGACCACACAGGGCTGGAGCCGGCTGACTAGGGGAATGGATTCTGTTGGTGGACATGGCACGGGGAAAGAATTCTGTTCACCGGCTGCTGTCAGCTCCTTTTCATCCCCCAATTTTATTTTTGCATGTAAAGTTTTGATCTTCTGCAGAGGAGTGTGAGGAGAATGAAGAACCCGCCTTAGTGTGAGAGAGACAGGAAGCGCAGTCTATGTAGCTTAACAAGGAAAATGTGAAGGGGTCGCTTGATCATAGTCTGTAAGTATCCAACCTGAGAACAAATAAAGGCTGAACCCCTCTGACCCGGCAACATCTGTCATCGGCATGATTTCAGTTAGCCACACGCCCACTTTTCTTGGGTTTGGCCAAGTTTCCTGCAGTCCCATCAAGTGTGCTGTGCTGTTAGTTAGCTAATACTTACCCCTAAACGTCCCCCAACAGCCCAGCAAGCAGGGGAAGTGTCGGTAATATTATTGGATAGTTCAGACAAGACTTGATCTGTTGAACAGCAGTATCCTGTTGCATTGTCCCTGCTCTCGCCTGGGAGGCTGTGAAGTTTTGCTGTGTGTGTTGCTGAAATAGAACGTGAGGTGGGTAACACAACCAGGCATTCAGGTAGGACAACAGGGGTTGGATGGGGTGCGTATCCCAGCTGGAGCAGACTCCCATGTAGCAGTATGGCTTTTCTGTAGCCACATTGGAAGGCCTGGGCTAGGCCTGAAGCAAAGCTGCCTTCTGCAGCCAGCTTGAAAAGCAGCAGCCATTAACTATAAGGCCTGGAGTCCCATTAGCCAGGTGGAAGAGGTGGATGAGGCCTTTTTTAAACAATTAACAAAACTATCCAAAGCCCAAGATTTGGTGGTGATGGGGGACTTCAACTATCCAGACATATGTTGGGAAACTAACACAGCGAGGCACAGGCTATCCAATAAGTTTCTGGACTGCATTGGAGACAACTTTCTGTTTCAGAAGGTTGAAAAAGCTACCAGAGGAGAAGCTGTTCTGGATTTGGTTTTAACAAATAGGGAGGAACTAGTTGAGAACTTGAAAGTGGAAGACAGTATAGGGGACAGTGATCACGAAATAATAGAGTTCATGATCTTAAGGAAAGGTAGAAGGGAGACCAGCACAATTGAGGTAATGGATTTCAGGAAGGCAGATTTTGATAAGCTCAGAGAACTTGTAGGTAAGGTCCCATGGGAAGCAAGACTGAAGGGAAAAACAACTGAGGAGAGTTGGAAGTATTTCAAAGGGACGTTGTTAAGGGCCCAAAAGCAAACAATTCCGCTGTGTAGGAAAGATAGAAAATATGGCAAAAGACCAGCTTGGCTTAACAAGGAGATCTTGCACGATCTCAAAATAAAAAAGGAGTCGTATAAAAAATGGAAACTAGGACAACTAACAAAGGATGAATATAGGCAAGCAACACGGGAATGCAGGGGCAAGATTAGAAAGGCAAAGGCACAAAATGAGATCAAACTAGCTACAGGCATAAAGGGAAACAAGAAGACCTTTTATAAATACATTAAAAGCAAGAGGAAGACCAAGGACAGGGTAGGCCCACTGCTTAGCGAGGAGGGAGAAGCAGTAACAGGAAACTTGGAAATGGCGGAGATGCTCAATGACTTCTTTGTTTCGGTCTTCACCAAGAAGTCTGGAGGTGTGCCTAACGCAGTGAATACAAGCAGAGAGAGGGTAAGTTTAGAAGATAGGATACACAAAGAACAAGTTAAAAATCACTTAGGAAAGTTAGATGTCAGCAAGTCACCAGGTCCTGATGAAATGCATCCCAGGATACTCAAGGAGCTGATAGAGGAGGTATCTGAGCCTTTAGCTATGATCTTTGAAAAATCATGGCAGACAGGGGAGATTCCAGAAGACTGGAAAAGGGCAAATATTGTGCCCATCTATAAAAAGGGGAATAAGAACAACCCAGGAAACTATAGACCAGTCAGTTTAACGTCTGTCCCAGGGAAGCTAATGGAGCAGGTAATTAAGGAAATCATATGCAAACACTTGGAAGGTAATAAAGTGATAGGGAATAGCCAGCATGGGTTTGTGAAGAACAAGTCATGCCAAACTAATCTGATAGCTTTCTTTGATAAGATAACGAGCCTTGTGGATAAGGGAGAAGCGGTGGATGTCATATACCTAGACTTTAGTAAGGCATTTGATACGGTCTCACATGATATTCTTATTGATAAACTAGGCAAATATAACTTAGATAGGGCCACGATAAGGTGGGTGCATAATTGGCTGGATAACCGTAGTCAGAGAGTTGTTGTTAACGGTTCTAAATCCTGCTGGAAAGGGATAACAAGTGGAGTTCCTCAAGGGTCTGTTTTGGGACCCGTACTGTTCAATATCTTCATCAATGATGTAGATATTGGGATAGAGAGTACGCTTATTAAGTTTGCAGATGATACCAAACTGGGTGGGGTTGCGACTTCTTTGGAGGATAGGGACATAATTCAAAATGACCTTAGCAAGTTAGAGAAATGGTCAGAGGTAAACAGGATGAGGTTTAATAAAGAGAAATGCAAAGTGCTCCACTTAGGAAGGAACAATCAGTTCCATACATACAAGATGGGAAGCGACTGTCTAGGAAGGAGCATGGCGGAAAGGGATCTAGGGGTCATAGTGGACCACAAGTTGAATATGAGTCAACAGTGTGATGCTGTTGCAAAAAAAGCAAATATGATTCTAGGTTGTATCAACAGGTGTGTTGTAAGCAAAACTCGTGAAGTCATTCTGCCGCTCTACTCTGCACTAGTTAGGCCTCAGCTGGAGTACTGTGTCCAGTTCTGGGCGCCACATTTCAAGAAAGATGTGGAGAAATTGGAAAGGGTACAGAGAAGAGCGACAAGAATGATTAAAGGTCTAGAGAACATGACCTATGAAGCCAGGCTTCATGAACTGGGCTTGTTTAGTTTGGAAAAAAGAAGATTAAGGGGGGACATGATAGCGGTTTTCAAATATCTAAAAGGGTGTCACAAGGAGGAAGGAGAAAATTTGTTCCTCTTGGTTTCTGAGGACAGGACAAGGAGTAATGGGCTTAAAGTGCAGCAGGAGAGGTTTAGATTGGACATTAGGAAAAAATTCCTAACTGTCAGGGTGGTCAAATATTGGAATAAGTTGCCAAGGGAGGTGGTGGAATCTCCCTCTCTGGAGATATTTAAGAACAGGTTAGATAGACATCTGTCAGGTATGGTGTAGATGGAGCTTGGTCCTGCCTTGAGGGCGGGGGGCTGGACTCGATGACCTCTCGAGGTCCCTTCCAGTCCTATTATTCTATGATTCTATGATTCTATGATAATCACAGTTCCATCTAAATTGTATTACAAAGTGTCACACCAGGCTGGGAGGAGGGGCCTTTGCCCGGATAGCTCCCCATTGTCACCAGATAAAGAAACAAATCTCAAGATGGGTAAAGAAATGTGTGCGTAACACCGTTCTGTCTGGCAAGAAAATTAATTTTGCTAGGTGTAAATCAATTAAGGTGGTGAGGTATGATTGGTTAGGTAAGTTTGTTATGATTGGTTAGTAAAATGATACTAAAATAATTGGTTAAGGTCTAGCTAAGCAAGACTCAGGTTTCATTACATAAACTGGGGTCCAATAAGGAGGAGAAGAAGATCATCAGGAGTAACAGAAAGAAGAAAAGTGATAGAAATGTAGCCGTGTTAGTCTGGTGTAGCTGAAACAAAAGACAGGACTATGTAGCACTATAAAGACTAACAAGATGGTTTATCAGGTGATGAGCTTTTGTGGGCCAGACCCACTTCCTCAGATCAAATAGTGGAAGAAAATAGTCACAACCATATATACCAAAGGATAGAATTAAAAAAAATGAACACATATGAAAAGGACAAATCACATTTCAGAACAGAAGAGGGATGGGGAGGGGAGGTAAATATCTGTGAGCTAATGATATTAGAGGTGATAATTGGGGAAGCTATCTTTGTAATGGGTAAGATAATTAGAGTCTTTGTTCAAACCTAATTGTAGAGTGTCTAATTTGAGCATGAATGACAGTTCAGAGCATTCTCTTTCAAGTGTATTCTTAAAAGGCCTTTGAAGCAGGATGCAGGTAATTAAGTCCTTGAGAGAATGTCCTTTCTGGTTGAAATGGCAAGAAACTGTTTTTTTTTGAAAGAAGAAAAGGCTGGAAGAGGACCAGGAGGAGGGAGAAGACTTGGAAAAGAAGAACTCACCTCCGAGACACAGCCTAAGACCAGAGAGATTGATATTGCCTGGCCAACAGGGGAAGTCTGCCTGTCTTTATCAGGATTGGTGAGCATGACACTGTGTGCTTAGCATGTGCATTCTGCTTGCTTGGGGATTGTCAATAAAGCGAGGATAAGGACATAACTGTGTGAGGCTGTTTCAAGTGGCTAAAAATCATGCCAACCCTGAGCCCTAGGAACTGGGTAAAGGGGTGTGTTCCTCCAGTGTGGAAGGGATAGAGGAATTTGTGCGGGTAACACCCAGCCTGTTGGCTGAGGATCTGCCCCCGGCTGGTCCTGTCTGTCGGGGGGATGTGGCTCAGTTCAAATCCAACTTCGTTTGCAGCCCCCAGCCTGCGAGTTCCCTTTTGTTTCTCGGGTGCCAGCCGGGACCCCCGCGCTGGGTGCTTCCCATCCCAGCCTGGGTCTAGCTGCAGCTTATCACCCTGTTTGCTAATCACCCTCCCCCACCTCCGCTCTGGTTGCAGGGCTTGGGAAACCCCAGCTCGGCTCCCAGAGAGGGGCAGGCACTCTCTCTATTGGCAGAGGGACAGGCTGGGAACTGAGCTGCCCCTGGCCTGGTTCTGAGCAAGGCAGCAGGGGACAGCTCTTGGGGGGTAGGGAGCAGGGAATTGGCTGGATCCCCCTGTTGTGAGCTCTGGCCTGGCTGCGGGAGGGGGGGGATGACTGATGGCTCTGAGCTGGGCAAGCCTGGGGATGATGGTACAAGTGCAGGGCCTGGCAGTGGGGTGCCTGTTACAGCCCCATGTCCAACAGATCAAAAGATTCATGTGCCCGCCGCCTGGGGAGGCCTCTCACTGGGTGTCATAACCTGGGGAGCTGACCAGCACCCAGTGACTAAGGGGTTAACTAATGTCTCCTGTATCTAGCCAGGCATTGAGTGGTCAGCCAATAACAATACAGGTAGGAATTTCAAACTGGAAGAGAGGATTTTTTTCTCTCTCTCTCTCTTCTGTGTTTGAGAGGCTGAGGAATTTCTTCCAACACTGAGGGAGATGGGAGACACGTCTCTCTCCAAGAATGGACTTCTTACAATATGTAAATAGAGAAAAGTTTAGCTAGTCCAGCAGGATTTGTTGTTTTCCTTGTTTGGGAATTTGGAACGAATGTCTGAGCTGGAAACTGCATTTTTCTTTGTAACTAAGTTTTAGCCCTGGAGGTTTCTCTGACTATACATATCAATTGGTGTCTCTTTCCATCTAGCCACTTAATTATGCTTGGAACTGTAGTTTTGTTTTGTTTTTAAATCCCCGCTGCTTCGAACCCCGTGCAGCGCGGCTACACGGGGCTCGAACTAGGTAGTTCGGACTAGGTTCCTATTCCGAACTGCCGTTACTCCTCGTGAAATGAGGTGTACCGGTAGTTCGGAATAGGCACCCTAGTCCGAACTACCTAGTTCGAGCCCCGTGTAGCCGCGCGGCACGGGGTTCGAAGCAGCGGGGATTTAAAAATGGCGGCTCCCCGCTTATGCAAATGAAGCCCGGGAAATTCAAATCCCAGGCTTCATTTGCAAGTGCGGTATGCCTACATTACCCTGCTAGTTCGAACTAGGAGGGTAGTGTAGACATACCCTATGTGTCTAACCCCATAGACGCCTTTATCTATTCCCATACAAACACTCTATCTCTATGCACCTCCTTGTCTATCTATCGATCACCAAACAACCCCCATCTATCTATCTGTGTATCATCATTCCCCGTCTATCTTCTTATCTATGCTCACCAGTCACTGATTCAGTGATATCCACTTTCTCCAGGTCTCTTGTGACAGCTACTGAACTTCAGCACAGATTGTGGGAGAACGACAAAGCAAATCAGCCAGATCCCCGCTCGGCCAATGGGCCGTAGCTCCAATGGAGTCACTGGGGCTGATCCCAGCTGGGTCAATGGGCCTTAGCTCCAATGGAGTCAGTGGGACAGATCCCAGCTGGGTCAATGGGCCGTAGCTCTATTGGGGTCAATGGGGAGATTCCAGCTGGGTCAATGGGACGTTGCTCCAATAGAGTCAATAGGACAGATCCCAGCTGCAGCAAGCTGACGTTGCCCTATTTCAATCTGGGGTCCATGCCCATGGCACAGGCTGGCTGGAATACTTTGTGGGGTCCTGATTCAGGGTGGACGGGCACTGACAGGAGGGCGGAGCTAGGAGCCACCTCTCCCCACGACAGCCCCCTGGGGGTGATAAATGCTCTGGCCAGGGGTCCTGGAGAAATGGGGGGGGGGGGGGGGGACACAGCGGCTTGCCAGTCTGGCTCCTGAGCAAGTACCAAGGTCAGACTGAGCAGGGCAACTCCCAGACCCGACTCCATGGCCAGCCTCCTTGATGGGCGGAGCAAGAAAAGCACCTGACCTGGTTCTGTGGTCAACGTGCCTAGTGGGCGGACCAGGGCAGGAGCTGATCTGGGACTGAGGGCAGAGTGGGCCTGGATGGTCCATGACCTTCTCCAGCTTTGGCCCTGGCATGTCCCAGACACCAGTCCGACAGGTGGGTTCAAGAGGCGTCCTAGCCCGACACCCACTGGAGAGCCCGTGGCACTGGGCACGTAGAAGAGGGAGGGGCAGCTCAGGAAGTGGTGTGGACAACCCATCCTGCACTAGCATCGGAAACGGGCTGTTGCAACAGGCAGAAGCAGCAGAAGCTCCTGGCGATCTGCCCAGGCGTTACAAAACTCCTGAGCTGGGTCATTCTTCCTTCTCTGCTGCAAGTCCCCAGCCCTTCGCACCCTTCTCTAAACTGTGCTGGGCACCCCACAACCCTCCTAGTGCCGGGGGTAGAGGCAAAGCTCATAGCGCTGCCCTGTTCTAACCACTAGACTCTCCTCCCCTCCCTGAGCCAGGGATAAAACTCAAGAGACCTGCTTCCCAGCCCTATCCTGCTCTAACCACTCGACCCTGCTCCTCTCCCACAACTGGGTGATAGGACCGAGGAGTCTTGGCTCCCAGCACTGTTCTAAGAGCTAGGCCTGCCAACGTTGCTTCCCTTTGATTTCATGACCCCCCTCGTGCAGCTGACTGCAGTGGGCACAGGGGCCAAGGGAACCCCAGGGGAGGAGGGGTGGTGAGCTGGGGTGGGGGAACCCCAGGGAAATCGCAGCCTGGAGCCACCTCCCGAGGCCTCTGCCAACCCCTCCTCAGCCAGGAGTCTATGAGCCGGGAGCCGGTGGGACTGGAGAGCCGCCAAGCACAGTCGGCATGTTGGGTTCTGGGCTCCCCGATGGACGTGTGACGATGAGTCAGCCTGGCAACACCCCCTTTAGTGGCTCCATTTCCATCTCACCCACCCCCTTTGTGGGGCCTTTCCCTCCCCCAGCCTGGTTCCTCCTGCCCCTCCCCACCTGCCTCCGGGCTTGTCCAGCCAGGCCAAGGTATTTTGCAGCCCTGAGGCCCGTCAGAGCCGGGGGGTGGTGGCCAAAAGCAACTCCCGGAACTGCCCGAGGCTGCTCTGAGTTTGCCAGGCCTCGGGTGGCTCATGGGACCTGGGGGGTTTCCAGCAGCGAGGCGACGGGCGAGCGTCGCGGCAGGAGATGGAAGTGGTGTTTTATCGCCCGGCCGCCACTTCCTCGCCCTTCGGCTCCGGGTTTGCCCTGTTGGGTCTCCTAGAAAACAGCCTCGGACTTGGAGCAGCAGCGCGGGCCGGCTCGGGGTGATCTCTGGTAGCCGCAAAAAGGGCCACGGCTCCCGTCCAGGCCTCTCTGCCCCCAAAGGTATGGGGGGGAAGCCAAGGCCTGACTCCGAACTTTACCCCGCACAGGCCATTCACTTGTCTCCCCCCTCCCTCCGGAGGCGTTAGTCACAGGGCGTTGGCTGGGCTCATGAGCTCTGCGCTGGAGCATTTCGGGTGCATGGTCCCGCTTTGGGGCACCTTTGTTATAAATTAACACAGTGGCCTCCTACCTGAACCACTAGACCCCACTCCCCCGCAGAACTGGGTCAGGAGTCCTGTCTGCCCACACCTACCCTGCTGTAAGCCTCACTCCCCTCCCAGACAGGACAAAGAACCCAGGAGTCCAGGCGCCAGCTCCTCCCACCGCTCTGACCACTAGACCCCACTCCCTGCCAGAGATGGAGAGAGGACCCAGCTGCTCTGTCCCACCCTAGGGTGGGTGTCAGGGTTACGTCATTTTTCTGCGGCTCTCTGTCCGGCCGGAGGCTCAGTGTTCTTCCCCTCTTGGTCACTTCCTCTCATGTCTTTGTGGTGGCACCATCCCAGCCTCCCACAGCGCTGAGCACCACCGACCCGGACGAGCAGGCGGGGCTGGCTGCAGGGAGAGACTCAGCCAGGTAGCCCCCCCGACGCAGAAGGAGCCCCCCCAAACATCGGGGCCATCCAGAGGTGCGAGAGGGGGACCAGGACGCCCGGGCTCCATCCCTCCCCAGGGGAGGTGTGGGGGACCTGGGGGTTAGAGAGGGGGTTGGGGCAGGACTCCTGTGTTCTATCGAACTTTGGGTGGGGGGCTGGAGCTAGGCATTGTGGGTTTTCTCTGGGTTCAGTCCAATGGATTGAAGAAGGGGGGAAGAGGGGAGCCAGGACTCCTGGGTTCTATCCCTGCTGTGGGAGGCAGGGAGAAAAGAATGAATGTATGGAGCCCTGACACTGGCACTGGGGTGGGACGGGACTGCTGGGTCCTCTCTCCATCTCTGGCAGGAGAGCGGGGTCTAGTGGTTAGTGCAGGGTGCGTGGAGCCAAGATTCCCAGGTTTTCTCCCGAGTTCTGGCAGGGAAGTGGGCTTAGGGCGTGGGAGGGGCGGGAGCGAGGACTGCTGGGTTCTCTTCCAGACTCTGGGGTGGGATTCTCAGGTCTGGAGGAGGGACCTGCCCCCTCACAACCAGCGTAACCGGAGCCCCCAGCCGTGGCAGGGAGGGGAAGTGGCTCTGGGACGTTAAGTCTGTTCGTGCTCCTCCCTTGTGTAACAACTGCCCTGGTTGGACATCGCAGGGCTTGGGACCCCTCCCGGAACCTCTCAGCCTGTCGGTGAGCTCCAGGCCTCGGCCCTGCAAGAGCCCCCGGGGCAGCCCCAGCTCTCCCCACAGCCAGCCCTTTGGGGGAGGGGTCGTGGGCTTATCGTGGGAAGATCCGTTCCCACGGCGATGCTGCCTCTATGCAGGAACGTGCCAGATTTATGGGCTTGGCCTGCTGGGCTGTACCCGCCACTGGGTCCCAGAGCCCTCCCTGGCGTAAAGCCCTGGGCCCCGCTCCCCTCCCAGAACCCAGGAGTCCTGGCCCCCTGCCCTCCCCACCTTCCCCCGCCCCTCCCAGAACCAATAACAGAACCCAGGCGGCCAAACCCCCCGGCCCGCTCCCGACCCATGGGAGGGTCTTTGCTGAACAATCATTGAAACCCCACTGAAATAAAAAGGCTCAGAGGGGTCGCCCTGTCAGTCTGGAACTGTAAAAACAAAGAGCAGTCCTGGGGCACCTTGGAGACAAAACATAAATTTATCTATCTGTTTGTCAGCAAAACCCATTTCCTCAGAAGAGCTGCAGAGTGGTAAGAGGAACCTAGAATTTACCACAGAAAAAGAAGGGGAAAAGTACCTGTCAGTAGGCTAATGAGGCTATTTGAGTGGGCTGGAAGTGTCCCCTAGTTAGTTTTTGAGGTAAAAGTGTAATGTTCAAGGCAGGGCAGGCTGGCTGTGTAATGCAACATCCAGTTCACATCTTTGATCAAGCCGAGGGAAACTGTCAGATTTGCAGATGAAGGTCAATTCCGCGCTCTCTGTCTGCGATTGGCTGGTGAAATGCCTTTGTAGAAGGATGGCTGCTTGTCAATCCAGGCCTGAGTGTCTGGGCGGGTTAAAATGCTCCTCCATATCCCCACTGAAATAGTCATAAACAATCCACTGAGTGTGGTGCAACACACAACCACGCACAGGGAACCCGCATTTTGATCTTGCATCTGAATTTGTTAGTGGCTGGTGTTTCCCTCCCTTCCCCTGCCCTGCCACTGGCGTTTGCCAGGTTTTGAGTAGCATGAAGTGAATTTGTTAGTGGCTGGTGTTCCCATCCCATCCCCTGCTCTTGCCCCCGCCCACAGACACCTGACAGGGTTTTGAGTACCACGAGGTGAATATTTCAATCAAATTGGAGTGGGAGAGGGTTCTATGAAAAATGAAAAATTGGCGACACTAAAACATTTCACAAATCTGGGCCAGTTTCACAAAATTGTTGGCATCAGACGGACTGGGCCGGGTCTGGGCACAGCTGAGGGCATCCGCTGGGCGAATTGCTCAAAACTCAGGGCTCCTTACAGCCCCAGACTGGAGACCTTCCAAACAGGCCACAAACCATTCACTCCAAGCGCTCCAGCTGCCTATCTGGCCAGTCTGAAGCCTCACGAGCAAAACCCCTCTGACCCCCAAGCTCTCCCTTTGCTCCAATCAGCCCCGGGCCTGCACACAGGTGAGGGGTTATCGAACCCAATTTCACCTACCCCGAACGGGTTCTTCCAGTCCCAAGAAACCAGCCACTGTTCCCAGGTCAATTTACATTCTGGAACTTACCCACAAAATCACACTGAACTAATGCTTTAGAATATAAAATTGAAAGGTTCATTACTAAAAGAAAGAAAAGCAGGAGAGTGAGGTTTTTAGAGGATAATACATGACATGCAACAAATCACCCAGTTCTCGATACAGGATCTTAGAGGAGACTTATAAACTGCCATCTTAAAAGTCTCTGGTGGACATCCTGGGTACGTCTACACTGCATGGCTCCGTCGACGGAGCCATGTAGATTACCTTTGTAGACTTATGAAAATGAAGCAGCGATTTAAATAATCGCCGCTTCATTTAAATTAAAGTGGCTACCCCGCTGTGCTGATTAGCACAGCGCTGTAGTCTGAACGCTCCACAGTGGACATCAAAGGCATTTGTCGACCTCCCCGTTATGCCTCGTGGGCTGAGGTTTACCAGGGAGATTGACTAATGCCTTTGATGTCGACTGCAGAGCGTCCAGACTACAGCACTGTGCCGACAAACAGCTGATCAGCTCAGCGCGGCAGCCATTTTAATTTAAATGAAGCGACGATTATTTAAATAGCCGCTTCATTTTTCTATGTCTACAAAGGTAATCTACATGGCTCCGTCGACGGACATGCCCCCTGGCACTTATATACCTCCCCTGGCATCTTCCTGGCCAGACCAGGTCACTGCAGGTCACATGGTCCATTGACTTATCCTTGTGTCCCAAGAAAGCAAGCATTATTCTGGCCGCATGCAGGGATCCAGACATTCATCAGGTATGTATTAGCACCGAGAGATTCATTGTCCCTGGAGCCTTGCTAATTAGCACAGTCACTGGCTGAACATTCCTTGCCCATGGCTCTGCCTCAGACAGGGAACATTCCTGCATCCACACAGAGTACCTAATGATAACTCCACACACAGACATTAGACAAGTACATGAATAGCACCCACTGAATCAGTAGAACAGAAGTTTTCATGTGACACCTCACTTGGCCCCCTTTGTACAGACTTTTGGGGCAAACACCCCCCATTGGTGCAACAGTGAGCATTAGAATCCAATAATGTGACCCAGACAATTCCCCGCCCCCTGACACACACCTTCCCAAAAAACAAATTTCCTCCCCACATTGAAAGGCTTCCATTGGACATGTTTGGAAACAAAATGCGTTCATTCGAAATGACTTCTCATTTGTGAAGATCAAGTTTTAAATTATTTAAACCCGTTAAAATTGCTCAAGATGCAAACAAGATGGTTCCATTTGGGTTGAAGGAAATGGTTCCCCAAACTGATTTTTCCTGACTTTTTCAGCTACTGAAAATTGTGAAAAATCTTGCATTGTGGTTCAATCTGAATCCATTTTATTCCCCCGGGAGTTCAGAATCACTAGCGACCAGAAAAGCCCATTATTGGAAGGTCGGCTAATCATAAAACCTCACCCACTTATTCCTGTTGGATGCAAAGCACATCTTTGGGAAACACCCCCCATCTTGATTATGAACATGCCAGTGATGGAGAATCCTTTTGAGCTCTTAGGAAGTTATTCCCACGGTGAATTCCCACAGCATTAAACATTTGCCTGTTATTTATCTTTGGGCCTTGCTAAACTTTGTTTGCTGGACCAAAGAACCCAAGATCAAATATTTGTTCTCCATGTAGATACCTGTGCACTGGGATCAAATCATCCCTTCAACTGCTCTTTGTTATGCCAGAGAGCTGCATTTCCTGGAATCTCTCACAAGGCAGGGGTTCCAATATCTGAATAATTCCCATGATGCTTCTCTGAGTCCTCTCCAATTTATCACCATGCCTCAGTTGGGAGACGTTGACCTAACCTAGTGACTGGGAAAACAGTAAGTTAGTTTACCAGGTAGGCGCCAGGAGCCTCTCTTGAGCCCCTTTATCGTCTTAGTTCAAGTGTCTCGCCGAGTGTAAATGCGGGCAATAGGCCATGGGAGTCCTTGTAAGGACTGATGTTCCCGCCCAGGCACTGGCTGGTTGGGAGGCTGCCCAGGGAGATGTCTAATGGAGGGGTTGTGTTGGTGTGTTCCAGGTGGAGAAAGGTCTAACAGAGAGAACAGGAGACACTCCCATGGCTGTGAAGGGCACCTCCCTCCCCACAACTTCCTGGAGTGATTACTCCAGTGCTTATTCTGGAGAATATGAGGAAAACTATGAAGATGATGCTCAGCAGAAAGTGCTGCTCAAGAGCATGCATGTGCTCTCCATGGTGATCTACTCCATCGCCTTCGTGCTGGGAGTGACGGGCAACGGGCTGGTCATCTTCATCACTGGTTTCCGGATGAAGAGAACCGTCAGCACCATCTGGTTCCTCAACCTGGCTGTGGCTGACTTCATCTTCACCTTCTTCCTCCCCCTCAGTGTGGCCTACATTGCCATGGGCTTCCACTGGCCCTTCGGGCTGGCCCTGTGCAAGATCAACACAGCCATGGCCTTCCTCAACCTCTACGCTAGTGTCTACCTTCTCATGGTCATCAGCATAGACCGTTGCATCTCCGTCACGCTCCCAGTGTGGGCCCAGAACTACCGCACGCCTCGCCTGGCTTTATTGGTAGCTTTGGCTGTGTGGGTCCTGGCCTTGGTTTTGTGTTCTCCGTATCTCTACTTCCGCTACACGGATCACTCCCCGAATAACAAGGACATCATCCACTGCTACTATAATTTCAACACGGCCCCAGAAGGGGCTCCCAAGGAGGAGATCCACAGAATTATCAACATCAACCACCGGGCGATGGCCATCAGCCGCTTTATCTTGGGCTTCCTCATCCCCTTTGCTGTCATCGTCTGCTGCTACGGTGCCATCTTGGTCCGCCTAAGGAGGGGCCACAAGATCCGGTCTAATAAGCCCTTCAAGGTCATCGCCATTGTGATCATATCTTTCTTCCTCTGCTGGTTCCCCTACCATGTCTTCTCCTTCCTGGAGTTACACCATACCCAGAGCCTGCACACTGCCCTCATCATCGGCTTCCCCTTGGCAACCAGCCTGGCCTTCATCAACAGCTGCCTCAACCCCATCCTCTATGTATTCATGGGTCACGAGTTCAAGGAAAAGCTGCGCCGGTCCCTCTTCTCCGCCTTCGAAAGAGCCTTCAACGAGGATGCCACCAACACCACGACCAACACAAAGGACAAGTCCACCATGGAGATGGAATCCCTGGCTACCTAGATGCAGTGCATCTTCTGAGAACTGGGAACCGCAGCTGGGGTCAGCCCGAACCTCTTCCCATCATCAACAGTGCAAAATGGATCCTAAGGACTCCGCCCTCCCATGAACGTAATCCCCACTCAGCTCTGCTTGTTCTGATATGCCCTCGCTGGAGATGGTCTAAGCCCGTGGTCACCAACCTGTCGATCATGATCCACTGGTCGATCGGGAGGGCTCGACCATTCAACTGTGAGGCGTGCGAGGCCACCCCCCAGTTTCCCCCACCTCCAAGGAGCCCCACTACCTACCTCCAAAAATGGAGGTTGTGCTGGCTTTCCACAGGGTGGAGGGAAGTCCGTTAGCTGCACGCCACTTCCAGGGTTTCTGGAAGTGCGCTGCCTACTCCCCTCCTCCAGGTCTGTGGTGCCCTGGGAGGAGGTAGGAGTCCCGGAGGAAGGTGCATGCTGAGGTTTGCGGGGGGGAGGGTGTGGAGGCGCACACCAGGTCTCCGCTCCTCTGTGGGGCAGAAGGTAGGAGTCCCGGGGGGAAGCATGCACCGGGGAGGTTTGAGGAGTCCCAGGAGGAGGCTCTTGCTGGAGCTCCCCCCCCCCCGGAGGGGGCACATGCTGAGGATATTTCCTGCCCCAGCCAACACCCTGCCCCCTGTTCCCACTGGCACTCTACTCCCCCTGGCATCCTGGCCCCTGCCCTTGCTGGCACCCTGTCCCCATCCCAGCACCCCGTCCCTTGCCTCCACTGACACCCTGTCCTCTGCCCCAGGACCTTGCCCTGGAACCCACTGGCACCCTGCCTCAGCACCCTGTCCCCTGCCTTGGCACCCTACCCAGTACCCTGTCCTGGTACCCCCTGGCATCCTTCCCCAGCACCATGTCCCCTGCTCCCACCAGCACAGTTGGGGCCACATTAGTGAGGCTTGTGGGGGTTTTGGAGGAGTTTTTATTTTGCATCTCACTTGTGTGGCCCCAACTGACTTTTCTGTGGGTCAGTGACCATTGACTCAAAACAGGTTCTCCACCCTTCTTGGAAATAAAGACAATGCAGAAACGTTGTGTGTTTTACACAGTATTTTATTTAAAAATGAAGCCTGGCCAACAAACCCCAAATTGGGGCCAAGCCCCCATCTGCCCACAGCATCATAACACTTTGCACTCCCCCTTCCCCCAGACCCTCAATCTGAACCTATCATACACTGGAACCCCCTGTCCTAAGCACCTCACATACCCTAACCCAAATTCCTGCACCCTCATATCCATAAGCCTGTGGCTTGCTTAGTACCTAACCCTAAATCTGACCCCAACACTGCCTGGCCTGAAGCCCCCTCTCCGATGCAGCATCCCCTTCTCCACCTCTTCTTGCATCCAAATTTCCTTCCAGAGCTTGCACCTCTCACCCCTTCCCACATCCAAATCCCGCATTCCCACCCTAGAGCCTACACATCCTGCCTCAACCCAGCGAGGTTATGGCTAGACATAAGAACATAAAAACATAAGAACGGCCGTACTGGGTCAGACCAAAGGTCCATCTAGCCCAGTATCCTGTCTGCCGACAGTGGCCAGCACCAGGTGCCCCAGAGAGGGTGGACCGAAGACAATGATCAAGCAATTTGTCTCCTGCCATCTCTCTCCAGCCTCTGACAAACAGAGGCCGAGGACACCATTTTATCCCCTGGCTAATAGCCTTTTATGGACCTAACCTCCATGAAATTATCTAGCTTCTCTTTAAACTCTATTATAGTCCTAGCCTTCACAGCCTCCTCTGGCAAGGAGTTCCACAGGTTGACTACACGCTGTAGACTGAAGGGCTGTGTCTCGATTGGCAAGTTTTTCCACAAAACCATCTGCTTTTGTGGAAAAATTTGCCAGCTGTCTACACTGGCCGCTTGAATTTCCGCAAAAGCACTGATGATCTCAGGTAAGATTGTAAGTGCTTTTGCGGAAATACTATGCTGCTCCCGTTCGGGCAAAAGTCTTTTTCTGAAAAACTTTTGCGCAAAAGGGCGAGTGTAGACAGCAGAAATTTGTTTTCTGCAAAAGAGCCCCGATTGCGAAAATGGCAATCGGGGCTTTTTTGCAGAAAAGCGCGTCTAGATTGGCCACGGACGCTTTTCCGCAAAAAGTGTTTTTTCCGTTAAAAGCATTTCCGGAAAATCATGCCAGTGTAGATGTAGCCAAGGAGTTTTTCAGGATTCTGGAGATATCCCAGAAAAACTCTTCTGCATCCCGGGATGTGTTTGTTCTTCTGCTTCTTGTAGTGGAAGAGAAAACGTGCTCTTTCAGTAACCCCTATATTCCACGAGGAAGAAGGGGGCTTCCAAAAGAAGGGGTTTTTCTGACATTTGGTCCATTCTAGACAGGCCAAATGTTGGAAAAACCTCTTCCTACAGAAGAATTGAGGGGGAAAGCAGCAGTATAAGGGCTGGGGATAGCAAGCGATGGAGAGGAGAATAGAGAGGAAGGGACGGGGCTTCGAGAAGGGGCGGGACGGTAGATCTTGGCTTGTTCTGTCATTTAAAAAGTGATCTTGGGTGTAAAAAGGTTGGAGCCCACTGATCTATGCTCATGTGGTCCTTCCCCCTTGAGTTTCCTTCAAACACTGTGAACCGATGCATCCATACGGATGGACGGAAGCCAAAAAAGGATGAAACGGATCCTTCACTGATTTCTCTGTATTAAATGCATTCAGAGGAACTACCACAGACAGGCTTTTCTGCACCGAGGAGTGACGTGGCACCCCATGGCAGGCATCTGGTCTTCATTTGGTCTTCCATTTGGTCTCTGAGAACAATCACAAACACCTTCTTCCCCTGCTTCTCTCCTTAACGCTGCCTTTTATTGAAAGTTCCAAATAAAATATCGGGGCTTGCAGAACTCCAGGCATGAGTACAAAGCGCTTCCCACAATGCCCTGGTGCTCCCGGCACCTCCTCTCTGGGGGCTAGAAACACCAACACCCTGTTCTAGCCAGTCCGTCTGCTTGCGTCTTGATGCCTCGCCACTGTGGAGCATGTTCCCAGTGGGGGCCATGTTCAAAGGATCCCAGCCATGGGTGGCGTGTAGAGCCCCGTGTAAACCCAAACGGCACCGTGGTCACAAACATACAGGCCACGTGTTGAGTAGCCCTGGGCTAACAAAACATGTCTTGTGAGCTTTGAGCGCTTCAGCTAGAGCGGAGCATCCTTGTGACAGCAGGGCGTGTGGGGGTGGGGGCACTGGGACTGGGTGTGATTTGGGGCAGGGCATGGTGGGGCAGGGCAAAGTGCTGGGCAAGGGACAGAAGGGACCCTAGAGCGGAAAATCCACCCGAGACACACGATGGTCCAAGGCTGGTCAAGGTTCCATCCGATGAGATGGTGACAACGCGTCACATTTACCATCTTTATTAATGACCTGGCTGAGGGGATGGATTGCACCCTCAGCAAGTTTGCGGATGACACTAAGCCATGGGGAGAGGTGGGGAGAGGGCCCAGAGTGACCTGAAAGATTAGAGCACTAGGCCCAAAGAAATCTGCTGAGGTTCAACAAGGACAAGTGCAGAGTTCTGTCCTTGGGACGGAAGAATCCCAAGAATTGTTACAGGCTGGGCACAGACTGCCTGGGGATTCCAGTGGAGGAGAAGCTGGAGATGAGTCAACAGGATGCCCTTGTAGCCAAGAAGGCTAATGGCATATTAAGTGGTATTAGGAGGAGCATTGCCAGCAGATCCAGAGGAGTGATTATTCCCCTTTCTTTGGCACGAATGAGGTCACATCTGGAGTATTGTGTCCAGTTCTGGGCCCCCCATTACAGAAAGGCTGTGGACACACCGGGGAGGGTCCAGTAGAGGGAAACCAAAATGATTCGGGAGCTGAAGCACACGACCTACGAGGAGAGGCTGAGGGATTTGGGTTTGTTCAGTCTGCAGAAGAGAAGAGTGAGGGGGGATTTGGGAGCAGCCTGCAACTCCCTGAAGTGGGATTGCAAAGAGGCTGGAGAGAGGCTGTTCTCAGGGTGGCAGGTGGAAGAACAAGGAGCAATGGGCTCAAGTTACAGTGGGGCAGGTCTAGGTTGGAGATTATGGAAGACATTTCCCTAGGCAGGTGGGAAGCCCTGGGCTGGATTCTCTAGGGGAGGGTGGAATCTCCATCCCTAGGGGTGTTTAAGTCCCAGCTGACAAAGCCCTGGCTGGGTTGATTGAGTTGGGTTGGTCCTGCCTTGGGCAGGGGGCTGGACTCGATGACTCCTGAGGTCTCTGCCAGCTCTAGGATTCTGTGGTGCCACCTAGTGGCCAGATGCCAGACAGGCTGTTACCAGGTCTCTCCCCGCTGCCTCTATTCCGCCTCACTGCTCTTGGCCTTGTTTGGCCCAGTGTGAGGGACGCGGCTCCCCGGGATGAGAATTGCCCTGTGCCCTGAGGGGGCATCATCCTGGGGCCACAGGCCAGGGGGTCTCTGAGTTACCCCTGCGGGGGCCTTGCCACGCAGGAGCTGGTCAGAGCCCCTATGAGTAACTGCAGCGGGGAGGGGGAGGCCAGTGTTGTAGCAGTGGAAGGGCTGGTGTCAGCACCAGCTGGAGGGCCTGGCAGCTTGTGATAGTAGCACAGGGCTAGGGGGAGCACGGGGAACCAGTTCCAGGTGGCATCCAGGGTGTGTGGAAATCCATTACACACCCCTCTGCTCTGGGAGCCAGGGAGAGAGGCCAGGAGTCCTGGCTCCAAGCTCCCCCTCCACTGCTCTACCCACCGGACCCTACTCCCCTCCCATTTCTCAGACGGCTGTTCTGCTATGAACAGGCCTCCAGTTCATTCTCTCCCCTCAGCCACCCCCTGTAGTTTCTCTGCTCCCCCACTCGCCCTGGTGCGACCGGGACGGGGCCCTGCCAGGATGTGGCTGCCCCCTGCCTCGCTCTCAGTGCGTGGTCCCACCAGGCCGGCCTGTGAGAGCGTCCGTCTCAGAACCGCAGCGACGCTGGGGCTCTGGGGGACCTGACATGCAGCAGGGAGCAGCAGAAGCCAGGCTCCTGTGAGGTTTGCAGACACTAGCAGCCCCCCCTCACCTTCCCCTTTGCTGAGCCCCACAGAAACCCACAGAAAATCAACTTCCTGGCCCCCCACATGGTCAGCCTGTCTGAGCTGCATCTGTCACGTCGGGGACCACGGCTGAGACACCCCAGCGCGACACACCACAGCCCTGAGACAGGCAAGCAAAGAGCAGAAACTACAGAAAGTCTGGGTAAGATGTGACCTAGCACCACAGCGAACCTGACAGCGATCAGAGCCCTGTTGTACCAGGCGCTGCCCAGACCCTGAGGGTATGTCTACACTACAGCACTAATTCGAACTAAGCTAATTTGAACTAGCGCATCTAGACCTAAAAACTAGTTCGAATTAGCATGTCCACATTGAGTGGACCCTGAACCGAGGTTAAGGATGGCCGGAAGCAGTGCTGGCAGGACAGCAGATTAGGACTCAGAGCGTGGAGCTGCTGCCTCAGGTTAGCCGAGGGCTGTGCTTAAAGGGACCGGACCCCCACCCCGGACAGACAGTTCTCAGGGTTCCCCGCTTGCTTGTCTAACTCGATGAGGGACAGCAAAGCAGTCCTGACTTGGAGTGCCCTGAATGCCCACACTCGGCACATCACAGCCCTCGGCCTTCAGCCTGGCTGCACTTGCCGCAGGCTGCCATCCGGAGGTGGGGTCAATCGAGGGGCTTCAGGAAAGCTTACACCACGAGGAGCCCACAGAGCCACCCCAGTCCTCCCCATTGGGGGCTCGTACCCCGTTCCTCCCTCACCTCCTTCCACTTACCCCTCCCTAGCCCCCCTTCCTGATGTACAAAATAAAGGACACGTGTGTTCAAAAATAGAAACTCTCTTTATTGAACAAAACTCGGGGAGACTGGGAAAAGGAGGTGGGAGAGGGGAAGAGAGAGGGTGGGACAGGGGAGGGCAACTAAAATGATTAGGGGTTTGGAACGGGTCCCATATGAAGAGAGGCTAAAGAGACTGGGACTTTTCAGCTTAGAAAAGAGAAGACTGAGGGGGGATAGGATAGAAGTCTATAAAAGCATGAGTGGTTTGGAGAAGATGCATAAAGAAAATTTCTTCATTAGTTCCCATAATATAAGGACTAGAAGACACCAAATCAAATGAATGGGTAGCAGACTTCAAACTAACAACAGAAAGTTCTTCTTCACAAAGCAAATAGTCAACCTGTGGAACTCCTTGCTGCAGGAGGCTGTGAAGGCTAGAACTAGAACAGAGTTTAAAGAGAAGTGAGATAAAGTCATGGAGGTTGGGTCCATGGAGTGGTATTAGCAAGGGGGTAGAAATGGTGTCCCTGGCCTTTGTTTGGGGAAGGCTGGAGATGGATGGCACGAGACAAATGGCTTGGTCACTGTCTTCGGTCCATCCCCTCCAGGGTCCCTAGGGTTGGCCGCTGTCGGCAGACAGGCTACTGGGCTAGATGGACCTTTGGTCTGACCCAGGACGGCCATTGTAAGCTCAGGGCTCAGGGTCGGGGGTCTCAGTGGACCACCTTGATTTTCATGCAAACCTGCTCCTGGGTGGCCAGGCTGGCAGCTCTCCTGCCCTAGACGGCCACTTTCCTGTGCCTAGTGCGGAGGTCGTGGATGAGGTCCACAATGTCTGTACTAGACCAGGCAGGCGCCCGCCTCTTGCGGACCTGGGCAGGCTCCCGGGAGCCACCAGCCTGGTCCCGGGAAGAGGGGGAGGGCTGGGTGGCAGCGGGTGGCTGGCTCGAGCCGTGCCAGGTGTAGGGTCTGCTGGCTGGGCGCTGGCAGGCTTGCACCTGGCACGGGCTCCGTAGCCAGCCCGTGCCCCTTTAAGGGCTCCGGGACCGGGAGGGGGGCAGAAGAGTTTCCCTGGTGGTGCCCAGAGTGGCCACCAGGGAACGCTGGGGAGGGCTAGCCTCCCACTAGTTCGAATTAAGTGGCTACACAGCCCTTAATTGGAACTACTTAATTCGAACTAGGCGTTAGTCCTCGTGGAATGAGGTTTACCTAATTTGAATTAAGCTCTCCGCTAGTTTGAATTAAGTTCGAACTAGCGGTTTGCATGTGTAGCGCCTATCAAAGTTAATTCGAACTAACGTCTGCTCCAGGTCTGAGTCTGCAGCCAGGTCCCAATCCCCCTTCCCGCGACCCCTCCAAGCTTTCTGGCCTGGCCAGAGCGCGAGCTGCCGGGGCCACGGGAGGAGACCTGGATCTGCAGAGAGACCTGGTAATCAGATCCCTCCAGCCAGCCCCGGCACCCTCCCGGCTCCTCGCCCCAGGCAGGGTCCCCCAATGGCCCAGCCTGCCCTCCGTAGAGCCGGTGGGTCTCCCAGGGAGGCGGCTGGTGGGACCACGGTTCTGCACAAGGCAAGGTCAGGGCGGCAGCTATGCAAAGCCAGGGAAGATCTGGAAACAGAGCAGTGGGCCCTGGGGGGCAGCGGTGAAGGAAGCCAGCTGGCCCCTTGTCCCCACTGCTACCCCCAGCCCGTCCTGTAGCTAAATCTCTATCGTAACCATCTGCATGGAACATTGTATCATTTTCACAGGACTTTGTGTTGAGCATCTCTGGGTTACACCTTCCCAGAGAGAACCTTCGTTTTCACGTCTCCTAGTGCCATGTCCTCTTGCACAGAAACTTGGTATTAAGTCTTTTGTGTTACGTCTTGGTAGAATAGTCCCTAAGAATCATTAAGGTAAAGAGAATGTCTTTGTACCAGACTAGATGAGAAGCTGCTGAGGTTCAACAAGGACAAGTGCAGAGTCCTGCCCATGGGTCGGAAGAATCCCAAGTATTGTTACAGGCTGGGGACTGACTGGCTAAGCAGCTCTTCTGTAGAGAAGGACCTGGGGGTCCCAGTGGATGAGAAGCTGGAGATGAGTCACCAGGGCGCCCTTGTAGCCAAGAAGGCTAATGGCAGGTTGGGCTGCATTAGAAGGAGCATTGCCAGCAGATCCAGAGGAGTTATTATTCCCCTTCATTAGGCTCTGGTGAGGCGGGAGCTGATCCGGATCGACATGGGAGCGTTGATCCGAATCAGCTCCACCCCTCCTCCCCATCTAACTCACCTGCCAGTGCAGTTAGGGGGAGCAACCAGTTGGTAATCAAAACAAGACGGAGTGTGTGTGTGTGTGTGTGTGTGTGTGTGTGTGTGTGATATATCTTGTGCATATGATTCAGTAGCGATTGCTGTATGTGTTACCAATAAATGTGGCATTTCGCTGCCCCATCCCTGGTAGGGAGATTTCCCTTCCCCATCCCACACAACTGCCCCATCCCTATTCCCCCTGCCTTAGGGGTGTGGTCTGTGTTGGCCCTTCCCTCTCCTGGCTCCCCCCACTGATTGGCCTGGTCAGAATTGGGTTGGACTACCATCTGTGTCTATTTTGGTCTCTGAGGCTGTGTCTAGACTGGCCAGTTTTTCCGGAAAATTAGCCGCTTTTCTGGAAAAACTTGCCAGCTGTCTACACTGGCCGCTTGAATTTCCGCAAAAGCACTGACGATCTCATGTAAGATTGTCAGTGCTTTTCCGGAAATACTATGCTGCTCCCGTTCAGGCAAAAGTCTTTTTCCAAAGAACTTCTGTGCAAAAGGGCCAGTGTAGACAGCAGAGATTTGTTTTCCGCAAAAAAGCCCCGATTGCGAAAATGGCAATCGGGGCTTTTTTGTGGAAAAGCGCGTCTAGATTGGCCACGGACTTTTTGCTTTTGCGGAAAAGCGTCCTGCCAATCTAGACGCGCTTTTCCGAAAATGCTTTTAACGGAAAACTTTTCTGTTAAAAGCATTCCGGAAAATCATGCCAGTCTAGACGTAGCCACCATGTCCTGCAGCCACTTATTGAGTGGCACGGACACATGGCCAACCAGTGGAGGGCAGGGGAAGGGGCTACCAATTAGCAGCTGGGTTGGGGTTCAGAAAAGGAGGAGGAGGCAGCCCCACCTCTCCAGGAGAGAAAAGGGGAAGTCCTGCCTCCAGGAAAGGGGGAACCCCCACCCCTGTGCATGGGGAAGAAAGGGGAAGAGGGTTTCAGAAATTGAAAGCGGGCGGCACTGAAAATGCAGCTTTTGAAATGGCTGAACCGGAGTGAAAGTCTCTGTCTCTGAGGGCCAGGAGCTCCTTGCACCTTGAAAGTAGGAATAAGAAATCCTCCCGAAAAGGCTTTATTTTCCGGAGAATAACGTCTAGACTGGCGCTTTTCTCCGGCTTTTCCCCAAGCCGGAAAAAAGCAGCAGCCATGTTAATGCAAATCCCCCGCGGATTTGCCTATTCCAAAGTGCTACATTAGCATCCCTTTTCCGGAAAGGGGTGCCAATGTAGACACAGCCTGTTTGTGTGTATGTGGGGGGGGGGGGGGGGGTTACTTGCTGTGTGCTGAGCTTGTGTTTGTGTGTGTGTGTGTGTGGTGGGGGGGTTACTTGCTGTGTGCTGAGCTTGTTTGTGTGTGTGTGTGTGTGTGTGTGTGTGTGTGTGTGTGTGTGTTTGTTTGTTTGTTTGTTTGAAGGAGCGTGTGCTGTGGCCGGCAGCTGGAAGCTGTGAGCTTCTAAAGGTTTGAAATTTAGAAGCCTCTCTTAATTGGCTGAGCCTTAGTCAGGGGACAGGGCTACCAGGGCTTTATAAAGCTGTGAGTCAGCCACCAGGGAGCTTGAAAACAGGAGCAGCAAACAGTTTTGAGAGAGAGTTTGGAAGGGGAGTGGGAAGAGGCCAAGGTGCTCTTGCCAGTCTTTATACTTTAGTTTAAAGATTTTAATAAAAACTTCCTGTTTGAACTAGAAACCTTATCAATCAAACTCATTCATAGGAAAGAATGCAGACAGAAGCCCAGCAGCAGAGTGGGGGCTATCCTGTTTATTGCGTTGAGTGTAAGATGTATGATTACCTGCCCTGTGGGCGGGTGGCGTATGTGTGCACCCGGTGCAAGGAGCTCCTGGCCCTCAGAGACTGGGTTCGGACTTTGGAGGCAGGGTGGCTGAATTGGAGGAGCTAAGGGAGGTAGAGAGCTATGTTGATGAGACTTTCTAGGGCACTGTAATACTGTCCCACCTCCAGTCTGAGAGCCCCAGTGCTCTTAAGGAGGATGAAAGTCTCAAGGGAACAGAAACAAAATACAGGACTATGTAGCACTTTAAAGACTAACAAGATGGTTTATTAGGTGAGGAGCTTTCGTGGGCCAGACCCACTTCCTCAGATCAAATAGTGGAAGAAAATAGTCACAACCATATATACCAAAGGATACAATTAAAAAAAATGAACACACATGAAAAGGACAAATCACATTGCAGAACAGAAGCGGGATGTGGGGGGGGGGGGGGAATGAAGGTGAATGCCTGTGAGTTAATGATATTAGAGGTGGGGAAGGGTAGATGTCTGTGAGTTAATAGTATTAGAGGTGATAATTGGGGAAGCTATCTTGGTAATGGGTAAGGTAGCTGGGGTCTTTGTTCAGCCCCCCGCGGAGAGTGTCGAATTTTAGCATGAATGCCAGTTCAGAGGATTCCCTTTCAAATCTGCACTTGAAAGGGAATCCTCTGAACTATCCTGGATTGAAGTGTCATTAGAGGAGGTTTTGGAACAAATAGAAAAACGTAACGTTAACAAATCAACGGGACTGGATGGCATTCATCCAAGGGTTCTAAAAGAACTCAAATGGGAAGTTGCTGATGGAGGCTAATTTGGGTATGACAAATCAGGAAAGAGATCTTGGACTTATCATGGATAGTTCTCTGAAAACTTCCACACAGAGTGCAGCGGCGGTCAAAAAGGCAAATAGGATGCTAGGAATTATTAAGAAAGGGATAGAAAATAAGACACAGAATTTCTTACTGCCCCTGTATAAAACTATGGTACGCCCACATCTTGAATACTGTGTACACATGTGGTCTCCTCACCTCAAGAAAGATATTTTGGCCTGGGACAGGGTTCAGAAAAGGGCAACTAAAATGATTAGGGGTTTGGAACGAGTCCCATATGAAGAGAGGCTAAAGTGACTGGGACTGTTCAGTTTAGACTGAGGGGGGATATGATAGAGGTACATAAAATCCTGAGTGGTGTGGAGATGGTGAATAAAGAAAAGTTGTTAGTTCCCAAAATAGAAGAACTAGAGGACACCAAATGAAATTAATGGGTAGCAGGTTTAAAACTAATAAAAGAAAGTTCTTCTTCACACAGCGTGTAGTCAACCTGTGGAACTCCTTGCCAGAGGAGGCTGTGAAAGCTAGGACTAGAACAGAGTTTAAAGAGAAGTTAGATAATTTAGATAATTTCATGGAGGTTAGGTCCATAAAAGGCTATTAGCCATGGGGTAGGAATGGTGTCCCTGGCCTCTGTTTGTCAGAGGCTGGAGATCGGTGGCACGAGACAAATCGATTGATCATTATCTTCGGTCCATCCCCTCTGGGGCACCTGGCACTGGCCACTATCAGCAGAGAGGCTACTGGGCTAGATGGACCTTTGGTCTGACCCAGTACGGCCGTTCTTATGTTTTTATCTATCACCAAACATCCCATCTATCTATCTATCTATCTATCTATCTATCTATCTATCTATCTATCTATCTATCTATCTATCTATCTATCTAGTCACCGATTCAGTGATATCCACTTTCTCCAGGTCTCTTGTGACAGCTACTGAACTTCAGCACAGATTGTGAGAGAATGGCAAAGCAAATCATCCAGATCCCAGCTGGGCCAATGGGCCGTAGCTCCACTGGGGTCACTGGGGCTGATCCCAGCTGGGTCAATGGGCCGTAGCTCCACTGGAGTCACTGGGGCTGATCCCAGCTGCAGCAAGGCGATGTTGCCCTGTTTCACTCCGGGGTCCATGCTCGTGGCACAGGCAGGCTGGGATACTTGGTGGGGTCCTGATTCAGGGTGGACGGGCACTGACAGGAGGGCGGAGCTAGGAGCCCCTTCTCCCCATGACAGCCCCTGGGGGTGGTAACGCTCTGGCCAGTGGTCCTGGAGAAATGGGCGGGGGGGATCAGGGCCTTGCCAGTCTGGCTCCCCAGCAAGAGCCAAGGCTAGATTGAGCAGGGCAACTCCCTGACCCAGCTCCATGTCCAGCCTCCTTGATGGGCGGAGCAAGGCAAGCACCTGACCTGGCTCTGTGGCCAGCAAGCCTAGTGGGTGGAGCACAGGAAGTTCATGACCCAGCTCTGTGGCCAGCCTTCCTAGTGGGCAGAGCAGGGCAGGAGCTGAGCTGGCACTGAGGGCAGGGTGGGCCTGGATGGTCCATGACCTCTCCAGCTCTGGCCCTGGCATGCCCCGGACACTCATCCAGCAGGTGGCTTCAAGGGGCGTCCAAGCCCGACACTCACTGGCGAACTCGTGGTGCTGGGCACAGAGAAGGGGGAGGGGCAGCACAGGAAGTGGTGGGGACAACCCACCCTGCGCTGGAACAGGAAACGGGCTGTGGCAAGAAGCAGAAACAGAAGACGTTCCTGGCGATGTGCCAGATGCTGCAAAACTCCCGAGCTGGGTCGTTCTCCCTCCTCTGCAGCAAGTCCCCAGCCCTTCACGCCCTTCTCTGTGCTGAGCTGGGCACCCCACAACCCGCCTAGGGCCGGGGGTGGAGCCCAAGTTCATAGCCCTGCCCTCCTCTAACCACTAGACCCTACTCCCTTGCCAGAGCCAGGGAGAGAACTCAGAAGTCCTGGTTTCCAGATCTGCCTTCTTCTAACCACTAGACCCCGCTCCTGTCCCAGCACTGGGTGATAGGACACAGGAGTCCCGGCACTGTTGTAAGAGCTGGGCCTGCCAACATCTCTCACCTGTGAAATCACGACCCCCTCGCACATCGACTGCAGTGGGC
The DNA here is from genome assembly GCF_049634645.1 of Pelodiscus sinensis. Taxonomy (NCBI): domain Eukaryota; kingdom Metazoa; phylum Chordata; order Testudines; family Trionychidae; genus Pelodiscus; species Pelodiscus sinensis. Next base: position 2,410,579 of record NC_134734.1, read on the forward strand.
ACAGAGGCCATGGGAACCCCAGAGCTGGGTGGCTGGTGAGCTGGGGCGGGGGAACCCCAGGGAAATCGCAGCCTGGAGCCAACTCCTGGGGCCTCAGCCAACCCCTTCTCAGCCAGGAGCCTGTGAGCCCAGAGCCAGTGGGACCCGTGATCCGCCAAGCACAGTTGGTGTGTTGGGTTCTGGGCCCCCCGATGGACGCGTGACAACAGGTTGGCCTGACAATGCCCCCTCTAGCGGCTCTGGCTCCATCACCCCCCCCCTTTGTGGGCCTTTCCCTCCAACGGTCTGGTTCCTCCTGTGCCTCCCCAGGCTTGGCCAGCCAGGCTGGGGTACTTTGCAGCCCTAAGGCCCATCAGAGCCGGGGGGTGGCCGAAATCAACGCCCGGAACTGCCCGAGGCTGCTCTGAGTTTGCCAGGCCTCGGGTGGCTCATGGTGTCAGGGGGGTTTCCAGCAGCGAGGCGACGGGCGAGAGTCGCGGCAGGAGAGGGAAGCGGCGTTTTCTTGCCCAGCCACCAGTTCCTCGCCCTTTGGCTCTGGGTTTGCCCTGTTGAGTCTCCTAGAAAACAGCCTCAGACTTGGAGCAGCAGCGCGGGCCAGCTCGGGGTGATCTCTGGTAGCCGCGAAAAGGGCCGCGGCTCCCGTCCAGGCCTCTCTGCCCCCAAGGGCATGGAGGGTGGGGTGGGTGGGGCAAGCCACGGCCTGACTCCGTACTTTGCCCCGCAAAGGCCATTCACTCGTCTCCCCCCTCCCTCCGTGGTGCTAGCGACAGGGCGTTGGCTGGGCTCACGAGCAGGCTCTGGGATCCCCCTTGGATCTTCTTCAACACTGCTCTGCACTGGAGCGTTTCGGGTGCATGGTCCCGCTTTGGGGCACCTTTGTTATAAATTAACACAGTGACCTCCTACCCTAACCACTACACCCCACTCCCCCGCAGACCTGGGACAGGAGTCCTGTCTTCCCAGACCCGCCCCTGCTGTAAGCCTCACTCCCCTCTCAGACCTGGACAAGGAACCGAGGAATCCTGGCTCCAGCCCCTCCAACCACTAGACCCCACTTCCCTGCCACACTTGGGAAGAGAACCCATAAGACCTGAATCCAGCTCCCCTCTCCTGCTGCTCTAACCACTAGACCCCAGTCTCCTGCCAGAGACAGAGAGAGGACCCAGCAGCTCTGTCCCACCCGAGGGCAGGTGTCAGGGGGTACGGCATTTTTCTGCTGCTTCCTGTGTGGGCGAAGGCTCGCTGTTCTTCCCCTCTTGGTCACTTCCTCTCTCGTCTTGCTAGTGGCACGATGCCAGCATCCACGGCCCCCACAGCACTGAGCACCACCGACCCGGACGAGCAGGCGGGGCTGGCTGCAGGGAGAGACTCGGCCAGGTAGCCCCCCCGACGGAGAAGGAGCCCCCCCCCCATCCAGAGGTGCCATCCAGAGGTGCGAGAGGGGGACCAGGACGCCCGGGCTACATCCCTGACCAGAAGAGGTGCAAGGTCCTAGGGGGTTAGAGCGGCGGTGGGAGCAGGACTCCTGGGTTCTATCCCAGCTCTGGGTGGGGGGCTGGAGCTAGGCATTGTGGGTTTTCTCTGGGTTCAGTCCAGTGGATTGAAGAAGGGGGGAAGAGGGGAGCCAGGACTCCTGGGTTCTATCCCTGCTGTGGGAGGCAGGGAGAAAAGAATGAATGTATGGAGCCCTGACACTGGCACTGGGGTGGGACGGGACTGCTGGGTCCTCTCTCCATCTCTGGCAGGAGAGCGGGGTCTAGTGGTAAGAGTGGGGGGAGGGGGCTTGGAGCCAAGACTTCCAGGTTTTCTCCCGAGTTCTGGCAGGGAAGTGGGCTTAGGGCGTGGGAGGGGCGGGAGCTAGGAGTGCTGGGTTCTCTTCCCGACTCCGGGGTGGGATTCTCAGGTCTGGAGGGGGGACCTGCCCCCTCACAACCAGCGTAACCGGAGCCCCCAGCCGTGGCGGGGAGGGGAAGTGGCTCTGGGACGTTAAGTCTGTTTGTGCTTCTCCCTTGTGCAACAACTGCCCTGGTTGGACATCGCAGGGCTTGGGACCCCTCCCGGCACCTCTCAGCCTGTCGGTGAGCTCCAGGCCTCGGCCCTGCAAGAGCCCCCGGGGCAGCCCCAGCTCTCCCCACAGCCAGCCCTTTGGGGGAGGGGTCGTGGGCTTATCGTGGGAAGATCCGTTCCCACGGCGATGTTGCCTCTATGCAGGAACGTGCCAGATTTATGGGTTTGGCCTGCTGGGCTGTACCCGCCACTGGGTCCCAGAGCCCTCCCTGGCGTAAAGCCCTGGGCCCCGCTCCCCTCCCAGAACCCAGGAGTCCTGGCCCCCTGCCCTCCCCACCTTCCCCCGCCCCTCCCAGAACCAGTAACAGAACCCAGGCGGCCAAGCCCCCCGGCCCGCTCCCGACCCATGGGAGGGGCTTTGCTGAACAATCATTGAAACCCCACTGAAATAAAAAGGCTCAGAGGGGTCACCCTGTCAGTCTGGAACTGTAAAAACAAAGAGCAGTCCTGGGGCATCTTAGAGACGAGCACAAATATATCTAAATATATATCAGCAAAACCCACTTCCTCAGAAGAGCTGCAGAGTGGTAAGAGGAACCTAGAATTTACCACAGAAAAATAAGGGGAAAAAGTACCTGTCAGTAGGCTAATGAGGCTATTTGAGTGGGCTGGAAGTGTCCCCTAGTTAGCTTTTGAGGTAAAAGTGTAATGTGAAAGGCAGGGCAGGCTGGCTGTGTAATGCCACATCAAGTTCACGTCTTTGATCAAGCCGAGGGAAACTGTCAGATTTGCAGATGAAGGTCAATTCTGCGCTCTCTGTCTGTGACTGGCTGGTGAAATGCCTTTGTAGAAGGATGGCTGCTTGTCAATCCAGGCCTGAGTGTCTGGGCGGGTTACAATGTTCCTCCATATCCCCACTGAAAGTCATAAAGAATCCACTGAGTGTGGTACAACACACAGTCAAGCACAGTGGACCTGCACTTTGATCTTGCATCTGAATTTGTTAGTGGTTGGTGTTCCCGTCCCCTGTCCCCTCCCACAGAAATCTGTCAGGACTTTGAGTAGCATGAGGTGAAATATTTTGATCAGATTGGAGCGGGGGAGGGTTCAGTAAAAAATGAATAGTTGGTGACACAAAAACATTTCACAAATCTTGGCCGGTTTCACCAAATTGTTTGCATAAGACTGTGACGGAGTGGGCCAGGTCTGGGCAGAGCAGGGGGTATCCGCTCGGTGAATTGCTCAAAATTCAGTGCTCTTTACAGCCCCAGACTGGAGACCTTCCAAACAGGCCACAAACCAGTCACACTGAGCGTTCAGCTGCCTATCTGGCCAGTCTGAAGCCTCACGAGCAAAACCCCTGTGACAGCCCAGGTCTCCCTGTGCCCAAGTCAGCCCTGGGCTTGCACACAAGTGAGGGTATTTCTACACTACAGCACTAATTCGAACTAACTTAATTCGAATTAGTTAATTCAAACTAAGCTAATTCGAACTAGTGCATCTAGACCTAAAAACTAATTTGAATTAGCGTTTTGCTAATTCGAACTAGCATGTCCACGTTAAGTGGACCCTGAACCGGGGTTAAGGCTGGCCGGAACCAGTGCCAGCAGGGCATCAGGTTAGGACTTAGAGCGTGGAGCTGCTGTCTCAGGCTAGCGGAGGGCTGTGCTTAAAGGGACCCGACCCCCACCCTGGACAGACAGTTCTCAGGGTTCCCCGCTTCCTTGTCTAACTCGATGAGGGACAGCAAAGCAGTCCTGTCTTGGAGTGCCCTGAGTGCCCACACTCGGCACATCACAGCACTCGGCCATCAGCCCGGCTGCACTTGCCACAGGCTGCCATCCGGGGGGGGGGGGGTCAATCGGGGTGCTGCAGGATCCAGGAGACCCTGCAGGAGAGCTTCCACCCCGAGGAGCCCACAGAGCCACCCCAGTCCTCCTCATCGGGGGCTCATGCCGCATTCCTCCCGCACCTCCTTCCACTTATCCCTCCCTAGCCTCCCTTCCTGATGTACAAAATAAAGGACATGTGTTCAAAAATAGAAACTCTTTATTTAACAAAACTTGGGGGGGCAGGAGGGGGATTAACCTCTGGGGAGACTGGGAAAAGGAGGTGGGAGGGGGAAGAGAAAGGGTGGGAGAAGGGAGGGGGAAACCTGGGAGGAGGGAGCTGGAAGGGGGAAGCCAGGGGAAGAAGGAGGAGGGGAAGTATCAAACTATGGTACGCCATATCTTCAGTACTGTGTACAGACGTGGTCTCATCACCTCAAAAGAGATGTTTTGGCCTTGGAAAGGGTTCAGAAAAGGGCAACAAAAATGATTAGGGGTTTGGAACAGGTCCCATATGAGGAGAGGCTAAAGAGACTGGAACTTTTCAGCTTAGAAAAGAGGAGACTGAGGGGGGATAGGATAGAGGTCTATAAAATCATGAGTGGTGTGGAGAGGGCTCATAAAGAAAAGTTCTTCATTAGTTCCCATAATATAAGGACTAGAGGACACTAAATTAAATGAATGGGTAGCAGGCTTCAAACTAATAACAGAAAGTTCTTCTTCACAAAGCAAATAGTCCACCTGTGGAACTCCTTGCCACAGGAGGCTGTAAAGGCTAGGACTATAACAGAGTTTAAAGTGAAGTTAGATAAAGTCATGGAGGTTAGGTCCATGGAGTGGTATTAGCCAGGGGGTAGGAACGGTGGAAGGCTGGAGATGGATGGCACAAGACAAATTGCTTGGTTATTGTCTTCGGTCCATCCCCTCTGGGGTAGCTGGTGTTGGCCGTTGTCGGCATACCAGCTACTGGGCTAGATGGACCTTTGGTCTGACCCAGTACGGCTGTTCTTATGTTCTTATGTTCTAAGCTCAGGGCTCAGGGTCGGAGGTCACACTGGACCACCTTGATTTTCATGCAAACCTGCTCCTGGGTTTGCATGTGGCCTTTGGTGGCCAGGCTGGCAGCTATCCTGCCCTAGACGGCCACTTTCCTGTGCCTAGTGCGGAGGTCGTGGATGTTGGAGGCCTCCCCCCAAACCTGGATGAGGTCCACAATCTCCGCACTAGACCAGGCGGGCGCCCGCCTCTTGCGGCTCCGGCCAGGCTCCTGGGAGCCGCCAGCCTGGTCCCAGCAAGAGGCGGAGGGCTGGGTGGCAGTGGGTCTTGCCAGGTGCAGGGTCTGCTGGCTGGGTGCTGGCAGGCTTGCACCCGGCACAAGCACCGTAGCCAGACCGTGACCCTTTAAGGGCTCCGGGGCCAGGAGGGAGGCAGAAGAGTTTCCCTGGTTTGGCCCAGAGTGGCCACCAGGGCAAGCTGGGGAGGGCTAGCCTCCAACTAGTTCGAATTAAGTGACTACACAGCCCTTAATTCGAACTACTTAATTCGAACTAGACATTAGTCCTCGTGGAATGAAGTTTACCTAGTTCGAATTAAGCGCTCCGCTAGTTCGATTTAAGTTCGAACTAGCTGTTTGTATGTGTAGCGCCTATCAAAGTTAATTCGAACTATCGGCTGTTAGTTTGAATTAACTTTGTAGTGTAGACATACCCTAAATGTTTATTACTAGAAAAGAAAAGGAAGCGAGTAAGGTTGTTAAAGGATTTTACAGTACATGCATCAAATCACCCAGTTGTCAATACAGGCTCTCAGCAGAGATGTTATAAACTACTATCTTAAAAGTCTCTGGTGAACATCCTATGTCAGGACAGGTCCACGGTTCTTCCTGGCTCATTGTTCCCTGCAAGGCTGCATCCGGGATCAGGAGCTGAACTCAAGACCAGAAGGAGGGTACCGCGTGGATGCAACAGTGAGCGTTAGAATCCAATAACATGACACAGACACCCCCCCCACCCGCACACACACCTTACGAAAAACAAATTTCCACCCCAAATTGAAAGCAACTGGAAAAGCTCATTATTGGAAGGCAGGCTAATCATAAAACCTTACCCAATAATTCCTGCTGGATGCAAAGCACATCTTTGAGAAACACCTCCCTTCTTGATTTTGAACCTGCCAGTGATGCAGTATTCTACTGAGGCATTAGGAAGTTATTCCCATGGTGAATTCCCACATGGTTGCTCGACCAAACAAACCAAGATCAAATATTTGTTCTCCATGCAGGTACCTGTAGACTGGGATCATGTCATCCCTCAACTGCTCTTTGTTAGGCCAGAGAGCTGGATTTCCTAGAATCTTTCACAAGGCAGGTGTTCCAATATCTGAATAATTCCCATTATGCCCCTGAGTCCTCTCCAAATTATCACCATCCTTCAGTTGGGAGACGTTGACCTAACCTAATGACTGGGAAAAGAGTAAATTAATTTACGAGGTAGGCGCCAGGAGCGTCTCTTGAACCCCTTTCTCTATCGTCTTAATTCAAGTGTCTCGCCGAGTGTAAATGTGGGCAACAGGCCATGGGAGTTCCTGTGAGGACTGATGTTCCCACCCAGGCACCGGCTGGTTGGGAGGCTGTTCGGGGAGATGTCTAACGGAGGGGTTGTGGTGGTGTGTTCCAGGTGGAGAAAGGTCCGACGGAGAGAACAGAAGACACTCCCATGGCTGCGAAGGGCACCTCCCTCCCCACAACTCTCTCGAGTGATTACTCCACGAGCTTTTATGAAGAAGTTTGGGAAAACTATGACAATGATGCCCAGCAGCAAGCGCCACTCCCGAGCACACATGTGCTCTCCATGGTGATCTACTCCATCGCCTTCCTACTGGGAGTGACGGGCAACGGGCTGGTCATCTTCATCACCGGCTTCCGGATGAAGAGAACTGTCAACACCATCTGGTTCCTCAACCTGGCCGTGGCTGATTTCATCTTCACCTTCTTCCTCCCCCTCAGTGTGGCCTACACTGCCATGGGCTTCCACTGGCCCTTCGGGCTGGCCATGTGCAAGATCAACACAGCCTTGGCCTTCCTCAACCTCTACGCTAGTGTCTACCTTCTCATGGTCATCAGCATAGACCGTTGCATCTCCGTCATGCTCCCAGTGTGGGTCCAGAACTACCGCACGCCTCGCCTGGCTTTATTGGTAGCCTCTGCTGTGTGGGTCCTGGCCTTGGTCTTGTGTTCTCCGAATCTCCACTTTCGCCACACGGATCCCTCCCCGAATAACAAGGACATCATCCACTGCTACAATAATTTCAACACTGCCCCGGAAGGGGCCACCAGTGTGGAGAGAGTCAGGATTAGCCACATGAACCACCAGGCCATGACCATCAGCCGCTTTGTCTTGGGCTTCCTTATCCCCTTTGCTGTCATCATCTGCTGTTACGGTGCCATCTTGGTCCGCCTAAGGCGGGGCCACATGACCCGGTCTAGTAAGCCCTTCAAGGTCATCGCCGCCGTTATCGTGGCTTTCTTCCTCTGCTGGTTCCCCTACCACATCTTCTCCTTTCTGGAGTTATACAGGACCCCCAGCCTGCACACTGTTGTCATCATCGGGCTCCCCTTGGCAACCAGCCTGGCCTTCATCAACAGCTGCCTCAACCCCATCCTGTATGTCTTCATGGGTCAGGACTTCAAGGAGAAGCTGCGCCAGTCCCTCTTTTCTGCCTTTGAAAGTGCCTTCACCGAGGATGCCGCCAGCAGCATGGCCAACACGAAGAGCAAATACAGTATGGAGATGGAATCCCTGGCCACCAAGAAGCTGTGCCTCTGCTGAGAACTGGGAACCGTAGCTGAGGTCAGCCTGAACCTCTTCCCATCATCCACAGGGGCAAAATGCACCCCAAGGACTCCGCCCTCCCATGGACATGATCCGCACTCAGCTCTGCTGGTGCCAATATGCCCTTGGCAGAGATGGCCTAGGCTCATGTGGTCCTTTCCCCTTGAGTTTCCTTCAAACACTGTGAACTGATGCATCCATGCGGATGGACGGAAGCCAAAGAAGGATGAAACGGGTCCTTCACTGATTTCTCTGTATTAAATGCATTCAGCGGAACTACCACAGACAGGCTTTTCTGCACTCAGGAGTGACGTCGGGGGCACCCCACGGCAGGTATCTGGTCTTCATTTGGTCTTCCATTTGGTCTCTGAGAACAATCACAAAGGCCTTCTTCCCCCGCTTCCATCCTTAACACTGCCTTGTATTGAAAGTTCCAAATAAAGTATCGGGGCCTGCAGATCTCTGAGCTGGGAATTGTGTCGGAACAGGGGGCTGAGACAGGGCAACAGGCAATAGAGATCTGGAACAGAAGCATCTGCTCTCTTTGTTTACAAAAAAAAAAAAAGACCTTCTCAATAATTCTTTGTAGGGCAGGTTAGCTCGTGGTAGCAGTGGGGTCTCTCAAAGGTGTGACGAGCACATTAGAAGCCCTTGTCACAAAAGTAAAAGTTGTCTTGTTTGGAAATAGAGCTCCAGGAGGGGTCTAGTGGTTAGGGCAGGGGAGGGGAGCCAGGGATCCACGACTCCTGGGTTCTATCTAAAGTTCAGGGAGGGGAGTAGGGCCAAAGGTCACATCTGGGGTTACCAACCCTCCAGGACTGGCCTGGAGTCTCCCAGAATTGGCCTCCGTCTCCCGGTGAGGGTTGAGAGCAATCGGGAGGTTTTAAGACCAGCGGCACCTTAGAGACTCACACAGGGCTACTCAACTTTGTGAGCCCCGGGGACCACAACGATACTCACAGCACATGCCATGGGCCACATCTTAACTGTGGTTGCATAGACATGCAAATATATATGTCACAGTTTCCTTCAAACTGGTGGGCATGAATACAAAGCACTTCCCACAATGCACTGGTGCTCCCAGCACCTCCTCCCTGGGGGCTAGAAACCCTGACACCCTGTTCTAGGCAATCAGTCCACTTGTGTCTTGACGCCTCACCACTGTGGAGCGTGTTCCCAGTGGAGGCCGTGTTCAAAGAATTCCACCTGTGGACGAATTGTTGAGCCCCATATAAACCAAACTGCTCCACGGGTCACAAACATACAGGCCATGTGTTGAGTAGCCCTGGGCTAACAAGTACCTGTCTTGTGAGCTTTGAGCGCTTCAGCTAGAGCAGAGCATCCTTGTGACAGCAGAGCCCGGGGGAACAGGGACTGGGTGTGGGAACAGGGACTGAGTGTGATTTGGGGGCAGGGCATGGTGGGGCAGGGCGAAGCACTGGGCACAGGACAGAGGGGACCCTAGAGTGGAAAATCCACCCAAGACACACGATGATCAAAGGCTGGTCAGGGTTCCCATCCAGTGAGATGGTGACAACGTATCTCCTGGCTGGGGGCATGGATTGCACCTTCAGCAAGTTTGCGGATGACACTAAGCTGGGGGAGAGGTAGATATGTTGGAAGGTGGGGATAGGGTCCAGAGTGACCTAAACAGGTTAGAGGACTGGGCCAAAAGAAATCTGCTGAGGTTCAACAAGGACACGTGCAGAGTCCTGCTCTTGGGATGGAAGAATCCCCAGCATTGCTGCAGGCTGGGGATCGACTGCCTGGGGATTCCAGTGGATGAGAAGCTGGAGATGAGTCAACAGGATGCCCTTGTAGCCATGAAGGCTAATGGCATACTAGGGGCATTAGGAGGAGCATTGCCAGCAGGTCTAGAGGAGTGATTATTCCCCTTTCTTTGGCACTAGTGAGGCCACTTCTGGAATACTGTGTCCAGTTCTGGGCTGCCATTACAGAAAGGATTTGTACGCACCAGAGAGAGTCCAGCAGAGGGCAACCAAAATGGTTCGGGGGCTGGAGCACATGACCAATGAGGAGGGGCTGAGGGATTTGGGTTTGTTTAGTCTGCAGAGCAGCAGAATCTTGGTGCCTGTGAGGTTTGCAGACACTAGCAGCCCCCCCTCGCCGCCCCCTCTGCTGAGCCCCACAGAAACCCATCGAAAATCAGCTTCCTGGCCCCCCACACGGTCAGCCTGTCTGAGCTGCATCTGTCACGCTGGGGACCACGGCTGAGACACCCCAGCCCGACACACCACAGCCCTGAGAAGGGCAAGCAAAGAGCAGAAACTACAGAAAGTCGGGGTAAGATGTGACCTAGCAGCACACCAAACCTGACAGAGATCAGGGCCTCGTCATGCCAGGTGCTGCCCAGACCCAAATGAGATCAGGGCCCTGTTGTGCCAGGTCGTGCCCAGACCCTGAGCGAGTTCCAGGTCTGATTGTGCTTAGCCACTTCCCTTGCTCTCGTCCCTGGGGAGCTAATTCCACAGCTGTCTGGCGAATTCCGTAACTCCCGGCATGGTTCCGTGACAGCCGCACAACACGATCTCCTCATGGCCTGTGCACTGAAGACATGCACACTCAGACAGAACAGCGGGTTGCAGCTGACCCCGGCCTCTCCTGACCTCTCATGAGGGCTGAAATATATGCAATGTCACAATTCCATGCCAAAGAGGAGCATGGAGTATGGGGAGCTGCCCACGGCACAGACTGTCACACCAGGTGCTGCCCTGACCCAAGAGCCGGGCTGCATTGTGCCGGGTGCAGACTGGGACCCTGCTGTGCCTGGCACGGCCAAGACCCCTCTCCAAGAGTGGGGGCCATTGCCCCAGGGGCTACCCTCCATCTTCTTCATTCCTTCTTCCTCTTGGCATTGTTTGCATCGGAACTTCCTTGCTTCCTTGTTGCGTCTGGTCACTCTGCCTGTGTAGGGGGATCCTTGGGCGGGGGCTTCTGGGCAACTTTTATTTCCTTCTCGGTGGGATATTCCCCTCATCTGAAACTCCAAAGCAGCCAACGTGGCTTCTCAAATGGAAACCCAGCGCAGGTGTAGCCAGACAGACACCTCCTTCCCCCGCCCATCACATCCATCTTATTTGCCTCTCTGAGGTTCCTGAAGCATACAGGACAGAGAAGGAGCAATAAAATCAGCATAGTCTATGCTGGCTCATCTGATCCTGAGAAGCTGAAAAAAACAGATACGTGGAGAGAGAGCGATTTAGTCAATAAGCTGGCCTCGAGGCTGCGAGAACTGCCCCCGGCTGGCACCCATGTTGATTCGAACACACACACAGTCCCTGGGAGAGGAATTTCCCACTGAGAAAAGAATCCCCAGTAATTCCAATTTAGTTATCTATCTCTTACAAGTGTAAATTAAGTTCACAACTCCCTTGTAAGAACTGGTCTCACAAAAGACAGACCAGCCCCATTTGGCATGACAGACAAGAAAGAGAAATACGTGACCCCATGAGTATATAAGATAGGTCCAGCACACACTCACTTGGAGTGTCATTCTACCCTCTACCTGCTGGTCGGGTTAGGTGTTTGACCTCCCGAGGTTCTATGGAGACGCCCACCTCGTATTTTCGTCTTTCCTAGGAATTGAGGGACCGGCCCTGGCCTGACACGCTGGAGTCGAGAGGCACAGAAGGGGGTAAAAATTGTACCTGGATGTGGTCCTCTGTCTTAAGTGTACACATAGAAAGAGTAAGCTGTTACTTGGTACCATTATTTCTATTTTTCTATCTTTATCTTCTTTGTAACCATTTTTAAGATCTATATTTTGCTAGTAGTTAAGAAATAGAACAATAGCCATTGTAACCATATGATTTATAAGCTTCCTCAATAAACCTGTAACTGTTTAAGCTTTAACCTGACTCCTTCAGTTGCTGTAATAGAATGAAGCACAATTTAAAAGAACTTCAGCCTGTCATAAAGGGACAGTTATAGGAAGAGCTTGGGCGTTTGGATTTGTGTCACACCCAGGTGGCACAATCCACTGGGGCACCTTTCAGTCTTTCCCCAAGGCTGCCCGCTGTGAAGGAATTACGAATTCTAGCAGCTGAAATCTAAGGTGTAATAAGCTCTTCCTGTACACACTGGGGCCTCTGTTAGCCTGTTTGGCTACCCTCTGCTACGGGACCTCGGTCCTAGCAGTAAAGTCACGGATGTTAAACTATTTTTTGGGGCGCCCGCCAGCCTCCTAGGCTGCTCGTTGCAACGAGACTTTGTGTCTCAGCAGTTGAAGACTTGGGTGTAACACACACGCACACACTGCCCTGACCGTCGGCTGACAGCAGGTTGGAAAGACACCTGTCAGGGATGGTCTAGATGGTGCTTGGTCCTGCAGAGATGGGACCTGTGGCCCTCGCAAGATGTCTTCCCCTCTGACACTCCTACGGTGCCAGGGTTCCTGTCTCTCTTCGGGCGATGAAGCTGCAGAGGAACGGCGCAGGGCTCCGGCCAGAGAGGAGGCCATTTCTCTCACCGTTTCTCTCCTCTCCTACCATCTTTGCTAGGAACCCACCGACTGGCTGCGCAGGCATGAGATTGGATCAATCAGTCTCTCCGCACTTGCCAGGGAAGCGTCAATCTTGCCACAGCCTCCTAGGGGGAAGAAGTTAATTAACCTCTTCCTGGGTTCTGGGGAGATAATAAGGCAGAGCTCACTAGGAACCAGAGTTTTCATTTCATGGGGAATGTCGCGGGGTGTAGTGGGGTGGGTGTGTGGATTGTTCTGCAAAGGAATGAAAACAATCGTTTCCGTATTTCCTGGAAAATACAGTTTTGGGGATGAGCGGGATCCACTGGGTTAGACGCACAAATGTTTGTGGTTAGAGTGGGGGGTGCTGGGAGCCAGGACTCTTGGGTTCTATTATCAGCTCTGGAGGGAGAGTGGGGTCTAGTGGTTAGCACATGTGGGCCGGGGCCGCAGGAGGAGACCTGGATGTGGAGAGAGACCTGGTAATCAGATCCCTCCAGCCAGCCCTGGCACCCTCCCAGCTCCTCGCCCCAGGCAGGGTCCCCCTTGTGAGGTGTCCCCCAATGGCCCAGCCTGCCCTCCGTGGAGCTGGTGGGTCTCCCAGGGAGGGGACCTGCGGGACCGTGGTTCTCCACAAGTCAGGGTTGGGGCAGCAGCTGGGCAGAGCCAAGGAAAATCGGGAAACAGCAGTGGGCCCTGGGTTATGCCCAGCCCATCCTGTAGCTAAATCTCTATCGTAAGCATCTGCATGGAACGTTGTATCATTTTCACAGGACTTTGTGTTGAGCATCTCTGGGTTACACCTTCCCAGAGAGAACCTTCGTTTTCACATCTCCTAGTGCCATGTCCTCTTGCACAGAAACTTGGTATTAAGTCTTTTGTGTTACGTCTTGGTAGAATAGTCCCTAAGAATCATTAAGGTAAAGAGAATGTCTTTGTACCAGACTAGATGAGAAGCTGCTGAGGTTCAACAAGGACAAGTGCAGAGTCCTGCCCTTGGGTCGGAAGAATCCCAAGTATTGTTACAGGCTGGGGACCGACTGGCTAAGCAGCACTTCTGTAGAGAAGGACCTGGGGGTCCCAGTGGATGAGAAGCTGGAGATGAGTCACCAGGGCGCCCTTGTAGCCAAGAAGGCTAATGGCAGGTTGGGCTGCATTAGGAGGAGCATTGCCAGCAGATCCAGAGGAGTTATTATTCCCCTTCATTAGGCTCTGGTGAGGCGGGAGCTGATCCGGATCAACATGGGAACATTGATCCAAATCAGCTCCACTCCTGCTCCCCACCTAAGTCACCTGCCAGTGCAGTTAGGGGGGGCAACCAGTTGGTAATCAAAACAAGACGGAGTGTGTGTGTGTGTGTGTGTGTGTGTGTGTGTGTGTGTGTGTGATATATCTTGTGCATATGATTCAGTCTCGATTGCTGTATGTGTTACCAATGTGGCAGTTTGTTGTATCCCCCCTGTAGCACTTTAAATACAATCCCACCAGTTTGGAGACATCCCGCTGCCCCATCCCTGGTAGGGAGATTTCCCTTCCCCACCCCACACAACTGCCCCATCCCTATTCCCATGTGATTGCATTGGCATCCTACCTCTGCCTGTGGGGGTGTGGCCTATGTTGGCCCCTCCCTCTCCTGACTCCCCCCACTGATTGGCCTGGTCAGAATTGGATTGGGCTACCATCTGCGTCTACTTTGGTCTCTCAGTGTCCTGCAGCCACTTATTGAGTGGCACGGACACATGGCCAACCAGTGGAGGGCAGGGGAAGGGGCTGCCAATTAGCAGCTGGGGTGGGCTTCAGAAAAGTAAGAGGAAGCAGCCCCACCTCTCCAGGAGAGAAAAGGGGAAGTCCTGCCTCCAGGAAAGGGGGAACCTCCACCCCTGTGCACGGGGAAGAAAGGGGAAGAGGGTTTCAGACTCTTGTCCTTTCCAGAGCTGGTCAGGAAACATTTGACAAGGTGGTTTCATGTCTAAAAATATTGAAACCAAAGTTCTTCTGGGCCTGTCAGCAATGTCCCGACCTAGGAAAGTTTTGGGGGAAAGAAGATGTGACCTTGCCAATGAAAAAGTCCGATTATTCCAAACCAACCCTTTTCTCCTGGAAACATTCAGCTCAAGTATTTTGATGGTGGCCGATTCTCCAATGCAGGCCATGTTGATAGCCCATGAGGCTGTGGTTTTAACACATCTTCTCTCGTTCACACGGGAATTCGTCTGGGGAACTTCTCTGGCCTGTGTCACAAGTGTCAGACCAGATGACCACAACAGTCCCCTTCTGCCCAGGGATCCATGATTGTCCTGAACCAAATCCCCTCTCCCCTCCGTCAGGTTTTTAGTTCATGAAACCTCAGAGATTTCAAGATTTGGCTGCAATTCAAGAGGGACAATTTTTCAAACATCTCAGAAATTTGTGACGTGGGAAAACTGCTTTTGGACCAGCTCTGCCAACCGCTGGCTGCCTCCCCCTACCAGCGTTCTTGATGACAGTAGCTCTGTGCTGAATGTTGTAGGAAGGAGGAGACCACGCCCTTCCAGCTCCCCTGGCCTACCCCGCCTTTCCGCATGTGAATGGCACCTGGTACCCATTCTTCAACCTGGTCGTCTTCAGCACCAGCTTCCGGATGAAGAAGACAGTGGTTTCCATCTGGTACCTCAGCCTGGTCATGGCTGGCTTCATCTTCACCTTCTTCTTCCCCACAGAGGTGGCCCATATAGGGCGCTGTGTAAGATCCAAAGCCCAGTGGCCTTCCTCAACCTCTTTGCCACCTTCTTTCTCCTCACTGTCATCAATGCCGACCGTTGCGTCTCCGTGGCCTTCCCGGTCTGGACCTAGACCCACCACTCGCCCTGGCTGGTTGTCTGGGTGTCCATGGCTGTCTGGCTGGTGGGTTTTGCTCTCGGTGCCTCTTATACCATTTTCCGGGATATTGGGAATTTCTCTCCTGAGGGGGACGTCACCCACTGCTGCCACAACTACCTTCCTCCGAGCAACTTCATGAGGGAGGTGGTGGCCATGTTGTGGAAGCAGCAGGCCCAGGCCATGGTGCTGACCTGTTTAGTGGCCCGGTTCCTGGTGCCTTTCTCTATCACCCTGGCCTGCTATGGACTCCTGGGGTGTGTCTAGACTACAGGGTTTTGTCGACAAAAGTGGACTTTTGTAGACAAAACTATAACACTGCCTTTCAGTTATTTTGACATAACGTTGACAGAACTCAGCAGTTTTGTCGACGTATGTAAACCTCATTCTACGAGGAATAATGCCTTTTGTCGACAGAGTTCTGTCGATAGAAGGCGTTATTGCATCTACACTGTCTTTTGCGTCCACACTGTTATGTCGACAAAGCGGCTTGCTTTGTCGACAGAACTGGATGTAGTCTAGACGCTCTATGTCGACAGAAGCTTTGTCGACAGTATCTGTTGACAGAAATTCTGTCGACAAAACCCTGTAGTCTAGACGTACCCCTGGTGGCCAAACTGAGGAGGAACCGGCTGGTTCGCTCCGGCAGCTCCTACAAGGTTATGATGACCTCTTTCCATTGCGGTTCCCTTACCGCCTCTCCACCCTGCTGGCCATGGGGGTGACTCCAGCAACAGAGCTGCTCCATGACAGAGCCGTTGGCCTACCTTAACAACTGCCTCAGCCCTCCTGAGCTGGGGCCACAAGGATACACTGGGGCTCTCCATGGGCGTTCAGTGAGGCCCAGGCTGCCTCCCTACAAGAGCCAGGACAGCAGCAGGTCGGCAGTGGAATTGTCTCCATTACGGCCAGGCCCTTGTCCCCTCTGCTTTCCCTGAGGTGATAGGAGGAGGGAGCCCAGGAGTCCGGGCCCCTAGTCCCCCGCCACTCTGTTTACCAGGCCCCCGTCCCCTCCCAGAGCTATGGAATCCCATGGGATGTGCACACTAAACCCCTCCATTTTAACCTCCATTCAGGATTTGGCTTTTTTTCCTCCTAAAAAAGGTGCTAGCACGGAAAGAGAAGCAGAACCTGCCACGTCCCCCAGCTGGCTACAAGACTGGGGTCGGGAGTTCAATTCCCAGTCCAGAACCAAGGCTTCAGAGTGGGAGTTTCTGATGCATAAAAATAATCAAAATAATCCCGCATGTGCCTGTTTAGATGGTAAAATCTTTGGGACTGAGGCCCAGTGCTCCTGCTTGGACCCACAATGCTCCCTTTCCCTGATCCAGCAAAGAACCCAGGAGTTGTGACCCTCCCATCCCCGCTGCTCTGACCGCTAGTCAGCACTCTCCTCCCAGAGCTCGGGACAGAACTGAGGAGTCCTGGCTCCTCCGCATTTAAGTTCCTAGTCCCCATGAGAGGTCCCTGATGTGGCATCTGCTCCTCACATAGAGTACCACAGCTTGGGACAGGCAGCTGCGGTTGTGCAGTTTTCTTGAAAGCCAGGGGAGGCAGTCGGGGAAGGGAAAAGAAGGCGTGTGGCTGGGGCTTGGTGGCATTTGCAGAGCCTCAGGCATTTTCCATGCTGTGCAGTTACCTGTTGTAAGTTTAGCACAATTGTCACCATAGTCCATGTTGTACCTGAGACCTGTGATTACGGGAGAACCTCAAGTTTCATTGAAAAAGCCCACCAGCTTCTGGGAGATCCTGATAAAAGACAGGAGAGGTGCCAAGCCATTTCCCCATGTTCTCACCTCCTCCTGACTCCCTGTCATATCTGGTGCCCAGTCCCCAGCCTCTTACCACTAGTCCCCACTCCTGTCCCAGAGACAGGCATGGGACCTAGGAGTCCTGACTGCCAGCCCTGACTGCTTCCTAGTCAGCTCTCAGCAAACCCCAGACAGCTCGTCATCTGTGTGGAGTTTGCCCAGGGGCCACATAGTCAGTGTGATCTCCATCTCTGCTTCCCCTGGGGCGAAGGGGCCGTGCCAGGCTGTGTCCCAGCAGGGCTCTGCGAAGAAGCCCCCAATGGCCGTCACTATCTCTGAGACCCGCAGCGCCGGTTCTGCACCGCAAGGGAACTGGGGACTGGGGCTGGGGTGGGATGACGTGACCTTCAGAGCACAGCAGCCAATGCCCTACGCCTCTGAGGCTTTGCAGAGGTTCTTGGACCCAGCCCCCATCTGCACCTCCCACCTCCAACAAAACCCACATCAGAACAGCTTCCTGCCCCCAGACAGAGGCCATCGGTGTGAGCTGCAGACGCCCGCTGAGCACCCTGGATTGACTCTGTGATGGCCCAACCGCCCGAGGCACAGGTCAGAAAATGATCCCCCCTTGCCATCTCTTTCTCTTTCCTCCCCATTCGGAAGGGGAATCCGCCCCCTCTCCCACGTCTGGATCAGCCTCCCCTTGCATCCTTTCCCCTCCTTCAATCCTTGGTCACCTTTGGGAACCTCTAAGCCTTTGCAAGAATGGTTGGTTAATTTCTTCCCAGCCTCCCCCAGCTTGGTCTCCATCTGCCTCTCTACATGCAGTGGGGGTGTTCCTTCATCTTTCTCTCTTGCCCCGTGCCTTGGAGACTTGAATTAACATCTCTTGATAAAACAGATGTTCATTTTGATGTGTGAGGTTCATTGATTTTGTCCCATACTGCGTGGAGTTTGTGAGCTTTGAAGAACCTTTCTAGTCCACCTTCCGCATCTCGCTGCCAGGGTTTAGGATCTCTTCCTCTCTCGTCTCTTGCTTTGGATGCTTTGTCAATGGCCCTTTGACAAGCACAAGCCAACTTTGAGTCAAGGCAGGTCAATGAATTTCTCTCTGGGACTGGTGGAGTTTACAGATGCTGCAAACACTCCACCCCCCTATGTCTTTCAGCTGGGATTAGCAATCGATGGCGTGGAGTGGCATGGGTGGGGAGGGGTATACGATGATCAGCCTGACACAGGAGATGTTGTATCCTTTAGCTAAGCAGGAGCAGATTTGGAGCTGAGCTAGGTTGATTTCCCAGGAGAAGGCAGAACCAACGATGCAAAGTTTGTGTCTTTCCTAAGCACAGTTTGTTGGTTAACAGCATGGACATACCTGTCCTGAATACACACCTGGGATGCTTTCCAGGAGAGGGATCAGCCCAAGTTACCACTGCTCGGTGCTCCTGGAGCAGCTATGTTGCGTCTACATTTCTTTCTTTGTTGCTGTTGGAATTCGGCTGCTAATAATCACTGTTCTTTGTTCCAAACTCATGTCCTGGGCTCTTCATTTGCCCTGAATTCATCTGTTAAGTCCTGATCTGGAAAGGCAGCGGGAATATTCATTAACAGCTGCCTTTCCGTATTCATTTTCTGGAGAAACCCCCAATTTACTGGGAAATGGGGCCTTTCTCCAGGAAAAAAATGTTAATGGAAAGGGAGAGGATTGCTTTCATCAACATGAGCATTGGCCTGCTAAACCCAAGGTTGTGAGTTCAATCCTTGTGGAGGCCATTTAGGGATTTGGGGCAAAAATTTGTCAGGGATGGTACTTGGTCCTGCTTTGAAGGCAGGGGACTGGACTTGATGACCTTTCAAGGTCCCTTCCAGTTCTAGGAGATAGGCAATCTCCAATAATTTATAACCTTTTCTGCAGAAAAATATGACTTTTTGGACAAAAAACCAAAGAGAGTGAAAGAGACAGAGAAATAACTGAAAGATGAGCTGTTTGTGCATGTGGATGCGGGCGGGTGGGGGGCAGGAGGAAAGCAACTGAAAATTGAACTATTCTGGCAAAAATATTTAGGCCAAAAACTCAAAAAAAAACCCCATTAAATATAAAAGTTACCTGAAAACCACAAATATCAAATGATGTTTGGATGAAATGTGTTTATTTTCAGTTTTCCCATAAAAAAAATCATTCTTATTTCACATTTTTCAACACTAGGCATGAAACTTTTCCTTTCTTTCAAACCCAGTTTCCCAATGAAAAAAAAAAAAGTCTTGTCCAGCTCAGTTGACTATGCCTCCCTTTACACAACTGCTCTGCAACACACAATAGTCTTACCAAACTTGTGTGAAGCGGGTACCGTAGTATGGAAAGTTTGAGAACCACAGATCTAATGTAACTTCCTCTTTAACACTGACCAGAGAATGTCTCCAAATAACTCCTGTTTGAACTAGCGCAGATCTTTTAGAAAAACATCCCACTATGATTTATAAATGGCCATGAATATAGAAACTAGTGTCCCAATGTGAATTCCTTTCCCTGTTAAAAATTGTGCCCTTATTTCTAGTTTGAATTTATCTAGCATTAAACTTCCAAGCATTTGGTTCTTGTTTCTCTATGTACTTGGGTACTTACAGATTAGAATAAATTTACCTCTTAACCATCTCTTTGGAGGAATAACAGAATCTTTTGCTGTGACTTGGTGTTTAGATTCTCTTGTGGGTTTTTGTTCAGTACAAAATAACGTGAGCACTAGAACCAATCAACAAATTTGGACTGAAAGTTTTTTCTTCTGGAAAATGCAGCCTCATTGAATGCAAAATATTTCACCAAACCCATTCGATTTCAAAGAATGTTTTCAAGGATAACATCTATAGGGAAATGTAATTGTTCCATTTGGTCTCACATTGCAATTTTCATTTCATTTTAGTTGCTTGAAAGGGACACTTATCTTGCTTTCCAGTTTGGAAATGGAGATTTTATATTTCCTCTCTTCCCATTTTAACACCATTTTAAAAGCTAAAAATGGTAATGGAAAAATTCTAGCCATGAAGAAACGTTTCCCTTCCTTTCAAACTGCAATTTCCATAGTGGTTCTGTTTTAAAATGCCAAAGAACTTTGGCTTTTGACTTTCAGGTTTGTGATTCTTTGCGGCTATTGGAAAATATTAAAGGTTATGGAATCATAGAACACTAGAATTGGAATGGACCTCAAGGGGTCATCAAGTCCAGTCCCCTGCCCACGCGGCAGGATCAAGCCCCATCTAGACGACCCCAATAGAGGTTTGTGTAACTGCTCTTAAATATCGCCGATGATAGCGATCCCACAACCTCCCTAGGCAATTTATTCCCATGTTTAACCATCCTGATAGGTCGGAAGTTTTTCCTAATGTCCCACCTAAACCTCCCTTGCTGCAGTTTAAGCCCATTGCTTCTTGTCCTGTCCTCAGAGGCCAAGGGGAACAATTTTTCTTCCTCCTCCTTGTAACACCCTCTCAGATACTTGAAAACTGTTACGTTTCCCCTCAGTCTTCCCTTTTCCAGGCTAAACAAGCCCAATTCTTTCAGCCTTCCCTCATAGCTCATGTTTTCTAGGCCTTTCATAATTTTTGATGCCCTTCTCTGGACCTTCTCCAATTTCTCCACATCTTTCCTGTAATGTGGTGCCCAGAACTGGACACAATATTCCAACTGAGGCCTAATCAATGCAGAGCGGTGCGGAAGAATGACTCCTCGTGTCTTGCTCACCACATTCCTTGCTCACAGCATCCCAGAATCATGTTGGCTTTTTTTGCAACAGTCTCACACTGTTGCCTCACATTTAGCTTGTGGTCTACTCTGGCCCCTAGATCCCTTTCTGCCGTACTCCTTCCTAGACAGTCACTTCCCATTCTGTGTGTGTGAAACTGATTGTTCCTTCCTAAGTGGAGCACTTTGCATTTGTCCTTATTAAACCTCATCGTATTTACCTCAGACCGTTTCTCCAGTTTGTCCAGATCATTTTGAATTCTGACCTTGTCCTCCAAAACACTTGCAACCCCTCCCAGCTTGGGATCATCTGCAAACTTAATAAGTGCCCTCTCTATGCTATCATCTAAATCGTTGATGAAGATATTGAACAGAACCAGTCCCAAAACCGACCCCTATGGAACCCCACTTGTTCTGCCCTTCTAGCACGACTGTGAATTGTTAACTACTCTCTGGCTGTGTCTAGACTGGCAAGTTTTTCCGCAAAATCATCTGCTTTTGCAGAAAAACTTGCCAGCTCTCTATACTGGCCGCTTGAATTTCCGCAAAAGCACTGACGATCTCATGTAAGATTGTAAGTGCTTTTGCGGAAATACTATGCTGCTCCCATTCAGGCAAAAGTCTTTTTCTGAAAAACTTTTGCGCAAAAGGGCCAGTGTAGACAGCAGAGATTTGTTTTCCGCAAAAAAGCCCCGACTGCGAAAATGGTGATCGGGGCTTTTTTGCGGAAAAGCGTCCTGCCAATCTAGAAGCATTTTCCAAAAATGCTTTTAATGGAAAACTTTTCCGTTAAAAGCATTTCTGGAAAATCATGCCAGTCTAGACGTAGCCTCTGAGAACAGTTATCCAGCCAGTTATGCACCCGCCTTATAGTAGCCCCATCTAGGTTTTATTTCCCTAGTTTATTGATAAGAAGGTCATGCAAGGCTGCATCAAATTCTTTACTACTATCTAGGTACCAGTCCACCGCTTCCCCTTTCTCCACAAGCCATGTTAGAAAACAGACACGTGGAGAAAAAAAGGTCTCATCACCCCCTTGCTTTTCTACTAGCCTCATTTGCTTTCTTTTTCCTCCTGCACTGACGGAGTTGCGGTGCACAGCAGCTAACCTGTGCAGCATGTATCAGTGCTACTGCTCTGCAGATTTTTGCATCATTCCCTTCTCTCCTGTCTCTCTCTCCATTTTGAAGACTTTACGTTTGTTCCTTCTCTGTTTTCTCTGTCCCAGAACTGTACGGCCTGTGCTTACCCCCAGAGGACAACCACTGAAGAAGCGGCCCATCTTCACAGTGTAGCTCCTTGGGAGACGAGGCACCTTGCGCTCATGGGGCTCTGCAGCCTGGCCTTCCTCATGGGGGTGACGGGGAACGGATTCATCATCTTCACCACTGGCTGCCGGAAGAAGAAAACAGTCGATGGCATGTGTCACCTGAACTTAGCCACCTCTGGATTTATCTTCACCGCCTTCCTACCTCTCACTGTGGCCCAGCTGGCCATGGGCTTGCACTGGTATTTGAGAAGTTTCCTGTGCAAGATAATCAACATCATCACCACCCTCAGCATGTTCTCCAGATGCTTCCACCTCACAGCCATCAGCACCGACCACTGTCTCACCACGCTTTGTCCCGTGTGGGCCCAGAACCATCGTACGGTCCACCTGGCCTCCCTGGTCATGCTGGGCACCTGGATTCTCTCTGTCATCGTCACCTGGCGCTACCACGGCCTCTGCTCAGACCAGAGCCTCTTGTTGAGAGAGACTGGAGATGCCGTCAACGTCGCCGCCCGGTTCCTGATTGGGTTCCTGCTCCCCCTAGCCTTGAACACCATCTGCTTGATCATTCTGGCTGCCAAACGGGGCCAGAACCAGGTGGCTCAGGCCGAGAAACCCTTGAGGACCCTCTTGGTCTTGAACGCCTGTTTCTTCCTCTGCTGGTTCCCGTATCACGTCATTGCTTTCTTGGACATCTCGCCCAGGGCATCACCTCCAGACGCAACAGCGTCCCTGGACACGGGGGCCATTTTTGCTCACAGCCTGCTCTGTTTCCACAGCTGCTTCTACCCCTTGTTCTACCTCAGCACACGACAGCATTTCGCAGGCTGCTGGGGACGGAGGCGGAGCTGTCAAACCCCAGCCAACGCAGGAGCGGAGCCAGCTGAGTCGGCAGCAGATATATAGGGGGCCATCTTCCTAGTGAGGAATGGAGAGTTTTGATGCCCTGGGTTGTATCATTTCTTAGTTCTCAATCTTTTTTTCTACAGATCCCATTTTTTTGCCAAGAATGCCCCATTTTCATACATCGAGTTTCTTTTTTGGGGGGGGGGAGGAATTAATTAGAGTTGGTTTCGGTGGCATTTTTTGAAAATGGTTGAAAGTAACTATTGTTAAAATTGTGTCTTTTGGTGTCTGCAGTTTGGGTGTTTGGATCTTCCAGGGTGGCTCTTCCATTTCTTCCCGTTGCAGGATTGTGGTTATTTTCAGCCAGCCTCAACGCTTCCTGTCTCCCGTGTTGTACTGAAAACTACGCCACACGGACAAGCTGTCCTTTTAAACCCTGAGGGATTTCTGGTTCTAAGGGCAAAGCTCTGTGGGGGAACAGCAATAATTCAGTCTGCAACAACCCAGCTAAGGAGGGGTGACCCTCTAGAGCAGCCTGTTTTGTGTCTCTGTGGTTTGGAGGGTGTTGTGTGAAGTCTGGATTCTCAGAAATAGTCATGCTATATCACAACCATTTAGCAGAAGTCTTGAGTATGTCTCTTTCACATCTCCTGTTCACAATATGCAGACATCGGTCAAAACCCAAAGGAGAAATTGAGCCCCATTCACGCCAACAGCAAAACACCCATCAACATTAGTTAGGGTACATCTACACTAGCCCCCTACATAGATCTAGGGAGGCTAATGAGGGCAACCGGAATTGCAAATCAAGCCCGGGATTTAAATATCCCAAGCTTGATTTACATGTTCCCAGCCGGTCGCCATTTTAGAAATTGACTAGCCCAAAGTAACTGCCCGCTTCTACACGCAGCAGTAAAATGGGATTCCGGAATTAAGCCCTCAATTGAACTAGGTGGTATTCCTCGTGGAATGAGGTTTACCACCTAATTCGATTTAGGGCTTTAAATTGGAAACCCGTTTCACTGCCGCGTGTAGAAGCGGGCAGTTACTTCGGGCTAGTCAATTTCTAAAATGGCGACTGGCCGGGAACATGCAAATCAAGCTTGGGATATTTAAATCCTGGGCTTGATTTGCAATTCTGGTCGCCCTTATTAGCCTCCCTAGATCGATCTAGGGGGCTAGTGTAGACGTACCCTGAGTCAGGATTGCTTTCCAAGTTCTTTGTCACGGTCACATATTCATGGCCTCTCAGGCCAGATAGGAAACTTTGTAACAGTTGAATCTGTCCTCCTACACAACACAGGCCATAAAATGACTTGGAATTAATTCCTCATGGAATTACCCCAGATCTTTGCCAAATTTAAAACCTGCCAGTGATGGACAATCCGCCATGATCCTTGAGAAGCGGTCCCAGGGATTACTACCCTCCCTGTCAGCCCTGTGCGACTTCTTCAGAGAAGAGCCACAAGGCCGATGGAGGGACCAGAAAACACGCCCACCTCTGAGACACTCGGCTGGGTTTTCCAAAGAGAAGCTTCATCACAGTCAATAACTGTCGACACACGGAAGAAATATTCAACAACAGGCGCTTCCGTCCCTCCGAGGAGAGTCTGGCCTGGTCCAATGGCTGGAATTTGAAGCGAGACGAATTCTGACTGGAAATAAGGCATCATTTAACGAGGAGCATAATTAAGCCAGGGAGCAAAGTACCCGCAGGGGTGGTGGCTTGTCCATCACGGGTTATGTTTGAAGCAGGGCTGGGTGTCTCCTGACAGGCCTGGCTAGGAGTTAGCTCGGGGGTTCTGTGGGTTGCAGGAGGAATCCAACGAGAGGCTGAGATGGTCCCTTCTGGCCTGGCCCTGTGTCAGTCTGTGTCTTGGCCTCAGCTGCCCCTCTGGGTTGAGTCAGACCTTTGTGTGTGGAGCGAAGAGCCCTTTGCCAGTCCTTGTCCCTCTCTAGGGAGTTACACCTGGCAACCGCGTCCCCCTTCACCTTCCCTGCCCTGGGTCTGCCCCAGCGCCTGGTGTTGGAGTCACAAGGCGGCTCGGGGTCCCAGGTTGGCCTGAGCCCGGCTGCAGTGGGAGCTCAGGCTGAACCGAAACGTGCCCGAGGCCTGGGGCCTGCAGGCAACGGAGGCGAGACACAGGCAGGTAAGAGGCCGGGCTGTGGTTTCTGTGGTCTGTAGCCCAGTGCGAGCATTTCCTCAGCGCTGGCTGGGCCAAGCTGGGATCCCTGCAGCAGAGGCCGGGCTCAGAATCCGAATGGCCAGTTCTGGGGGGCGAGGGGGCTCTGGTCTCATTCCCCAGCTAAGAGGCCCTGGTGGGTACAAAGTCCCAGCTGTTGTCTCTGCTCCTGGGACCTCCATCTGTGGAGTTGGCTGGACATGGCTGTCTCAGGCCCTGCCCTCCCCCCCCCCCGCACCCCAGTGTGGCGACCGAATGCAGACACCTTGCTAGGCCCCAGCAGGAGGGAGCTTGTGTTTTCATGACGTCTGCATGCAGCAGCGGGGGCTGAGGCCTTCCTGATGTGACCAGACCCAGCCACATCCGGTGACCTGCACAATCCCCCCCCCCTCGATACACCCCTCATGTGAACGGCTCCCTGCTCTGAGCTGAACCAGTCTGGGGGAGATGCCTGAGGCATCACGTCGGAGACGGGAGACGCTGCGTCCCCCCAAGACATAGGTAAGGAAATGAAGGACACTCTCCAACTGCCTCCTTATATCTCCCTTCCAACACAGCCCCCTGGATCTCCCCTCTCCCTGCTGCCCCCAGACCCTTCCCTCATCCCCCCTGGATGGAGCCGGGTGAAGTTATTTCTGGGCCCCGTTGTTAGAGGTTAGCTCCTTAGAACCTCTCCTAGCTTGGGAGAGGGGCTGCATGGACCCACCGGGCCTGGCCACAGCCAGCTCATGCCCTAAACAGACAAATGTGTGGAGGGGAAACTGAGGCACAAGGCCACGTTGTTAGTTGTCCAACTATTTTTAAAATGTTTGGTTTCATATAAAAACTCTGGTAACGTGTAAAACAGAACCGCGCTCAGGCTGAGGAGAGACACAACGCATCCGGCAGGTTGGCTGGGGGTTGGGGTAAATGACCCCTGCGGTCCCTGGCTCCTGTTTGTACCACTGGTGCCCTTGCCCTATAAGGACTCGATCTTAGTTGAGCTCTAGGTCTGGGAAATTATAAACTCGGCGTTTCTCTCTCTGTCCCTGTCCTCTCCCGGCGGCGTTATCATTCCTCTCCCTTCCTTCCCTCAGCCCAACGTCTGCCCCTCCCCCACCCAGCCCTGAGGAGAAGGAGGCCATATTGTGACGACAGCCCCTCCAAGAATGGAGTTCCTCCCAATCTTCTTCCTAGTGCTCTATGGCTTGGCCTTCCTCGCCGGGGCGCCATTGAACGGCTACGTCCTCTTCATCACCGGTTGCCGTGAGCAGAGGACGGCCAGTGCCATGTGGTTCCTGAACCGGGCCGTGTCCGATTTTATCTTCATCATCTGCCTGCCCCTCAGACTCACCTCCATCTTCATCCAGGACATGGAGTGGGCCAGGAGGCTGAGCAGCTCCATCAACTCCCTGCACATGTTCTCCAGCGCCTTCCTCCTCACAGCCATCAGCATCGATCGCTGCATCCTCGCGGCACGGCCTGAGTGGGCCCAGAAATGCCGCACGCCCTGCCTGGCCTTCTGGGGAGTTCTCATTACATGGGCCCTGTCTCTTGGCTTCAGCTCGCGATATGAATTCCTCATTCCACCTGCAATCACCAGCATGAATTTCCCACTGGACGAAGGGGGGGTGAAGGCCGCCATCACGATCCATTTCCTGGCTGGGTTTCTGATCCCATTAGCCTTGATCTTGATCTCAATCGTCTACGTTCTTCAAGCTTCCAGGCTGAGAAGGAACCGACTGATCCAGGCCAACCAGCCCCTCAAGATCCTTCTCGGCTTGATCCCGACCTTTTTCCTTTGCTGGCTGCCCTATCACGTCTTCTACTTCCTGTGGATTTCAGCTACGCATCCTTGGCCTCTTCTGGGAATAGGAAGTGCATTTGCTTGTGTCTTCACATATGTCAACAGCTGCCTCAACCCCATTTTCTACCTCACCATGGAGGAAGAGTTTTTGAGGTACCCGCAATGTGCTCACAATCCCCACAGGACCGACCACTCAGGGTCAGAGACGGTTGTCTAGGAGAATGGATTAAATTGTTGGTATTTGCAGGGAGAAAAGATTCTGTTTGCTGGGATCTGTAACTTCCTCTTGATCCCAATATTGTTTTTTTTAGCAAGTGAATTGTTTGGCCTTCTTCAGAGAAGAGCCACAAGAATTATCAAAGGATCGGAAAACCTGTCCCAGAGTGAGAGACACAAGCAGCAAAATCTATTTAGCAGAACAAAGAGAAGTTGATGGGCGGATGATCACAGTCTGACAGAACCTACGTGGGGAACAAATATTCAACAACAGCCTCTGCCATCTAGCCGAGGAAGGTGTAACAGGGCCCAGTGAACAGAAATTGAACCTAGACAAATTCAGCCTGGAAATGAGGCGTACATTTTTAAGGATCAGAGTCACTGACTATGGGAACAATTTCCCAAGGGTTGTGGTGGACTCTCCCTCATTGGGCATCTAAAATCCAGCTTAGCTGGGTTATTAAAAGCTCTTCTCTAGGGATTGGTGTGGGGCAGGTCTCTGGCCCGTGTGATCTGGGAGGTCAGAAGAGCTGATCGCAATGGTCCCTGCCAGTCTCGGAACTGACAAATCGATCATTGTAAGGAAATAGGCGAGAGTTTGGTCTTGGTTCATTCTTAGATCATTGGGTTCTTTACGGTCTCTGCTTTTCTGCACCATCATGTCAGTATTGGGGTCATCACGTCATCTCCGCTCCTGGGCACCTCCAGCTCCTCTTCTCTCCCGTGGTTCCTGAAGATCAACGGGGCCATGAAGCAACATTTTCCAAAGGGCTTAACGCCCATTTTAAAGGCACCTTTTCATTCTCTCTCTTTAAAAAAAAAAATGTGGTGTATATTTAATTTGAGCTTCTATTCAGGTGCTTTTAAGAAGTTTCCATGCAGCCTGCAGGGATCCCACTTTTGAACTAACTTCCTCGTTTTTGTGTAGTTCACCTTTCCGAAATTAATTACTACTGTGGTTGGCTGCTGTGGTGTTCCGCCACAGGGATGTTCAGTTTAACTATGTTATGGTCACTCTTACCAAATGGTCCAGCGATATGCACCTCGGCACCAGCTCCTGTGCGCCACGTAGAACTACATCAGGAACTGCCTCTCCCCGCCTTGGGGTTCCAGAACAGCTGTGCCAAGAAGCAGCCATTTCAGGTCCCGAGAAACTTACTCTCTGTGTCCCGTCCTGAGGTAACGTGTACCCAGACAATGTGATTATTCCTCTTTGTTCAACTCTGGTGAGGCCACATGTGGAGTATTGTGTCCAGTTCTTGCCCCCCTCCCCCACAGAAAGGATGTGGACACATTGGAGAGGGTCCAGCGGAGGGCAATGAAAATGATTAAGGAGCTGGAGCGCATGACCTGCGAGGAGGGGCTGAGGGATTTGGGTTTGTTTAGTCTGCAGAAGAGAAGAGTGAGGGGGGGATTTGAGAGCAGCCTGCAACTCCCTGAAGGGGGGTTCCAAAGAGGATGGAGAGAGGCCGTTCTCAGTGGGGGCAGGTGGCAGAACAAGGAACAATGGCCTCAAGTTTCAGTGGGTGAGCACTAGGTTGGGTATTAGGACAAAGGATTTCCCTAGGCAGGTGGGTTGGGTTCCCTAGGGAAGTGGTGGAGTCTCCATCCCTAGAGGTGTTTAATTCTCGGCTTGACAAAGCCCTGGCCGGGTTGATTTAGTTGGGATTGGTTCTTCCTTAAGCAGGGGGCTGGACTTGATGACTCCTGAGATATCTTCCAGCTCTACGAGTCTATGACTGTGGGGAGAGTTGAAATCCCCTATTATTCTTGAGTTTTTTATTCTTGCCTCTCTAATCTCCCTGAGCATTTCACAGTCACTATCCCCATCCTGGTCTCCTGATATATCCCTGCTGCTGTATTCGTATCCTTAGAGCACGGAATTACGACCCGTAGAGCGTTTATGGCAAAGTTCTGCTCTTTCAGATTCTTACTCCGTTTCATTCCATGCTTTCGTTTACACATAGTACCACTTCCACACCAGCACAGCCTGTCGTGACCTTCTGATGTCGTTTTAGTATTATTATGTCCCTTTGCTTATCCTCATTTCATCAAGCTTCTCTGATGCGTGTCACGTCAATCTCTTTATTTCATAAGAGGCTCTCCAGTTCACTGAGCTTACTGTTTAGACTTGTGCCGTTTGTGTGTAAGTGATTACAGTTGTCACTTCTTAGCTGTCTGCAATGACATGATTGAATTGAATTCACATAAGAACAGCCAAACTGGGTCATACCAAAAGTCCATATAGACCAGTGTCATGTCTCCCAACAGTGGCACATACCAGATGCCCCAGAGGGAGGGAACACAACAGGTAATCCTCACGTGATCTCTCTCCTGTCACCCGTTTCTTTCCTACCTATCCTGGCTAATAGCCATTGATGGACCTAATCTCCATGAATCTATCTAGCTCTTTTTTGAACCCTGTTAAAGTCCTGGTTTTCACCCCATCCTCTGGCAAGGAGTTCCACGGGTTGACTGTGAGCCGAGTAAAGAAAAGCTTCCTTTTGTTGGTTTTAAACCTTAAAAATGAAACCTTAAAAGTTGACTTAAAATTTTTGAAAGCCCCTGTGTGTTAGGTACCTAACTCCTGTCGGCCTTCAGTGGGAATTTGGCAGCTAACTCCCTTAGCTGCTTTTAAAAATCGAGTCCAGTCTCTTCATTCCCACCCCTGAACCTTCAACCCTAATGAGCCACCCCCTAGAAAACCATGAGATTGGTCTGAAAAGCAAGACATCTGTGTTGTTCATTTTTTGCCTTCTAATAGTGCTGGGTTGGGGGAGCATTTCAAGCTTTTCTGTGCGGCAAGGAAGTGTAGAAAGTTACTTCAACAAACAAGAGAAAGATCAAATTCCCACCCAGTCACTGGACTCCCAGAGCAGGCGGAGGGGCAATTCTCCCCACTGGGGGAGGGGTGGGCTGGGCACTGAGCTGCCCCTAGCCAGGCTTGGAGCAGGGCTGCAGGGGGCAGCTCTGGGGGGGCAGAGCGGGGAGCTGGGGATTGGCTGGAGCCCCTTGTTGTGAGTTCTGGTCTGGCTGAGGAGTGACTGGTGGCTCTGAGCCGGGGGAGTCCCTGCCAGGGGATGGGGGTGCGAGTGCAGAGCCTGGCTGGGGGTGCAGCCTGTCACTGGGTCACAGAGTGAGAGGGACACCCCAGGCTGGTAGAGCATTTCATGTAGTCAACTCCCAGTGGGGCTTTGGTGTCTTGCTCCAGCTGGCAGGGCCAGGGTGTCAGCTGGTCCTGTGTTCTGGTCCAGTAGTTTCAGCCAGATGTGGCTGTTTCTGCCTCTCTGCTCTGCTGGGACCCATCCGCCTGCCCCGGGGTGTGGGCCTGCGAATGCAGCCCCCTTGCTGGGTCCAGCGAGTGGAGAGTGGTTCGCATGAGGTAGCCATGGGGGCCGGAGGCCTTCTAGACTTTGCAAACCTTCAGTTCAGCCAAACCAGCTCAGGCGGCAGCAGGAAGCCACCCTGTGGGGTTTGCTTGGGGCCGAGATAAAAATAGGGGGGAGATCACAGGATGTGGCTGGGTCTGGTCACATCTGCAAAGCCTGCAGGCCCTTCGGTGCCCACAGCTACATGCAGAGCTCACCCGAACCGCAATCCCCCACCTCCACCCCCAGCTGGGCCCAGCAAGGGGGCTGCTTTTGGCTCCCACATCCAAGGGAGGAGGGCAGGTCCCCAGCACAGAGCATTGTCATCCCCCAGGCTACCCCCATATGAACAGCTGCCTGCTCCGGGGTGAGCCAGTTGGGGCGAGCTGCAGGTATCGAGACAGGAGTCGGCTCTGAGAGGCTGCGTCCCCCCAAGACACGGGTAAGGAAAAGAGGGAAACCCTCCGGCTGCTGCTGAGTCTCTTCCCCCCACCCCCGACACCACTGCCCCCTGGGTCTGCTCCTTTCCCTCTGCTCCCACCCATTCCCCTCATTGATTCTGGACAGGGCGAGTTGCCTGATGCCGCACAGACTCTCGGGGACAAACAGGCACACTGAAGGCCCCACAAAGGAAAACTGACAGCTTTCATGGCCACCAAAGGAAATGTACTTCTATTGGAAAGTCATAAGTATTTATTATTAGAGATTATGGTTTAGGTACATTGTAATATTATTTCAGGTCTTGTTTGAATATAATAAAATAATTGGATGTGTAAAATGGTTA
Organism: Pelodiscus sinensis; assembly: GCF_049634645.1. Classification (NCBI taxonomy): domain Eukaryota; kingdom Metazoa; phylum Chordata; order Testudines; family Trionychidae; genus Pelodiscus; species Pelodiscus sinensis. The sequence continues at coordinate 2,441,524 of NC_134734.1, forward strand.
TTTGCTCATAAATAATATTTTTTAATATAAATATAAATTGTAGGTACTTTCAATTATTTTATATGATACATAACTTGTTTTGTTGAAATACAAACAAGTACAAGCAGTGGTTAACCAAATAGAACAGGCTTCTGTGAAAATTTGAGTTACTTTGTAAGTTTGAGGTTTTGCATAAATATATAATTATTTGTGCGATTGCAAAACAATGAACATATATTTATTGATATAAAATTAATATAATATGTTTTGTGAATTTATTTGGGAATAAATAAATAAAAAACAAAATATTACCAAAATATCCCCATCTTCTCCCCCAAAGCCAGGCACCCCCATGCCCCACTTGTAACCCAACCCTCCTCTACTCCCTCAGGGTATGCATACATTACCCCGCTAGTTCGAACAAGCGGGGTAGAGTAGACATACCCTCAGAGCCAGGTACCTCCAGGTCCTCCGCTGCTCTAAGCCAATGCCTCCCCCCTACCTCAAAGCGAGGCATCCCCAGTTGCCCCCAATGCACTCTAACCCAATGCCTCACCCCTGAGCCAGGGACTACCAGCCTCTCCCTCCCTCCCCCGCTCTAACCCAATCCATTTCCTCTCTCCCGGAACCAGGTACCCCCAGTGCTCCCCCTTCCCTGGTCCAACCTAGTGCCTGGGTTCTGGAGCCACTGCCACCAGGCGCTTCTCCCTCCAGGCACTGGGCCACGTGCACAGAGCGGCCGGCCCTGAGTAGACCGGGCGCACGGCTCAGAACCAGCAGGAGCCGCGTTTCTTGAATCAAAGAGCTGCCTGTGGCCGGAGAGCCGTTGAATGGGCTCCCCTGTTATAAACAATGGAACCGGGCAGCCGCACTTCGATCATTTATAAAGATGTAGTCGGGGGCTGCAGAAATATTGACACGATGGCTCTAACGTATCCGTGCAAATGGCCCAGACGGCACAAAAGCCCCACGTCAGAATGAAGGGTCGGGTGGAAGAATCGCTTTGAAAAATTCATGATTTTAAACAAGAGGGGAACGATCGCTCACAAAGTTAAAAAAAATAACCACCAAAGACAGGATTTCTCAAGGAAAGTAACAGCAACAGGATTTGGGAATTTCCATGAGGCTATAGGAAGGGTGGGGGAGCCTCTCGCTCTGTCTCCGCATCTGAGACACCCCACGCTCCATTGTCCACCTCCCCTCGGCTAGAAATCCAGCTTCTCAGGAAGAAGCATAATGTGGCTTTGAAAAATATATTTGGGTTAGTAAAAAGAAATGCCCCAGTATTAAGTAAACCCCAAAGCTGCTGGGGCCAAGGACAGACACGACACACCCTGCATTCCTGCAGTGGTGTTCGCCCCGAATGGCTTTATTCTTCAAAGGGTCTCAAGCCATTGGTGACATTCGCCTACAAGGATTTGAGTTCCAATCAGCATCTGGGGATTTTATAAACCAGGGGTGGGGAATCTAAGGGGGCCAGATGCATTTACCCGGACCAGTCCCCAAGGTTCAGGGCTCCCCCCCAGCATGGACAGTCTGGGGGTCTTATAAACCAGGGGTAGGGAACCTAAGGCCCAGAGGCCAGATGCAGCCCCCAGCTTCCCTATACCAGTCCCCAAGATTCAGGGCTCTCCCCTCCAGCATTGGGGAGCCCAGACTGGTGCTCCAGCCTGCTTCCCCTCCAGTTGTCATCCCACATGGCTGGAGCACACAAAATCTGCCAGACTGGCCCCCCCAGGCTGTGGTGAGGGAGGAGAACGTGGGGAGGGTCTTTCTCCTTCTCACACGGGGACCACTTCAGAGAGGGTGGGTTGGGTTTTTTTTGGCTTCTCACTTCTGCGCAGCCCCCGACTGATTTTTCTGTGGGGTCCGTGGCCCTTGACCCAAAAAATGTTTCCCAGCCCTGTGAACTCTGATGAGATTAGACCTCTGTGACTGTCTGCCTCTCTTGATGCCCTTTGAATTGCTCTCCCTTTCCTCAGTACAATGTCTGTGCAGCCTTCCTTGAGCTATGCGGAGTCCGGGCATATTGAACCTGCACATTCTCCGATAATGACGATCCTTCCACTCCTCTTCTTGGTGCTGTGGGGCTTGGCCTTCCTTGCCGGGGTGCCGTTAAATGGCTACGTCCTCTTCGTCACCGGCTGCCGAATGCAGAGAACGGCCAGCACCGTGTGGTTCATGAACCGGGCCGTGTCCGATTTCATCTTCATCCTCTGCCTGCCCGTCAGACTCATCTCCATCTTCCCGCACTTAGACGGGGCCAGGAAGCCAAGCAGCCATATCACCTCCCTGCACATGTTCTCCAGCGCCTTCCTCCTCACGGCCATCAGCATCGATCGCTGCATCCTCGTGACACGGCCTGAGTGGGCCCAGAAATGCCGCACGCCCTGCCTGGCCTTCTGGGAGGGTCTGGTTACATGGGCCCTGTCTGTTGGGTTCAGCTTGCGGTATGACGACCTCTTTGAATCCATCCTCCTACCTGCCAGCCCCAGCATGTACTTTGGCATTGATAAAGATAACAGGACAATGCAGGCCATTGTGATCCAGTTCCTGGTTGGGTTTCTGATCCCATTAGCCTTGAATTTGATCCCAACCTTATACATCGTTCTAGCTGCCAGGCGGAGAAGGAACAGGCTGCTCCAGTCTACTCAGCCTCTCAAGATTCTTCTTGGCTTGATCCCGACCTTTTTCATATTCTGGCTGCCATATCACGTCTTCTTCTTCCTGTGGATTTCAGCTCGATTACATCCATATAGCCTGGCCTCGGACAGCACTTTTCCTTATTTCCTGATGTATTTCAACTGCTGCCTCAACCCCATCTTCTACCTCACCATGGAGGAAGAGTTTCTGAAGCACCGGCAACGTGCTCGCAACCCCCATGTCACTGACCACTCAGGGCCAGAGCCAGCTGAATAGGGGAATGGATGGAACTGTCAATATTGCTGTTCCCTGACCCGTAACTTCCTCTTGACCCCAAAACTGTCTTTTTGAGCAAGAGAATTTTTGGCCTTGTCGTTGGTTCCGGGACCAACTGCTCCAAGAAGTAGTCATATAAGGTCTCAAGAACCTCTCTCTCCACATCCCGTCCTATGGTGCCATGTAGCCAGTCAGTCAATGTGGGAAGAGTTGAAATCCCTCATTATTCTTGAGTTTTTAAATTGTATGGCCCCTCTGATCCCCCGGAGCTTTTCACAGTCACTGTCCCCATCACTTGTCAGGTGGGCAGCAACATATCCCGACTGCTCTATTCTTCTCATTGCGTGGCATTACTACCCACGCAGAGTCTACGGAACTGTTGGGTTTATTTAATATTCTTACATCATTTAATTGTATGCTTTTTTCACATATAGCGCCACTCTCTCATCTGCACAGCTTGTTCTGTCCCTCCAACAGAATTTTTACCTGGGTATTATCATGTCCCATTAATCACCCTCATTCCACCAAGTTTCTGAGATGCCTATCACGTTAATCTCTTCATTTACTATGAAGCATTCTAGTTCACCAACCTTATCAATTAGACTTCTAACTTTTGCATATAAATATTTACAAATTGCCATGTTTCGGCTGTCTGTCAGTACATGATATAATCGAATTTGAGATTTTCAAAAGAACCTCTGAGAATTAGGAGCTTAAATCCTATAGATCTAACCAGGAGAATTTGGCTCCTAAGTCCCTTTGCTACTCTTTAAAAACTAAGTGTGTTTCCTCATTGCCAAGCTTGAGCTTTCAAACGTCTCCTACAGCACTATGAGATTGGTATGAAAAGGAAGACATTTGGATTCTTCTATTTCCCATCTGTTTTTTGGGGGTTTTTGTTTTTGAATGGAGCTGGGCATTTCAAACTTTTCTTTGCAAGAAAGAAAGAAAGAAAGAAAGAAAGAAAGAAAGAAAGAAAGAAAGAAAGAAAGAAAGAAAGAAAGAAAGAAAGAAAGAAAGAAAGAAAGAAAGAAAGAAAGAAAAGATAAATTCCTACTAAAAACCTGATTCCGGGATCTGGAGCTTTGAGAAAACCAGCAAGCAGCACAGTGAATGCTGCCAATAAACTTTAAGAGTCGATGATGCTACAAAACTCTGCCAAAAAGAAAACCAGAAGTTCCCAGCTCTGCTTTAGAAGCCAAAGGGGTGAGGTGATGTTTAAATATTGGGGACTTTAAATACAAGGAGGGAGGCTCTGGCATGTTGCACCTCCAAACAGCGCTCTGGGGCTCCCATATTCATAACTGGGATATAATTACAATGCATTTTGTACTAGGGATGTAAAAGGTTAACCAGTTAACTGGTTACCTGGTAACCGTACACCTTTCCAACATGCATGCCAGGTAACCAGTTAACCAGAAGGCTTGGCTGGCAGGAGCAGCCCCGCTACCTGCTATGCAGTGAGCCGGTGCTGGAGCACCCACTTGCCCATTGCTGGTGGTTAACCTGGTTAAACAAACCGTTTAACTGGTTAGCAAATGTGGCTGGTTTTACGCCCCTATTTATACCACGTCTGCCTTGTGCGGTGTCATTTTAAATGTCTTGATCTGTGGAAAATGAATATGCTGTTGGGTTGTGCGTGCGCTCCTTGCACGTGAGGTTGAGAAGTTTTTTGGGAGGAGGTTGCATCTCTCTCTCTAAGGCTTACTCTAAACTGGCACATGAGCGATAATGCAAATGTCTTTTCCTCGGGGTTGGAAGTTTTCTGTCCGCCCCCAGCGTTCACCCTGCCCGACTTTTAGCAGCAGAGCTACTGCAGCTCAGCTTTGTCCTTCAAAGAGGGCGGGGGAGCGGCTAAGTACCCGTGTCAGGGAAAAGCCTTGTCACTCCCACAGCAGAATGGAAAAAGCCAGATGTGAATTCCTGGGAACACCAGCTCCCAGCCCTTCTGGGAGAACAACGGAGCTGCCAGACAAGGTTCAAGGCCCCTCAGCATCCACCAAGGTATCCTCCAACCCAGGAGCTGCAGCCAAGGGAGGTTTCTCAGAGCACAGACCGGGGGAGGGGATAGCTTGATGCCCCGCACAGCAAAGCGGCTTTCTAGCAAACTGGGAGAAGCTATTAAAGAGGGGAATTAAGAGTGTAGAATACCAGGGCTGGCAGAGACCTCAGGAGGCATCCAGTCCAGCACCTGCCCAAAGCAGGACCAACCCAACTCAATCATCCTAGCCAGGGCTTTGTCCAGCAGGGAGATTCCACCCCTTCCCTAGGGAACCCAGCCCAGTGCTTCCCCACACACCTAGGCTACGTCTACACTGGCATGAATTTCCGGAAATGCTTGAAACGGAACAGTTTTCCATTATAAGTATTTCCGGGAAAAGAGCGTCTACACTGGCAGGATGCTTTTCCAGAAAAGCCCTTTTTCCGGAAAAGCGTTCGTGGCCAATGTAGACACACTTTTCCGGAAAAAAGCCCCGATCGTCATTTTCGCGATCGGAGCTTTTTTCCAGAAAAGACTACAGGCAGTCCCCGGGTTACGTACAAGATAGGGACTGTAGGTTTGTTCTTAAGTTGAATCTGTATGTAAGTCGGAACTGGCATCCAGATTCAGCCGCTGCTGAAACTGATCAGTTTCAACAGCGGCTGAATCTGGACGCCAGTTCTGACTTACATACAGATTCAACTTAAGAACCCCAGGCATCCCCAAGTCAGCTGCTGCTGAAACTGATCAGCGGCTGATTCCAGGAAGCCCGGGGCAGGGGTTTCCTGTAGTCAGCCACTGGTCAGTTTCAGCAGCAGCTGACTTGGGGACACCTAGGGCAGAGCAGCTGGGGTGCTGCTGGATTGATCCAGTAGCGCCGCCGCTCCTCGACGCTACTGGACCAACCCAGCAGCACCCAAGCTGCTGCCCCAGGCGTCCTGATTCAGCCGCTGCTGAAACTGACCAGCAGTGGCTGAATCAGGACGCCTGGGGCAGAGCAGCTGGGGTGCTGCCGGGTTGGTCCAGTAGCGCCCAGAGCGGCGCTACGGGACCAACCGGCAGCTCCCCAGCTGCTGTACCACAGGCGTCCGGAGCAAAACCACAGAGCACGGGGGCAACGGGACAGCCCAGAGGCGCCATGGCTGTCCTGCTGCCCTCGGGCTCTGCAGACCAGGGGGACGGGGAGCAAAGCAGAGCAAAGCCGCGGAGCACGCGGGCAGCGGACAGCCCAGACGCGTCTGGGCTGTCCACTGCCCGCGTGTTCCGCTGCTTTGCTTCCTCTCCCTGGTCTGCTGGAGACCAGGGAGAGGGCCCCGTTCGTAACTGCGGATCCGATGTAAGTCAGATCTGCGTAACTCGGGGACTGCCTGTACTGGGCTGTCTACATTGGCCCTTTTCCAGAACAGTTTTCTGGAAAAAGGACTTTTGCCTGAACGGGAGCAGCATAGTTTTTCCGGAAAAGCAGCTGATTTCTTAGAGTAGATCGTCAGTGCTTTTCCGGAAATTCAAGGAGCCAGTGTAGACAGCTCACAGCTTATTATGGAAAAGCGGCTGATTTTCCAGAATAAGTGGCCCAGTGTAGACACAGCCCTAGGGAAATCGTTTGTCCTAATCTCCAACCTAGACCTCCCCCACTGTAACTTGAGCCCATTGCTCCTTGTTCTGCCACCTGCCTCCTCTGAGAACAGCCTCTCTCCAGCCTCTTGGAACCCCACTTCAGCCTCTCTTCATAGGTCAGGTGCGCCAGCCCCCTCGTCATTTTGGTCGCCTTCCTCTGGACTCTCTCCAATGTGTCCAAATCCTTTCTAGAATTGCGAGGGGGCAGAACCAGATGCAATACTCCAGGGCTACATCTACATTGCACATTCTTGCGCAAGAAGATATGCAAATAAGGCGTGGTGATGAATATGGCCACACCTAATTTGCATACCTAATGAGCCACCATTTTTTCACAAGGGACTTTTGTGCAAGAAGGAGCGGTCTACACTGTTCCTTCTTGAGGAAAAACCCACTCTTGTGCAAAAGCTGTTCTGCCGCTTATTTTCAGGCAGAACAGCTCTTGCGTGGCGGTGGGGGTTGCGCACGAAGGAGCAGTGAGGACTGCTCCTTCTTGCGCAAAAGCGCCTTGTGCAAATATGGCGGCTTGATAGGTATGCAAATTAGGTGTGGCCATATTCATCGCCATGCCTCATTTGCATATCTTCTTGCACAAGAATGCACAATGCAGACATAGCCCAGATGTGGCCTCCCCAGTGCAGAATAAAGGGGAATATTCATGTCCCTAGATCTGTTGACAATGCTCCTCCGATTGCACAGGTAACGTCTCCCTGGCCTCCTCCCGCGGTAGAGCCCCACAGGGCAAACACTGAACAGCTGGAGCCCCCAGAGTCTGTCTCTCCCCCGCCTGGGCTCCTGGCCCTTCTCTGACCCCTCCTCATGTAGCCAAATTGTCCCATTTCACTATTGGCATCAGGAGCCCAGTGCAATGAATGTAAAACATTTGCCATGAGGCCTTGCTTCTGTTGCATTCACATTGAGTGACACCTCCTGCCTGCACCACAAACTAAGTGGTATCTTCTAGTTACAGTGTGAGCCTTTGTCTGACACTCTCTGCACAACTGTGGGTGTGAGTGGAGGGGTGGGTGTGAGTGTGACAGCGTCACAAACGCCCAGGTGGTCAAGAAGTGGGAACCTCAAAGAGAACCAGGAGACACCCATTGCGTCTGCGGTGGAATCGAATGAGCAGCGCTGGGGACTGGCAGAGACCCCCCGAAGTGAGACAAGCAAGACAAACACACGGGAAACCCGACAATGGCCATCAAAGGAGAATCACGGAAAACCCCGAGATTCACAGCTCCTAGGGGTGGAGGCTTCCAGCGTGACACTGCTAAACCCACCCGGTCCAAGGGGAACTTGCACAGCTAAGAGGGGGAGCTCTGGCCAGTAAACTCTGGGTTAGGTCCTGCGAGCCGAGCCCCAGAGGACCTCAAATCCCAATCGAAGTTCCTCACTCCGTCAGTCATGCTGGCCAGTGAGGGGGACGTCAGTCACGACAGACTGGTAACTACACACCATCTGCAGGACGTGTGTGCACGTGTGTGTGCGTAAGTACGTATGCTGCTTTTCATGTTGTATTCTCAATAAATGCGGCACGTTGCCTTTTCCCCTGAAAAAGATCCTGTCTGCTTCTTATACACACAACATCAGTCACTCAGCTCCCTGCTGGGAGGGAGAGAGGGCACCAGAGCTGGACAGGGGATCACAGAATCCCAGGGTGGGCAGAGACCTCAGGAGGCATCGAGTCCAGCCCCCTGCCCAAGGCAGGACCAACCCCAACTAACCATCCCACCAGGGCTTTGTCCAACCAGGACTTAAACACCCCTAGGGATGGAGATTCCACAACCTCCCTAGGGAACCCAGCCCAGGGCTTCCCCACCCTTCTACCAGGACCAGATCCAGGAGGGAAACCCTGGAAACTCCCTGCTTCCAGCGAGATTCCCATGGGGATGGGTCCCAGGCTGGCCGGAGCCTGGCTGCCCTGGGGGCTCAGGCTGAACCAGAACGTGCCCAGGCCTGGGGCCTGCAGGTGACGGGGTTGAGACACAGGCTGGTTGGAGGCCGGGCTGTGGTTCGTGTGGTCTCTAGCCCAGCGCGAGGGTTTCCTTAGCGCCGGGTAACCCGAAACGTGGGCCAGGGCTGGGCCCCTGCACAGAGGTCCGGCTCAGTATGTCCTGCAGCCGACTCCCAGCCGTGCCCTGGTCTCTTGCCCAGCCAGGAGGGGATGGGCGGGTGCCAAGTGCCAGTTGGCATCTCTGTTCCTGTGTTTTCTCCTGTTGGTTTCAGCCAGACGGGGGTGTCTCAACCCCGATGCTCTGCTGGGGACCCGTTGCCTGCCCTGGGGCGTAGGCCTGCGAATGCAGCCCCCTTGCTGGGCTGCGTGGGGGGAGTGTGTGATTTGCAAGAGGTAGCCATGGGGGCCGGAGGCCTTCTAGACTTTGCAAACATGATCAGACTCAGCTACGGTCTGTGATCTCCTGTTGCTGTCCCTCACCAGATACACCCACTGGCCCGGCTTCCTGCTGCCGCCTGAGCTAGTCGGGGTGAGCTGTGGTCGTTGCATCAGGGACCCAGGAGAGGGAATCACAGGACACGGGTGGGTCCGATCACGTCTTCAAATCCTGGCCGGCCTCTGACTCCGACAGCTACATCACATGTCACATGAACTGCTAGCTCCCCCTGCTGGGGGCTTGCAAGGTACCTGCCTTAGCAGGCCAGGTTCAGGGCAGGTAGGCAGAGTCCCCAGTACAGTGTCGCTGCATCCACCCACATGTACCAGAAGAAGACACAGGAAAAGAGACACCAGCTGGTACTCACCCCCCCTCCCGCCCACGCACACACATCGCTGCTGGCTGGGGAAAGAGAACAGAGCCCTGCTGGGAGTTGACTGCTGTGATGGATGGGAGGGGCCCTACCCTTTTCTAGACCACCCAGCATTCAGGAACTAAGGGTATGTCTACACTAGCTTGTTAGTTCGAGCTACGTAGGGTAATTAGGGCAAGCGGAGTTGCAAATGAAGCCCAGGATTTAAATGTCCCGGGCTTCATTTGCATGTTCCCTGGCACCTCCATTTTTAAATCCCCCTTAGTCCGAACTCCGTGCCGACTGCTACACACCGCACGGAGTTGGTAATTCGAATTAAAGATCCTAATTTGAACTACTGTTACTCCTCATTCCACAAGTAACATTCCTCATTCCACGAGGAGTAATGGTAGTTCGAATTAGGATCTTTAATTCGAACTACCTACTCCGTGCCGCATGTATCCGCGGGCAAGGAGTTCGGACTAAGGGGGATTTAAAAATGGCGGCGCCTGGGAACATGCAAATGAAGCCTGGGATATTTAAATCCCAGGCTTCATTTGCAACTCTGCTTGCCCTAATTATACTACCTAGCTCGAACTAACGAGCTAGTATAGACGTAACCTAAAGGGCTAAAACCAGAACTGCGGGTGTTGAAGAAGTGTTGGCAGGGAGCCCTGAGAGCCAATGGAAACAGAGTGGGAGAAGTTTGAAACAAAACACATTTTTGCCTTTTTCTGTTTTTCCTGTGTGTGTGAGAGTTTGGAGCAGGAGCTGGGGAGGGAGAGAGATGGACTGAACCAGGAACAAAGGCCTGGATTGGTTAGCGATATCTGTGCCTAAGGTAAGGTGGAATCCTGGAATAAAAGATATGTAAGTGAACAGAGAATATTTAGTTGGACATGATCATGTGATTTTCTTTATTTTAAATTTGGTTAAACCAGTGTTTCTTAAACTGTATTCCGTGGCACACCGTGTGCCGCAAGGTGGTTGGAGGGGTGCCGGGGAGAACAATAGAGTTCAAAATGGCCACCCGTAAAGGGATAGGTGATCTTTTGCTCAATAACTTCCCCCCCCGACCTTCTTTTTTTTTTTCTTTCGGTCAATAACTTTTCCCCGGCCCTCCACCTGCCCCTACTTTTTTTTTTTCGTTCAACAAAAAAAAATCCTTGGTGTTCCTCATACAAAAAAGTAATTATTGTTTGGTGGGCCTTGGTCTTAAAATATTTAAAAAACACTAGCTTAAACTTCTCTGTGCTAACCCCCTCTCTCCTCCCTGACCACGGTAAGGGTATGGCTACACAGCAGGGCAAACATCAAATTAAGCTACGCAACTTCACTTACATCAATTCTGTAGCGGAAGTCGAAATAGCTGAATTTGGCTTTTGGCATTGTCTACACAGGAGGAGGTCAAAGGAAGAGTGTCTTACCCTTTGTGAAATGAGGGATAAAGGAGTCAGAGTAAGATGTCTTGCAGCTCACCATTATTTTGAAATAACACCTTTTGGTGTGGATGCGTTGTTTGTTATTTTGGAAGAACGCCCGTTATTCGGAAAGAACGCTGCTGTGTAGATGTACCCTAACGGAACTGAATCCCACCTGAGGTCAGGGAATCTGTGACCTTTGGGAGTGACACAGAGTTTCCAAACACCCCAAATCTAGAACTCAACCCAGGTAAAATCAGGTCCTGATAGGCTCTTGGCATTACTGGCTTGAAGAACTTAGAAGTATCGAACCACAAGGCCATTTGGAGACCACAAGGGTCCTTGACTCTCATCCTTGCCGAGGTGATGGATTTGTTGCGTCCATTCTCAGCTCAGACACTTTTGGTTTTTACACAATATCGGGGATTTTTATTCTCTGAAATATATATTTTTAAAGCCACATTTGCTTCATGCCAAAAAGTTGCATTTCTACACAAGGGGAGGTGGACAACGTGCGCAGAGGGGGCGTTCCGAGGAGCAAAGTCAGACACATGAGACCCCTTCCCTGCCCCTCTGAAGCCAGACTAACATCCCAAATACTCTTCTTGCTGTTAAGTTGCCAAAGGAGCTGGCTTTGGAAATCTCTTGTGATGGAGAACAGCTTTCAAGGGAGAGAAAAGTAAGACTGGAACAACTGAACAGACAGAAAAAAGAACCACCCACCCAAACCCCAGTGGAAGAAGAGACCAGACACAGGCCAAAAGTTTTATATAAAAAAGGAAGGAGGCTGCAAGCGTCTCTTTCCGTGGATAGATTGGGGGTGGGGGTCAGGACTCCTGGGTTCCATCCCAGACTCTGCCACCAAATTGCTCAGGGAAATTGGACAACTAACATTATGGCCTTGTGCCTCAGTTTCCCCTCCACACATTTGCCTGTTCACGGTGTGAGCTGCCTGTGGCCAGGTCTGGTGGGTCTGTGCAGTACTCGGTGGGATGGGCCCCAGAGCGAGGAGGGGTTCTGAGCAGCAGCCAGCGTGAGGGGGCACCTGACCTCTAACAGGGACCACAAATAACTTCAACCAGCTGCACCAGAGGGGGATATGGGGAGGGGCTGGGGGCAGCAGGAAGGGAGAGATCCAGGGGATAGTGGTGGGAGGGCAGAGTGAGATCCTGTGGGGCAGCCAGAGGGTTTCCCTCATTTCCTTACCTGTGTCTTGGGGGGAACGCAGCGTCTCAGAGTCAACCCCTTGGCCTAGGCCCCCAACGTGACACGTCCAGCTCAGCCAAACTAGCTCAGGCGGCAGCAGGAAGCCACCCTGTGGGATTTGCTTGGGGCTGAGCTAAAAATAGGGGGGAGATCACAGGACGTGGCTGGGTCTGGTCACTTCTGCAAAGCCTGCAGGCCCTTCAGCACCCACAGCTACGTGCAGAGCTCACCCCAACTGCAATCCCCCGCCTCCGCCCCCAGCTGGGCCCAGCAAGAGGGCTGCATTTGGCTCCCACATCCGAGGGAGGTGGGCGGATCACCGGCACAGAGCATTGTCCCCCACTAGGCTACCCCCATTTGAACAGCTGCCTGCTCCGGGGTGAGCCAGTCGGGGTGAGCTGCAGGTATCGCGCTGGGGCCTGAGACAGGGGTCGGCTCTGAGACGCTGCATCCCCCCAAGACACCGGTAAGGAAATGAGGGAAACCCTCTGGCTGCTGATGTGTCTCTTCTCTCCCCCCGCCCCCACCAACACCACTGCCACCCAGGTCTGCTCCTTTCCTTCTGCTCCCATGCACTCTCCACATCAGCTTTGGACAGGGCGAGTTGCCTGGTCCAGCACGGACCCACGGGGAGAAACAGGCTTGGCCACAGTCAGCTCACGTGCTAACGTGAAACAGACAAATGTTTAGAGGGGAAACTGAGGCACATGGTCTACCATTAGCTGTCTCAGCTCCCTGAGCACTTCAGTGGCCAAGTCTGGGATAAAACATAGGGGCCCTGACTCCGCCATTATGTACTAAAGTAGATGCTTGCAATATCCCTCCTTGAAAAAATGCTGCTGTTGTTTCAATCTCACTTTTCCCCACCTCGGAAGCTGCTTTCCATCATGGGAGGTTTTGAGAGGAGGGTTGTTTGGTGGGTTTTTCCTGTTCCTCTAACTCAGGCATGTCAAACTTGAAGCCCACCAAGGGCCGCACAAAGGAAAACTAACAGCTTTCATGGCCACCAAAGAAAATGTACTTCCATTGGAGTCATAATTATTTATTATTATCGATTACGGTTTAGGAATATTAACATATTTTTCAGGTCTTGTTTGAATATAATACAATAATTTGATGTGTAAAATTTTTTATTTGCTCATAAATAATATTTTTTAATTTACATATAAATTGAAGGTACTTTTTAATTTTTTTATATGATACATAACTTGTTTTGTTGAAATACAAGCAAGTACGGACAGTGGTTAACCAAATAGAACAGGTTTCTTTGAAAATTTGAGATACTTTGTAAGTTTGAGATTTTGCATAAACATATAATTATGCGTGCGATTGCAAAAAATGGACATATATTTATTGATATAAAATTAATATAATACATTTTGTGAATTTATTTGGGAATAAATAAATAAATAACAAAATATTAACAGAATATCCCCATCCTCTCCCCCAGAGCCAGGCACCCCCATACACCATTTGTAACCCAATCCCCTTCCACTCCCCCAAACCAGGCACCCCCAGCTACCCGCAACCCACTCTCACCCAATGACTCACCCCTCAGCCATGCACTTTCAGCCCCCCCCCCAACCTGTTCTAACCCAATCCCCCTCCCAGAGCCAGGCACCTCCAGCTCCCCCCTCCACCGGCTCTAACCTAGTGCCTCAGTTCCGGAGCCACCGCCACTGTCACCAGGCGCTTCTCCCTCTAGGCGCTGAGCCGCGTGCACTAAGTGGCCGGCCGTGAGCAGACCGGGCGAACGGCTTAGAAATGTGGCTCCTGCTGGTTCTTTAATCAAACAGCTGTATGGCGCGGGTTGGAACCAGCAGGAGCCATGTTTCTTTAATCAAAGAGCTGCATGCGGCTTGAGAACCATGGGTTGGCCACCCACGTTAGAAACAATGTAACCGGGCGGCTGCACTTCGATCATTTATAAAGATTTAGTCGGGGGCTGCAGAAATATTGATATGACGGCTCTAACGTATCCGTGCAAATAGTCCAGACGGCACAAAAGCCCCACTTCAGAATGAAGAGTCGGGTGGAAGAATCACTTTGAAAAATTCATGATTTTAAACAAGAGGGGAACGATCGCTCATTAAGTTTAAAAACCAAAACCCAAAGATGGGAATCACCAGCTCCCAGGGCAAAGTCACAGCAAGAGGATTTGGGAATTTCAATGAGGCTGTAGGAAGGGTGGGGTAACCTCTCAGTCTGTCTCCACATCTCAAACACCCCGCGCTCCATTGTCCACCTCCCCTTGGCTTGAAATCCAACTTCTCTGGAAGAAGCAAACGTGGCTTTGAAAAATATATTTGTGTTAGTAAAACAAAACAAAAAACGGTATTATGTAAACCCCAAACCGTGGAGGCCGAGGACAGACACGACACACGCTGCACTGCAGCAGTGATGTTTGCCCTGGTGGTGTCCGTGCTAACCGTATGGCTCTAACCTTCAAAGGTTCTCAAGCCAGTGGTGACAGTGACCTACAAGGACCAACCCAGCATGTGGGAATCTTATAAACAAGGGGTGGGAAACCTAAGGGGGCCAGATGCAGCCCCCCCCCCATTCCCCAGACCAGTCCTCAAGATTCAGGGCTCCCCCCAGCATTGGGGAGCCCAGACTGGTGCTCCAGCCTCCTTCCCTTCCTGTTGTCATCCCACATGGCTGGAGCACACAAAATCTGCCAGACTGGGCCCCCTTAGGCTCTGGTGAGGGAGGGGAATATGGGGAGGGTCTTTCTCCTTCTCAGTTGGGGGCCACTTCAGAGAGGGTTGGTTGGCTTTTTTTTTGGCTTCTCACTTCTGCGCAGCCCCCGACTGATTTTTCGGTGGGGTCGGTGGCCCTTGACCCAAAAAAACGTTCCTCTGCCCAGTGAACTCTGAGAAGATTAGAAACTCTGTGACTGTCTGCCTCCCTTCAAGCGCGTTGAATTGCTCTCCCTTTCCTCAGTACAGCGTCTGCCCTGCCCTCCCTTAGCCCTGAGGAGGACGAAGATAGGGCAACTGGAGCTTCTCTGAGAATGATGATCCTCCCACACTTCTTCTTGGTGCTTTGTGGCTTGGCCTTCCTCGCCGGGGTGCCGTTAAACGGCTACGTCCTCTTCATCAATGGCTGCCATATGCAGAGAACTGCCAGCACCGTGTGGTTCCTGAACCGGGCTGTGTCCGATTTCATCTTTATCCTTTGCGTGCCCCTCAGATTCATCTTCTTCCTGCATTTAGACTGGGCCAGGAGGCTGAGCAGCACCATCACCTCCCTGCACATGTTCTCCAGCGCCTTCCTCCTCACGGCCATCAGCATCCATCGCTGCATCCTCGTGGCACGGCCTCAGTGGGCCCAGAAATGCCGCACTCCCTGCCTGGCCTTCTGGGAGGGTCTGGTTACATGGGCCCTGTCTGCTGGGATCAGCTTGCGGTACAGTGACCTCTTGGAATCCCTCTTCCCACCTGCCAGGCCCAGCATGTACTTTGGTGTGGATGAATATAAAGAGAGGATGAAGGGCATTGTGATCCAGTTCCTGGTCGGGTTTCTGATCCCATTAGCCTTGAATTTGATCCCAACCTTGTACATTGTTCTAGATGCCAGGCTGAGAAGGAACCAACTGATTCAGTCCACCCAGCCACTCAAGATCCTTCTCGGCTTGATCCCGACCTTTTTCCTCTGCTGGCTGCCATATCACATCTTCTTCTTCCTATCGATTTCAGATCGATTACATCTATATTTCTCTGGCATCACTTTTCCTTATTTCCTTATGTATTTCAACTGCTGCCTCACCCCCATCTTCTACCTCACCATGGAGGAAGAGTTTCTGAGGTACCGGCAACATGCACCAAACCCTCATGCCACCGACCACTCAGGGCCAGAGCCGGTTGAATAGGGGAATAGATGGAACTGTCGATATTGCTATTCTCTTACTCGTATCTTCCTCTTGACCCCAAAACTGTCTTTTTGAGCAAGAGAAATGTCCTTATTGTTGGTTCCGGGACCAGCTGCTCCAAGAAGCAGTCATATAAGGTCTCAAGAACCCCTCTCTTAGCATCTCGTCCTGTGGTGCCTTCCACTACAGTTTTTATCTGAGTATTACCATGTCCTATTAATCATCCTCAGTCCACCAAGTTTCTGTGATGCCTATTGCATTCATCTCTTCATTTACTATGAGGCACTCTAGTTCACCTACCTTATTAGTTAGACTTCTAACTTTTGCATATAAGCAACGATAAACAGCCACATTTTAGCTGTCTGCCAGTACATGATGTAACTGAATATGAGATTTTTCAAAAGAACCTCTGAGAATTAGGAGCTTAACTCCTATAGACCTAACCAAGGGAATTTGCCACTTTTTAAAAACTAGCTCTGTTTCCTCATTGCCAAACTTGAGCCTTCAAACCTCATGAGCAGTCTCCTGCAGCATGATGAGATTGGTTTGAAAAGGAAGACATTTGGGTTCTTCTATGTGCCTTCTGGTTTTGTGGGTTTTTTGTTTTTGAACGGGCCTGCGCATTTCAAAGTTTTCTTGCAATGAAGAAAGAAAGAAAGAAAAAAAGAAAGAAAGAAAGGATAAATTCCTACCTATAAATCTGATTCCAGGATCTAGAGCTTTGAGAAAACCAGCAAGCAGCACAGTGAATGCAGCCAATAAACTTTATGAGTCCGTGATGCTACAAAACTCTGCCAAAAGTTTCAGAAAACCAGAAGTTCCCAGATCTGCTTTAGAAGCCAAAAGGGTGAGGTGATGTTTAAATATTGGGGACTTTAAAAACAAGGCGGGAGGTTCTGGCACTTTGTACCTTCAAACAGCGCTCTGGGGCTCCCATATTCATAACTGTGATATAATTCCAATGTATTTTGTACTAGGGATGTAAAGGTTAACCAGTTAACTGGTTACCCAGTAACCATACGCCTTTCCAACATGCATGCCAGGTAACCAGAGGCTTTGACCAGCAGGAGCAGCCCCATTACTTTCCATGCAGTGAGCCGGTTCTGGAGCCACCTCCTACCCATTGCTAGTGATTAACCTGGTTAAACAAACCATTTAACTGGTTAGCAAATGAGGGTTTTACATTCCTATTTGGGCTCCCAGACCTTGTGGAGGGACAACGGAGCCTTGAGACAGGGTGCAGGGTTCCTCAGCACCCACCAATGTATCCTACAGGCAAGGGAGGTTTCTCTGAGCACAGACCGGGGGAGGGGATAGCTTTATGCCCCGCACAGCAAAGGATCTTTCCAGCCAACAGGGAGAAGAGGTTAAAGAGGGGAATTAAGAGCATAGAATCCAGGAGCTGGCAGAGCCCTCAGGAGGCGTCGAGTCCAGGCCCCTGCCCAAAGCAGGACCAGCCCCAACTAAATCAACCCAGCCAGGGCTTTGTACAGCTGTGATTAAAACACCCCTAGGGATGGAGATTCCACCCCCTCCCTAGGGAACCCAGCCCAGGGCTTCCCCACCCGCCTATGGAAATCGTTTGTCCTAATCTGCAACGCAGACCTCCCCCACGGCAACCTGAGCCCATTGCTCCTGGTTCTGCCACCTGCCCCCTCTGAGAACAGCCTCTCTCCAGCCTCTTTGGAACCCCCTTTAGGGACTTGCAGGCTGCTCTCAGATCCCCCCTCACTCTTCTCTTCTGCAGACTGAACAAATCCCTCAGCCTCTCCTCGTAGGTCGTGTGCTCCAGCCTCCTCGTCATTTTGGTCACCTTCTGCTGGACCCTCTCCAATGTGTCCAAATCCTTTCTAGATTTGCGAGGGGGCAGAACCAGATGCAATACTCCAGGGCTACATCTACATTGCACATTCTTGCACAAGAAGATATGCAAATAAGGTATGGTGATGAATATGGTCACACCTAATTTGCATACCTAATGAGCCGCCATTTTTGCACAAGGGACTTTTGTGCAAGAAGGAGCGGGCTACACTGTTCGTTCTTGAGGAAAAATCCACTCGTGTGCAAAAGCTGTTCTGCCGCTTATTTTCAGGCAGAACAGCTCTTGCGTGGGGGTGGGAGTTGTGCAATAAGGAGCAGTGTAGACTTCTCCTTCTTGCGCAAAAGCCCCTTGTGCAAAAATGGCAGCTCGTTAGGTCTGCAAATGAGGCGCAGCAATATTCATCGCCGTGCCTCATTTGCATATCTTCTTGCACAAGAATGTGCAATGTAAACGTAGCCCAGATGTGACCTCCCCAGTGCTGAATGAATCCCATGATCTGTTGGCAAAGCTCCTCCGATTGCACAAGTAATGTCTCCCCCGGCCTCCTCCAGTGGCGCGGCCCCGCACAACAGACACTGAAAAGCCGGAGCCCCCAGAGTCTGTTTCCCCCCAGTCTGGGCTCCTGGCCCTTCTCTGAGCCCTCCTCATGTACCCAAATTGTCAGATTTCACTCTTGGCCTCTGCATCCGAGTGCAATGAATGTAAAACATCCTGTAGGACTTGCTGATGAGTCTGCCTGCGTCTATCTCACCCCCGACTCCCAGGGTCGGAGAACGTTTGCCGTGAGGCCTTGCTTCTGTTGCATTCACATTGCGTGACACCTCCTGCTGCCCCACAAACTAAGTCGTGTCTTCTAGTTACAACATGAGCCTTTGTCTGACGCTCTCTGCACAACTGTGGGTGTGAGTGGAGGGGTGGGTGTGAGTGTGACAGCGTCACAAACGCCCACGTGGTCAAGAAGTGGGAACCTCGAAGAGAACCAGGAGACACCCATTGCGTCTGCGGCGGAATCGAATGAGCAGCGCTGGGGACTGGCAGAGACCCCCCAAAGTGAGACAAGTAAGACAAACACATGGGGAACCCGACAATGGCCATCAAAGGAGAACCACGGAAAACCCCGAGATTCACAGCTCCTAGGGGTGGAGGGATCCAGTGTGACACTGCCAAACCCACCCGGTCCAAGGGGAACTTGCATGGCTAAGAGGGGGAACTCTGGCCGGTAAACTCTGGGTTAGGTCCTGTGAGTCGAGCCCCAGAGGACATAGAATCATCATCGATGGGCCCCGGTTCCTCACTCCGTCAGTCGTGCTGGCCAGTGAGAGGGACGTCAGTCACGACAGACTGGTAACTACACACCATCTGCAGGACGTGTGTGCACCTGGGTGTGCGTAAATGCATATGCTGCTTTTCATGTTGTATTCTCAATAAATGCGGCACGTTGCCTTTTCCCGTGAAAAAGATCCTGTCTGCTTCTTATACATACAACATCAGTCACTCAGCTCCCTGCTGGGAGAGAGGGAGGTCACCAGAACCGGACAGGGGATCACAGGATCCCCGGGCGGGCAGAGACCTCAGGAGGCGTCGAGTCCAGCCCCCTGCCCAAGGCAGGACCAACCCAACTCAATCAACCCAGCCAGGGCTTTGTCCAGCTGGGACTTAAACACCCCAAGGAATGGAGATTCCACCCCTCCCTAGGGAACCCAGCCCAGCGCTTCCCCACCCACCTACCAGGGGCAGATCCAGGACGGAAACTCTGGAAACTCCCTGCTCTCAGCGAGATTCCCGTGGCGATGGGTTCCAGGCTGGCCTGAGCCCGGCTGCCCTGGGGGCTCAGGCTGAACCAGAAGACACCCAGGCCTGGGGCCTGCAGGTGATGGAGGCAGGACGCAGGCCGGCTGGAGGCCGGGCTGTGGTTTGTGTGGTCTCTAGCCCAGCGTGAGGGTTTCCTTAGTGCTGGCGGGGCTGGAACGTGGGCCAGGGCTGGGGTCCCTGCGCAGATGTACGGCTTGGAATCTCCTATGGCCGACTCCCAGCGGGGCCCTGGTCTCTTGCCCAGCCAGGAGGGGATTGGAGGGTGCCAAGTGCCAGCTGGCGTCGCTGCTCCTGGGTTTTCTCTGGTTGGATTCTGCCAGACGGGCTGTCTCAGGCCCTGTGCTCTTCAGGGGACCCATCCACCTGCCCCGGGGTGTGGGCCTGCGAATGCAGCCCCCTTGCTGGGCTCTGTGGGGGGGGGGGAGGCGTGTGGTTTGGGTGAGCTCTGCATGTAGTCGTGGGCGCCGGGGGGCCTGCAGGCTGTGCAGGCATGACTGGGCCCAGCCACGTCCTGTGATCTCCCCCCCGCTGCTGCCTCCCCCCAGCTACAGCCCCACATGTGTGGGGGAGATCACAGGACGTGGTTGGCTCCAGCTCTGTCTGCAAAGCCTGAAAGGCCTCCGCACCCAGAGCTACATGCAGAGCTCACGCAAACCACAAACTCCCCCTGCTCGGCCCAACAAAGCCTCTGCCTTCAGCAGCCCACATCTGGGGGAGCGGGCAGGCCCCAAGCACAGAACATCGGTCCCACCACCCCAGACAGCCGCCAGGAAGACGGTTCCCTGCTCTGGGCTCAAAGAGTCCGGGTGAGCGGCAGGCATTCATTCAGGGACCTGGGACAGGATAAACCCTGAGGTGCCACGTCCCCCCATGACACAGGTAAGGAAATGAGGGAAAGCCTCCGGATGCCTCAGTGGGTCTCCTTTTACTCCCCTCCCCACCACCTCTTGGGTCTCCTCCTTTCCTTCTGTCACCATCCACTCCCCTCATCGTCTCCAGACAGAGACGGCTGAACTGGCTTTGTGGGTCCTGTTTTCATAGGCCTTGGGTGCCCGGACCCTGACAGATTGGGGGTCCCAGTGGGCTTAGTGCTGCAGGGACCCTAAAGGAGAAATGGGCCTGGCCACACCAGCTCACACTCTCAACAAATGTATGGAGGGGAAACTGAGGCACGGGCCTGTGATGTGATGTGTCAAAACTCCGTGAGCAGTTAGTGGGAGATTCTGGGAGAGAACCCAGGAGTCCTGACTGCCTGTCTTGACCAGTGAAATAGACTTCTGCAGTAGCCTTCCTTTAACAAAAAACAATCACTCCCTTGTTTGTCGTGGTTGATTGTTACTGCTCTCTTCCTCCTCTGTGTTTTCTAGGGCGGCTGTTTTTGTCTTTGTCATTTCAAGCTCCACCTTTCTCCTCCTTGGAAGTTGCTCTCCCTCACTGGAGGTTTCGACTGGGGGAGGAGGGGCATTTGTTTTGATGGGGATGTTTCCTCCTCCTCTAATTCATCCCTCCAAATGCCTCAAATATACAGAAAAACTGCACTTCCGAATGGGAAGAGGGAGAGAAGACTCGCTTTAAAATATTCTTGAAAGGAAAGGTGGGGAAATGATCGTTCGTTAACTCTTCAACCAAAGACAGGACTCACCAGCCCTTCAGAAAGAAAAATGCAAAAGGATTATCTGGGAATCGCAGTCAGCCTGTGGGGAGTGTGAAACATTTAATATTTCTAGACAAATGGGTCTAGGATCTAGGAGATTAGAAACTCTGAGTCTGTCTCTGCCCTTTTCATGGCTCTTCCTCCCTTTGCTCAGAACAGCGGCTGCGCTGTCCCCACCCAGTCCTGAGGGGAAGGAGAGGATGTGGTGTCAGTCTCCAGGAATGGAATTCCCAGCTCTTCCCCTGATGTTGGAAGGGACGATCTTCATAGAATCACAGAATACAGAACTGGAAGGGACCTCGAGGAGTCATTGAGTCCAGTCCTCTTCCTTGCTGGGGAATCGTTGAAAGGTGACGTCCTCTTCATCACCAGCTGCCGAGTGCAGAGGACGGTCGGCGCCGTGGAGCTGAAAGGCCACTAGATTTGAATCTCCTATTGTCGGTGACACATTGCTGTTGGTGCAAAAATTAGCTGAGACTGCAGTTGAATAGGGGAGTTCAAGATACTTGGTGTTACTTAACGCACATCTGAGATTAGAACCGGGTCATAGCTGATTTCATCTTCATCGTCTGCCTGCTCCTCAGATTCATCTTCATCTTCATCCCCGACTTAGACTGGGCCAGGAGGCTGAGCAGCACCATCACCTCCCTGCACATGTTCTCCAGCGCCTTCCTCCTCACGGCCATCTGAATTAAACCACTAGTTACCCCTCTCCATTCTGAAACTGACCATTTATTCCTGCCCTTTTCCCCTTTCTTGTAACCAGTCGCTGATTTATGAGTGGACCTTCCCTCTTATTCCATTGTCGCGTAGTTCATTTTTTAGATCCAAGAGAAAGCAGAACACTCCAGACAGACGTCACCATTTTCTTCTTTATTGCAAGCTTTAAACAGTTAACACAGTTATTTAAGTGTTATGAGCCTTATCAACAATCACTGTACAATTTCAAGTATTGAAGGTTTAAAATCGAAAGCAATGAACACAGCGCAAAGCAATGCAAAAGCAAATAATAGAAGACTATTATACAATAATTAAGCCTAGTTTACTTACACTTCACCTGTATGCTACCTACACTGCCAGACAGGCGATTGCAGTTCCCTTGTTTCCTACGCATCGGAATGCCAGGCACTGGGCCTGCCAGCATGAAGGGATCCATTCCTTCTTGTTACATTGAAAGCAGGACCTGTGGGTCAATCCTGCTTATTCCCTCCCACTGATTATCATTTTTACCCCTATATTTATTTCTGGCTGTCTCTGGAATTGTTCTCTTATCAAAATATGGGATGTGCTAGTACCAGGTTGTTTCTGCTCTTTTTGGCCTGGTTTCACTGTCCTGTACAAGTTCTGCATAATTGGGTAGCACTCCTGACTCTCCCCACCCTTTCTGGCCTGGCTGCGTACATCCGTGTGTTCCCAGGCTTGAATCAGGCCTAGGGTGGTGTGTTGGAGATCCATACTTTGGACAAGGCCGGAACGAGGCCCAGCACTGCAGACGTTGTTCTGCTCAAGGGAGGGCCATCCAGGTTCGCCTACACCCATGAGAGCTGACTTTGCTAAAGAGCCTTTGGTGAAGGACCTTGTCAAAGGCTTTCTGGAAATCTAAGTACACAATATCCTCTGGATCCCCCTTGTCCACATGCTTGTTGGCCCCCTCAAAGAACTGTAGATTGGTGAGGCAGGATTTCCCTTTACAGAAACCATGTTGACTCATTTCCAGCAAATGAGGCTCATCTCTGTGTCTGACAATTCTGTTCTTTACAATTGTTTCCACCAATTTGCCTGCTACTGAAATTCAGCTGTTATTGCTGGAATCACCTCTAGAGCCTTTTTTAAAGACTGCCTCCACGTTAACTATCCACCAGACATTTGATACAGAAGCTGATTTAAAGGGTAGGTAAGAAACCAAGGTTAGTAGATGCATTTTTCCTGTTTGATTTCTTTCAGAACTCTTGGGTGAATGCCATCTGGTCCCAGGGACGTCACTGTTAGTTTAACCAATCTGGGACAATTCCTCAGATTTGTCACCTCAGAAGAATGGCTCAGGTTTGGGAATCTCCCTCATGCCATCAGGCATGAAAATTCATTACATTCTCCGAAATGACCTTACTGGTTCTTTAGCAGGCTTCCTGCTTCTGAGGGAGAATAAAAATGTTTTGCTATTACTTTTTGTGTCTTTGGCTGGCTGTTCTTCAACTTTTCCTTGGCCTCCCCAATTATATATTTATACGTCATCTGATGAAGTTCATGATCCTCTCTCTTTTCCTCACAAGGATTTAACTTCCATTTTAAAAGGGTGCCCCTCGGCCTCTCAGAACTGCTTTTACTGTGTTGTGTAGCCACAGTGGCATGTTTTTCTCTTACTATATTTTTTGGGGGGGGGTTACATGTTTCAATTGATTCTCTCCTGTGGCATCTTTTAAAAGAGTCTCCAAGCAGCGTGCAGGGATTTCATTTTTGGCCCCGTCCGTTTTCATTTCTCTTTCACTTCCTCATTTTTAGTAGTTCCCCTTCTGGAAATTAAATGTCACAACTTTGAGCTTCTGTGGAGCCGTCCCCACCACACGGATGTTCAATTTAATTATATGATGGTCACTATCACCTAGCGATCCAGCTGTATTCATCTCTGGGCCTGTTCTCCATCTGGGACTAAATCAAACATTGCCTCTCCCCTTGGGTTTCAGGACTAGCTGCTCCAAGAAGCAGTCATTTAAGGTGGCAAGAAACTTACTGTCCACCTCCCATCCTGAGAGGAGGGCCACATATTCAATTGGGATAGTTGAACTCTCCCATTATTATTGACCTGTTAGTATGTATAGCCTTTTGTACATAAACAATTAAAATTGTCACTGTTTAGCGGTCTTGCCAGTACATGATCTATTTGAACTGAATTGGAGATTTTCAAAAGCACCTCTGTGAGTTAGGAGCATAACTCCTATTGACCTTCAATGTGAATTTGGCACCTAAGCCCATGGCCACTTTTAAAAATATAGCCCTCCACATTCAGTGCCAAGCCTGGGCCTTTCAACCTCACAGTTCACCAAAAACATCAGGAGATTGGTTGAAAAGAAAGACATTTGGGTTCTTTTTGGCGACCATTTCAAGCTTTTCTTTGACACAAGGTAGGCAAGAAACTTACCTAAAGAAAAAAAGAAAAGGGTGATGAAATTCCCTCCCAGTCATCTGCTCCCAGTGTCTGGGGTTCTCACAAGAACGCAAAACAGCAAATGCTGCAGCCAAATAGTAACATATGACAATGCTACAAATTGCTGCCAAACATTTGCAAATAGCAGACACATCGAGCTCTGTTTTGGAAGCTAATGGGGTGAGGAGGGGTTTTAATGTAGAGACATTAAATAAAATGTGGGAGGTTTTGGCAGCCTGCACCTCCAAACAGCGCCCCGGGACCCCCATGCTCACCAGCGTCAGACTCACGTAGTTACGTGTCATGTACCGAGCCTGCCTTGTGAGAGCCTTGATCTCCTGTTGGACTGACTGTGTTCCAGTGTCAGGGAGGCTGTGAAGTGTTGCTGTGTGTGTGCTCCTGACATCGGTTGTGATGTTGGGAACACCCACACCCAGCTCTTCCGGTACAGCTGTAGTGTAACATTCTATTTTGCCACATGTAACTTAGGATAACATCGAACAGAACCTTTATGAATATTACTTGAGAGGAATATTGTGGAAAAGATTGGTGGTGTCCCTGAAAACAGGGACTGGGCGTCCTTGCCCAAAGGCTGATATTGTGTCTATGTTCATGAACGCTCCCTGGTGTGTGAATGAGGGATGCGTGTGGGATGAGATAAGCAGGGAAGCCATCACCAGGTGTTCTAGGGAGGGACCAGGACAGACAGGGACACCGCGTCCCAACGTGAGAAGGGGGCATATTGCGGACGCTGCAGGAAG
Source organism: Pelodiscus sinensis (assembly GCF_049634645.1). Lineage (NCBI taxonomy): Eukaryota > Metazoa > Chordata > Testudines > Trionychidae > Pelodiscus > Pelodiscus sinensis. The sequence goes on from NC_134734.1 coordinate 2,466,451, forward strand.
AAGGCCGGGAGTTCTCAGTCCAGACAAGACAGCAGTGACCGAAACCAGCCTCATGGACAATAGATAAGGGGTGAGAAGAGCTACTGGAGAAAGCAACACCCCGCTGGCCCCAATGCAGGGAAACTGCTCTAAGAAAGGGCTGCGCGGCCACAGACTTCGGGATCAGCTGCCACGTCCACTGAGATCTCAGCCCGGGCCGAAAGGAGCCTGGTCCTGAGCCTCGTACTTCACTGGCGTGGCCGACTAGTGAAGGCGAGCAACAGACTGGTCATTATAAACATCAACTGGCAAGATGGGTGTGTGTGTGTCTGTCTGTGTGTGTCTGTGTGTGTGTGTGTGTGTCTGTGTTATCAGACGCTAACTGCTTTTCGACTGTACTCAATAAACGCGGCGTGTTGCCTTTTTCCCGAGAAAGGTCCCTTGTGCTCTTTATAAGCATAACCAGACAATGGTGCAGCCAGACAAGGGCTCAGGGCTCATCAGCACCCAGCAAAGAATCCACCATCCCAGGAGCTGCCGACAAGGGAGGTTTCCGAGAGCGCAGACCATGGGGACGGCCTGACCCACCTCGCAGCAAAGGGGGATTAAGTTAATGACTGGGTCGACCCCTCCCCTGCAGACACGACTGGGCATCAGGACGCTGGATGGGGCGGGTGTCCCAGCACGACGAGAGTCCCGGCCTGTCGGCTGCCCTCAGCTGGTCCCCGTCTGTCGGGGGAACGTGACTCGGTTCAAACCTGGCTTCGTTTGCAGCCCCCAGCCTGCGAGTTCCCTTCTGTTTCCCAGGTGCCATCCGGGACCCCCATGTTGGCTGCTCCCCAGCCTGCCCTGGATCTGGCTGCAGCTAAATACCCTGTTTGCCATGGCCCACCCTGCATGGCCTGGTCACTTGGGAAGCGCCAGCCCGGAGTCCAGAGTTTCAAAGAGGGACTTTCCCATTGGGGGAGGGGCAGGCTGGGCACTGAGCTGCCCCAGCCAGGCTCTGAGCAGGGCCGGAGGGGACAGCTCTGGGGGGCAGGGAGCAGGAAATTGGCTGGAGCCCCCTGTTGTGAGCTCCGGCCTGGCTGAGGGGTGACCGGTGGCTCTGAGATGTGCGAGTCGCTCCCTGGGGATGAGGGTGCGAGGGGAAGACCTGGCAGGGGTTGCAGCCTGTCACAGCCCCACGTCCAACGGAGCGAGAGATTCACGTGCCTGCTGCCTGGCAAGGCCTCTCATGGGGCAACTGGGGCCAAAAGGTGGTGGGGTCCCCCACCAATCACCCCCCATCCAGCGTCACTTCAGGGGCCTGTGCCGGGTCTGGTGCTTCCCAAGGGGTAGGTCTAGACTACAAGCCTCTTTCGAAAGAGAGCGTCTAGACTGCAACCTCTTTTTTCGAAAAAGTGAGGCGTTCTTTCGAAAGAGAGCACTCAGGCAGTCTGGATGCTCTCTTTCGAAAAAGCCCTGTTTGCATTCAAGACTGCCTTTTTTTGAAAGAGCACTTTCGAAACAAGGCGTTCTTCCTCGTGAAATGAGGAGTACCACCGTCGAAAGAAAAGCCGCGTTCTTTTGATTTAATTTCGAAAGAACACGGCTGTAGTCTAGACGCAGGTGAAGTTTTTTCGAAAAAACCCTGCAGTCTAGACACAGCCAAGGGGTGAATGAGCTGCCATTTTGCAACAACGGTGCTGCCTGCTCTGGGGTTGTGGCTGCCGCGGATGTGGGCCACCGTCTCTGCAGATGGTTTCTCAGACCCTGCGTCACGAGCGGGCCCAGGCTGGGACGAGCTGTTTGAGGCTTGCTCGGAACTGGCCGCCTTTGCAGAGCTGCCTTCGTGAGCATCTCCTACACCAGCCAAATGCACCCCACCCCCGCCCCGTGCACCTCCCCTCCCGAGAGGACAGCTCCCAGTTTTCAGGCTCTCCAGGGTTTGCAGTTTGACTCAGTGGCTCTCAGCACCCCCACTATGCAAACTGTCCCAGCATCCCTGAGCCCACCTCCTGCACTCCTCATAGCAGCCCCTCCTCTGAATTCCTCCCTGTCACCTGTATAAACAGCCCCCATGACACACCCCAGAGGTGGCCACATCTCAGAGGAAAAGGACCCTGCAGACCAGTGGCTCTGAACCTGTCCCAATTCCTCTTCCCCTCGCAGGATTCTGACTCGTCCTGCGTAGCCCCAAGTTTCTCCACACTTCAGAACAACTTGGGTGCCAAATCAGAGCTAGAAACACAAGTGTCACCACACTCTTCCATCCAGTAAAAACAACAGAGAATACTGGATATGCAAAATGTCTGGTATGTTCTGTTTTCCTTGGACGGATGGTCGGTGGTTTCTGCGAGGGTGGGGGAGCGTGTAATTTAAAGGCACAGCGACCTTCTTTTTGTTTTTTTTGCTTAACAAGTCCCCCCTCCTTTTTTTTGTTTTTGCTCAACCAATTTTTCCCTGCCTGTTTAGGATTTTTCGTGAAAGTATCTGGCAACCCTTATAGGCACTAGGAGGAACAGGGACTGTTTGGAAAAGTGCTCATGTAAGCTTGGCTGTCCTTCTCCAGTGCCTTAAAAAACCACTCAACTCCTACAGAGAGTAGCTGGCGACCCAGACTTCCATCTCTAAGGACTTTCAGCAGGGACAGCACAGGGCCGGCCTCCCTCCTTCAAGTCCCACAAGGATCGAATGTAAGTAAATAACTTTATCAAATCTCATGATGAGGACACAAATAATCATCCAGGTCTTACAACAGAGCAGGGCTGTTTTCTAAGCCTCAGACCCGCAGTCACAACACACACAAATAAAGAGAAAACCCAAAGTCAAGCTGAGCGGGTCAGGCCACACAGAACACCCACAGTGAGAGGAAGCTGAGAGAACCCCAAAACTTCGGGCTGGGTCCCCCAAGTCTCTGGGAGCGTCTCTGATCCCCACACCTGCACAACTTGCTGAGTCTGGCCCATCCCTCCGCTTGTTGGGAGTGCTCAGGTTGTAAGCCAGACAGCCTCATCTGAATCAGGACGAGCCAGGCAGCTCCCTCAGCTGAGCACAAGGGAGCGGAGTTAAAGGAAACCCTGATACACGAAACTCCGCACACTGAGACTAACAGACCAGCAAAGGCTCTTTCCCCCATTGCGCGTGAGGACGCGCTGATGAATCCCCTGGCTGAGAAGGGAATTTGCTAAAATCACCTGAACTCTCCAGTATTTTCTGTCTTTTTCCCAGCCAGGAGGTGAAAATACTGGACACCTGGCAACCCTACGACACACTTGGCAACTGGCCCCCAGCCGCCCTGCATACCTGGTTTCGCAGGGACGCTCCCTTCTTGCTGCTCGACCAAAAAACCAACACGGCTGCCGGATAAAAACCTCAAGAGCAGAGCAAGGGGAAGCAAGAGGGGAAGCAAGAGGGGAAGCGAGGCCTCGCCTGGGTCTTAGCGCTCAACCGTCCCCCTTCCTCTCCCTGGCCTATTCTGGCTCTGCATGCAATTAAAGGGGCCGTGCTGTTTTAATGCTCTTTTGTTTGATTTCTTTATTTATTTTGGGATCCTTTTTTTTCTTTGCTCAACAACTTTTTGGTCCCACACCCCTTCTTTTCCCTCCAGCCAACAGAATTTTTTCCCTATTTTTTTTTGGGGGGGGGGGGGGGGGGGGGGTTGGTATTTTTCTTGAAGTCATCTGGCAACCCTAGTGAGGGACCACAGCCTGCTCTCTGCTCCGGCTCAGTGGCTCCCAGGGCAGGAGGCCCTTAGAAACACAGCTACCCTTGCTGGCCCATGGAGTCTGAGCCCAGCCACAAGGACAGGCCCCAACTACCACCCCCAACTCCAGGAGCGTCAGGCGGTGGAGGCTAAATCAGCCCAGCAACAGTGACCCAGACACAGCCCAAGCTCACACTCCCTCCGTCCGCCCCCCGGGGTCTCTTAAAGACACAGCTCCCCATTAGGTGCCGGGGCTACGCTGGCAAGGGACGGCGCACGGCAGAGAGACTGAGTCTGAGGCGAGGCCGCGGGATCCGCCGGGTGAACCAGGGCCCAGAGCAGCTGGCGTGTGGCAGCCGCTCCAGTCGCCAGAGGGATTGTGCGGCTTGTGCCCAGGGTTGGACTGAGCCAGAGACCCTGCACCGGGCGTGTCCCCTCCAGCTGCGGGTCTGCGAGCGCCCAGGCCGTGGCTGGCAGGCTGGGACCCGGGGCGGGGGCGTGGTAGCAGGGGAAATGCCAGCTCAGTTTATTACTCTCCGCTGTAGCTGGTCACTGATTTCACTCCGCTGCGCACTGGGCACTCGGCGTCGGAGCGACACTCGACGTGTTAACCCTGTTCCTGTGCGTCAGGGTGTGTTCGGTCTCGTTACAGCCCGTTAGTGACACGGCATTTCAAATTGGTCTTTCCGAGGCAGGTCCAGGCCCCGGGTCGCAACTGGAAAAGGGTTTGTTCCTGGGGGGCCCCAGGCAGCCCAGGGAGCGTGTTCAGGAGCCAGCCAGGGGAGATGCCAATTGTGAATACCTTTAGGGCAGGGGCGGGGCCTCTCAATAATTTTTTACTGGGGGCCACTTCGGAAATTTTAACTTGGCCTTGTGCCCTGGTAGAGGGTGGAACCAGGATGCTTCCCCACCCGCAGGCCATGACTGTTCTGCGGGTGGGGGACTGTGAATTCTTGCTCACCTTCCCCCTCAAGTCTCCCCCTAGGTGCCTGTGCCCCTGGAGGTGGGAGGAGACTTCACGTGCCCCCCCTTCGGTCCCCAGGCCAGTCCGGTTTGGGGGCAGGAGCGTGCGAAGTCTCCTCCTGCCTTCCAGGAGAGTGCTGAGCTTCTAAGCACCATGCCCGCCTTGCCAGGCGGAGGAAACTTTGTGCGCTTCTCCCCACCCCCAGGCCTTGATTGGCCTGGGGGCAGGGGAGCGGCAGGGCTTCCGCGGGCCGGATCAACCCACTTGGCGGGCCAGATTCGGCCCATAGAGGCCCTTTTTCCAACCCCTGCTTTAGGGGTGAGGGAGCAGCAAAGGGGTGGATAGGTGGACATCACAATCAACATTCCATCTTAGTTAGAAAATACCGGACAGTTCTATTTTCTCATTTTATTTTCTCAATTTGTTTCCCAAACAGAAAGCTCAAATACTGGACTGTCGGGTTCAAAACCGGACACCTGGCAACCCTACCTCTGCCCTGAGCACCCCCCCCCCCCCCCAACGGACCCAAGCAATGCCTGGTCAGTCCTCTACTTCTAAATATAATAGTACCCACTAAAATAGCTGCTTATTCCTTTCTGTGTTTTGCTTTCCCCTGCTGAGCACACTGCTTTAGCAACAGAGTCCGTAACATCATTTTTACCAAGCTTTTAGAATGGATTCGTTTCTGGTACCAATTCCACTCCTGCTAAGTGTTTAGAAGCAGACATTAGCAACCACTACTTCCCTTTACCATAACTTAGAAGAGAATAAAAATTAAACCAAAAAGAATTTTAGATGCAGGTCGATGCAACTACTTTCAGGGAATTAATCTGTCATGATGCGTGGTTATGTTTGGGGGACAAAGGCCAAAACTGGTGGAAACCTGCTGGGATTGTTTGGTTTCTTTTATGCATAAATTGTTATTTTTGAAACATTTTTGGTATGACATTTTATAAGTGTATTTGAACATTGAAACAAGACATTGACATTTGGTGAATAATTCTTGTTACCTTCATGTCGACATTCTCTCTTACATTTATTCTTTGAATTTAAAAATAAAAAACCAAATTTTGATTAATAAAAGAGGATTCTATTTGTTTGCATTATTTGTTCAGGCAAAATTATATGTACATACACGAGACCTTTTTGAACTTTGCAAACAATGGTAATAATAAAATTATGATATTAAAATATTGCGGCGTCAGAGAGAGTTTTTAAGTAAAAGGGTATGAAATTGACTTTTGTTGCAACAAAATGAGACTAATAAAAACTAGTCATGTAACACACAGCACACAACAAAGGACAACATACATAACATACAGGACAACTTACACTTACAAACGCATGGCGCCAGAAGTCTATTTATAATTAAACAAGACGAGCAGATTTATCTCAGATCTGTAACTCAGGGTTGTGGGTTTTTAATAAAAGGAAAAGGTACACGCTTGATTGAAGTGACTATTTTTTGAAAATACAGTGTTATTTTTATGATGTTAATGTTTATTTTGGATTTCTTTAAAGAAGGGTATTGTTAAATTTTTTAGTTTAATTTTTTTTTAAATGGGAATTCCATTAAGTGTGGGGAGGTTTTTTTTATCCCTATAAACTATTATCATTCACTATGTTTTAATATAAAAAAAAGGCTGTAGACCATATTGTTTCCAATAACATTGTCTTCAAGTTTTCAAAGCTCAATAATGGAGTTAGCTGTGCCCTGACAGAGCGCTATTCCAAAAATCTCCATTTTATCTCTTTTCTGTGAGAAGCGACCCTTTTGCAAGTTCATCCTGTTTTTCTGGATCATCTTGGTTCAGTATGTCTCAATGTTTGCTCAGTGATGTCTTGATTCCATCTCTTTTTTTTTGCTTGGTTTGACGAGAAGCAATCCTATTCCAGGCGCATCCCATTTTCTTGGTACAGCGGAATCCTGCCTTTGCTTTCAGTTGTCATACCGAATTTGGTGGTCCTGGCTCTTACCATTTAGGAGTTCTTGAAAAAACAGACAAACTCTCTCAAATATATAGTAGATAAAGCAAATAAAAAAAATTAGAAAAAATAAAGAAAATGGTTAAACATGTAAATAGGTAAGTTATTATGTTTCTCATTAAAACATTTAATAAATATTGTTACAATTTATATTAATATTTGCCAAATTTGTTCTATTAATTTAGTCACTTATTTCATTTTCCATTCCTTTATATTAACTCTAATTTAAAACTATGCTTTGTGGTAATAAGAAAAGCCGAAGTTTCAAATATTAGTCTTAGACTTAGAAGCAGGGGCAGCATTTCTGATGCTGGGCAACCATATTTTCCAAAAAGTTAGGAGTAATTCCAGCTGTTGCACACGCCAGGGTTAAAATAATTCATTGACTGGATGTATTTAAAGTAAAGTTTTTACCTGTTTTTTTGTTTGTTGCTTTGTTCTGTTTTCAATTGTTTTATTTTTTGGACGGTTCTATAAAAAAGGGAACTTTTAACTATTAACTCACAGAGAGTCAAAGTGAGGCGAGGCAGAGCAAAGCGGTGGGGTGTGCAGAACAGCTTAGGAAGATGGGGAGACCTGAGCCTAGAGAGATTAACTCTCACAGTTGTCTTGGGGCTTGCCTGCACTTACCGAGAGATCAGCACTCTGGAAATCGATCTTCTGGGGTTTGATTTAGTAGATCTAGTAAGGACCTGCTAACTCAACCGCTGATAATGCCCCTGTCAACGCCCATACTCCATGGGACCGTAAGGGCAGCTCTGGGGGGCAGGGAGCAGGAAATTGGCTGGAGCCCCCTGTTGTGAGCTCTGGCCTGGCTGAGGGGTGGCTCTGAACCGGGCGTGTCTCTCCCTGGGGATGAGGGTGCGAGGGGAGGGCCTGGCAGGTGTTGCAGCCTGTCACAGCCCCACGTCCAACGGAGCGAGAGATTCACGTGCCCGCTGCCTGGCAAGGCCTCTCATGAGGCGTCCGGTGCCAAAAGGTGGTGGGGGCCCCCACGAATCACCCCCCACCCAGTGTCACTTCAGGGGCCTGCGCCCGGTCTGGTGCTTCTCAAGGGGCGAACGAGCTGCCATTTTGCAACAACGCGGCTGCAGCCCAGCTCCTGCTCTGTGGTTACAGATGTGGGCCACCGTCTCTGCAGATGGTTTCTCAGACCCTGCGTCACGAGCGGGCCCAGGCTGGGACGAGCTGTTTGAGGCTTGCACGGAACTGGCCGCCTTTGCAGAGCATCTCCTACACCAGCCAAATGCGCTCCACCCCCACCCCCACCCCGTGCAGCTCCCCTCCAGAGAGGACAGCTCCCAATTTTCAGGCTCTCCAGGGTTTGCAGTTTGACTCAGTGGCTCTCAGCACCCCGACTATGCAAATTGTCTCAGCATCCCTGAGCCCACCTCCTGCACTCCTCATAGCAGCCCCTCCCTCAAATTCTTTCTTGTCACCAGTATAAACAGCCTGCATGACACACCCCAGAGGTGGCCACATCTCAGAGAAAAGGACCCTGCAGACCAGTGGCTCTGAACCTGTCCCAATTCCTCTTCCCTTTGCAGGATTCTGACTCCTCCTGTGTAGCCCCAAGTTTCTCCACACTTCAGAACAACTTGGGCGCCAAATCAGAGCTAGAAACACAAGTAGATAAAGCAAACAAACAAAAATTAGAAAAAATAAACAAAATGGTTAAACATGTAAATAGGTAAGTTATTACCTTTGTCATTAAAACATTTAATAAAAATTTATACAATTTATATTAATATTTGCCAAATTTGTTCTATTAATTTAGTCCATTACTTTATATTAACTCTAATTTAAAACTATGCTTTGTGGTAATAAGAAAAGCCGAAGTTTCATATACTCCCATACTCCATGGGGCTGTAAGGAGTAAGGGAAGGTGATGAGAAAAATTGGAGTTGTGACTCTTAACTTTTGCACATTCAGGGCACTTCATTCAGCCGTATGGAGTAGAAATCCATCTCTCCGGTAGTGTAGACCTGGCCTTAAAGTACCGGCAGCAACAGCAAGTTTGGCAAACTGAAAATGCTATAAACAGCCGGTGCTCCCAGATTTGTCTCTGCCCCGGCTAAGCTCCTGGCCGTTAATCTTCCTCCAGGCCCTTCTCTGACCCCTCCTCAGTCACTCAGCACCTCTGTGGGAGAGAGGACACCAGAGCCTGACATGGGATCCCAGTGCCTGATGCAGCAGGGCGAGGGCCAGAGTCGGGATAGTCGATAGCCTAGTCGACTAGTCGCTTCCCCCCACCTTGCTGATCCTATCAGACAGAGGCAGCAAGGGGAGAGGAGGAGAGGGTGCTTCAGAGTGGCAGCACCGTGTGGAGTCTGGGCCAGACCCCGGACTCCCTTCAGCGCTGATGCTTTGAAACACCGCGGGGAGCACGGGGCCAGCACAGGATTGACTGAGTCCCCAGCTGTCCCTGTGCTCCCTGCTGCGCTTTTGCCTTGGAAGTGTAGCAACAGCCCTGAGGCAGAAGCGCCCTTATCAGCTAATCGAATAATCGATGCAATTTGCATCAACTATTCAATTAGCGAAATCATCAACATTTCACATCCTTAGTCCAGTGGGGAAACCCTCTCACTGTGCCCCAGCGAGGTTCCTTGGGGACGGGGCCCAGGCTGTGGTTTGTGTGGCCTCTAGCCCAGCGCGAGGGTTTCCTTAGCGGCCGACTCCCATCGGGTCTGGTCTTGTTCCCAGCTGGGAGGGGCTGGAGGGCAAAGTCCCAGCTGGTGTCTCTGTTCCTGAGTCCTCCCCCCGGGGGTGCTGGCTGGACGTGGCTGTCTCAGCCCCAGCTCCCCCTGGGGTGTTTCACCTGCTGGCCCCAGGATGTGGGAGCCAAATGCAGACACCGGGGTGGAGCCCAGCGGGGGGAGCTTGTGGTTCCCATGAGCTCTGCGTAGAGCTGTGGGAGCCGGAGGCCTTTCAGGCTTTGCAGGCGTGATCAGACCCAGCCACGTGCTGTGATCTCCCCCACAGCTCCCTCCCCACAGAGATCCCCCCATGTGAACAGTTTCTTGTTGCTGGCTGGGCCAGTCTGGGTGAGCTGCAGGCACCGTGAGGGGACTTGGGACAGAGGTCGGCTCTGCGCCGCTGCGTCCCCCTGAGACACGGGTAAGAAATTGATGGAAACCCTCCGGTTGCTCATTAGATCTCATTCCATCCCCCCTCCGCTGTCCCCTGGATCTCCCCCTCCTGCTCTCCCCAGCTCCTCCCCTCATCACCTCTGGATGGAGCCGGCTGATATTATTTCCACATCCCATTGTCAGAGTTTAGGGTGCGGCACAGACTCCGACCGACTTCAGGGGCCGCCTCCCACCAGGAGTTGCACAGACCCTGACTGAGTTCGGGGTCCCGTTATACCAGGTGCTGCCCCAATCCACAGGGAGAATCAGTCCGTCCACAGCCAACTCACACTCTAAACAGGCAAATGGTCAGAGGGGAAACTGAGGCACGGAGCCATGATGTGACATGCCCAAACCCCCTGAGCATTTTAGTGGCAGAGTCTGGGATGAAACCAGGAGTCCTGACTCCTGGTCTATACAGCAAAATAGACTCTTGAAATATCCTTTAATTAAAAATAAAAATTTTGGCTTCTTCCTGCTCTCTTCTCCTTCTGGCGTTTTGCCGGGTGGCTTTTTTATTTCACTTTCCTCCTCCTTGGAACATTTTCATCCCCAGAGTTTTCCATGTTGGGAGGAAGAAAGGCTCTGTGGGGATTTTGCCTGCTCCAGTAACTCACCCCCAAAATGCCTCAAACCCAAAAAGTCTGCTTCAACATGCAGAGCGGCGGGAGAAAAATTGATTTAAAAAATTCAAATATTAAAAAGATGAAAGGATCATTGATTAATTTCTTATATTAATCCAATGTGGGGATTGCCAGCGTTGTGGGACACTACGAGTAAGACGATCATTTGGGAATTTGGAGGAGATAGGGAGGTAGTGTATGTCTTTGTCTTTGCTCCCAGGTCACCATATTGCCTAGAAATCCAAGTTTTCAGCAGAAGCAAATGTAGGTTTATATATATATATATATATATATATATATATATATATATTTGATTTAGTTACAATCCCTGTTATTGTGTAGAGACTCAAACTGTTTGGGCTGAGGATAGACACAACAAGCCCTGTATCTCGGCAGGGCTCAAATGAGACGACAATTTCACCCCCTCTGCTCACCTGGTCATTCTGTTCTTCTAAGGAGTTTCCAGCCAATGGGGCCAATGGTCGGTCTGAGTTCAGCTCAGGATCTGGGAGATAATTAACTCTGCATCTGTCTCTCTCTGTCTTCTCCTACAGCCCTTTTCATTGCTCTTCCTTCCTTCTCTCAGAACAACATCGGCCCTGCCCGTTTCCTACCAACGCTGAGGAGAAACGGGGATACTATGATGGCAACTCCTCCAATAATAGTGCTCTGGATCCTCTTGCTGGTGCTCTGCACTGTGGCCTTCCCCACCGGCTACGTCCTCTTCGTCGCCGGCTGCCGTATGGAGAGGACGGCCAGCGTCGTGTGGTTCCTGAACCGGGCTGTGTCCGATTTCATCTTCATCCTCTGCCTGCCCCTCAGATTCATCTTCATCTTCATCTTCATCCCTGACTTAGACTGGGCCAGGAGGCTGAGCAGCACCATCACCTCCCTGCACATGTTCTCCAGCGCCTTCCTCCTCACGGCCATCAGCATCGATCGCTGCGTCCTCGTGGCACGGCCTGAGTGGGCCCAGAAATACCGCATGCCCTCCTTTGCTTTCTGGGTAGGTCTGGGCACATGGGCCTTATCTGCTGGGTTCAGCTTGCGGTACGGTGACCTCTGGGAAGTCGTCCCCGCACCTGCCAACACCAGCATGAATTCCCCACTGGGTGAAGGGAGGGTGAAGGCTGCTGTCACCATCCAGTTCCTGGCCGGGTTTCTGATCCCATTAGCCTTGATCTTGATCTCAATTGTCTACGCTGTCCACGCTGCCAGGCTGGGAAGGAACCGGCTGATTCAGGCCAACCAGCCGCTCAAGATCCTTCTCGGCTTGATCCCGACCTTTTTCCTCTGCTGGCTGCCATATCACGTCTTCTACTTCCTGCAGCTCTCAGCTATGCACCCTCGGCCTGCTCTGGAAATAGGAAGCACATCTGCTTGTGTCCTGACGTATGTCAACAGCTGCCTCAACCCTATCTTCTACATCACCATGGATGAGGAGTTTCTGAGGTACCTGGAAAGTGCACGCAACCCAGACACCACTGACCACACAGGGCCGGAGCTGGCTGACTAGGGGGGGGAATGGATGATATCTGTGAACATGGCACGGAGAAAGAATTCTGTTCACTGGCTTCTTCTGGCTCCTTTTGATCCCCCAATTTTATTTTGGCATGTAGATTTTTGGTCTTCTGCAGAGACGTGTGAGGAGAATGAAGAACCCGCCTTAGCGTGAGACATAAGAAGTGCAGTCTATGCAGCTTAACAAGGAAAATGTGAAGGGGTCATTTGATCGTAGTCTGTAAGTATCCACCCTGACAACAAAGAAAGGCTGAGCCACTCTGGACCGGCAACATCTGTCATCGGCATGATTTCAGTTAGCCACACGCCCACTTTTCATGGATTTGGCCAAGTTTCCTGCAGTCCCATCAAGTTTGTTTATAGCCACCAGTCCTCGTTGATGTTCTTTGCTGTTATTTAGCTCATATTTACCCCTAAATGTCCCCCACCAGCCCAGAAAGCAGGGGAAGTGTTGGTAATGCTACTAGATAATACTGATCTCCCATGGTCCAGAAAATTCTCGAGTTCGGCACCAGCCATGTCCCAAGGGTGCTGGCCTAAAGAGGTTCTACCTTTATTTAATAACAGGGTCTTCTATCCAGCAGAGGAAGGTCTAGCATGATCCCGTGGCTGGAAGTTGATCCTAGACCAATTCAGACTAGAAAGTTTTTAACAGTCATTGGCCATGGAAACAATTTCCCAAGGGCCGTGGTGGATCCTCCATCACTAGTGAGTTTACATGGAGTTCGGATGGTTTTTCTAAAAGCTCGGTTCTAGGGATTCTTTTGGGGCTGTCTCTGGCCTGTGGGATCAGGAACATCAGAAGAGGTGATCACAATGCTCCCTGCCTGCCTTGGAATCTAGGAATTGATCCTTTTAACTAAATACAGTAGAGTCGTGGTTTTATTCATGGATCATTTGGGGGCATGTGGTCCCTTCTGGGCTGTCCTCTTCTGCATCTCCATCTCACGATTCACACCATCTTCTCCTCCGCTGCAGCTCCACCCCTTCTTCTGTCCTGCGTTCCTTGAAGACCAGCGTTTCTATGAAACAAAGGGGAACATTTTCAAAAGGGTTAAGGTCCGTAGGAACCTCACTGAGAGTCAGTGAGACTTAGGTATCTATGGGTTAGATTTGCTTGAGAACCTCTGTGAGTTGGGCACTTAACTCCTAATGGCCTTCAGTGGGAATTTGGCATCTAACTGCTTTAGCCACCTTTAAATATCTGGTCCTCCAACCCTCATGAGACACCCACCAAAACACCATGGGACTGGTGTGAAATAAAAGACATTCGGGTTCTTTATTTTTGCCTTCTTATTTTGGGGGTGAGGGGGTGATTTTAAGCTTTTCTCTGTAACAAGGAAGGCTAGAAACTTACCTAAAGAATAGAAAAGGAAGTTGAAATTCCCACCTCAGCATCTGAAGTGGGTCTGGCCCACGAAAGCTCATCATCTAATAAACCATCTTGTTAGTCTTTAAAGTGCTACATTGTCCTGCATTTTGATTCCAGGACCTGAGGCATTGAGAAAAATGTCAAGCGGCAAATGCCACAGCCAAATTTGTAAGTGTCAGGGATGCTACGAAACTCCACTAAAAGTTTAGAAAATCTAGGAAGCCAATGGAAGTGAGATGGTCTACCTCAAAACAGCAGCCTGGAACCCACATTCAGCCGTGCCATGTAATTATGGTACAAATCTGCCATGTGAGGTGTCAGTTCAAAAGACTTCATCTGTTGAACAGTAGTAACCTGTTGCATTGTCCCTGCTTTCATTGTCTGGGAGGTTGTGAAGTTTTGCTGTGTGTGTTGCTGAAATAGAACATGAAGTGGGTAACAAAACTAGGCTTTCAGGTAGGACAACAGGGCATTAGATGGGCTGCGTGTCCCAGCTGGAGGAGACTCCCAGCCAGTTGGCTGAGGATCTGCCCCTGGCTGGTCCTGTCTGTCACGGGGATGTGACTCAGTTCAAATCCGGCTTCGTTTGCAGCCTGAGAGTTCCATTTTGTTTCTCAGGTGCCAGCTGGGACCCCCACGCTGGGTGCTCCCCATCCCAGCCTGGCTCTGGCTGCAGCTAATCACCTTGTTTACTGTGTCTTTGCCTCGCCCCCCTCATACTCTCGTTTCCGGGCTTGGGAAACCCCAGCTCGGCTCCCAGAGAGGGGCAGGTACTCTCTCTGTCGGCGGAAAGACAGGCTGGGAACCGAGCTTCACCTCTGAGCAAGGCAGCAGGGGGCAACTCTTCGGGGGCAGGGAGCAGGGAATTGGCTGGAGCCCCCTGTTGTGAGTTCCAGCCTCGCTGCGAGAAGGTGAGGGGTGACTGGTGGCTCTGAGCTGGGCGAGCCTGGGGATGGGGGCACAAGTGCAGGGCCTGGCAGTGGGGTGCCTGTCACAGCCCCATATCCAACAGATCAAGAGATTCATGTTCCCGCTGCCTGGGGAGGCCTCTCACAGGCTGTAATAACCAGGGGTGCTGACCAGCCCCTGCTGACTAAGGGGTTAATTAAAGTCTCCTGTATCTAGCCAGCCTATAACAATACAGGTAGGAATTTCAAACTGGAAGAGAGGGGATTTTTTCTCTCTCTCACTCTTCTGTGTTTGAGAGGCAGAGAAATTTCTTCCAAGACTGGGGGAGAAAGGAGACACGTCTCTCTCCAAGAATGGACTTTTTACAATATGTAAATAGAGAACAGTTTAGCTAGTCCAGCAGGATTTGTTGTTTTCCTTGTTTGGGAATTTGGAACTAATGTCTGAGCTGGAAACTGCATTTGTCTTTGTAATTAAGTTTTAGCCCTGGAGGTTTCTCTGGGTATCTATATCATTTGGTGGCTCTTTCCATCTAGCCACTTAATTATGCTTGGAACTGTAGTTTTTTTATATAATAAATGATTGTTTCTTTTTTCTAATGAACTGGGATTGGCTGATTGTTGGGTCCTTAGGACTCAGTGCCTAGTTACAAGGGCAGAGTCCACTGTTATCTGTGGATTCCCTCTGTGTTTCCCACCTCCAAGCAAAATGGAGGTTGGGGCAGAGGGAGAGTTTTACTTTAGGGAGGAGATTTCTGCATTTGTCCTGCCAGAGTGGGGAACAGCTGTGACATGGGGTGACCGGGAGGGAAGGGTGGTGGGGCTCACCCAGAAACCACTCCTGACGCAGAGACACTTCCGGGGTCTAACCCAGCTCTGATGCCTCTCAAGGAATTTTTGCAACAATGCGACTGCAGCTCAGGCCAGCTCCTGCTCTTGGAAACAGGCGGCCCCGGATGTGGGCGACCGTCTCTGCTGATGGTTTCTCAGTCCCTTCGTCATGAGGGGCCCCAGCCCCAGCCCCAGCGCTCAGCCGAGCTGTCTGAGGCTTGCACAGAGCTGCCCAGCTCAGAGGCTTTGGAGGCTCAACAGAGCTCAGGTTTGTGAGCATCTCCCATCCCCACCTAGTCATCCCTTTCCTCCTTCCACTCTCCGGGAGAGGACAGCTCCATGGGTGTGTGTGTGTTTAGGGAATTAGTCCTGAGGCGCTGTGTCCGATTCCCCCACAACACAAGAAAGAAAGTGAGATTAGACCTTCCAGCTTCAATTCTAGGGTGAATTCTGCAATGCCCCCCACACACACCAATCGCCCCCATACCCTCATTAGGTGCTGCATCCCTAGACTCAAAGTGGTCTCCATGCTATCCAGGGTTTGCAGTTTGATTCAGTAGCTCTTGACACCCCACTATACGAATTGTTCCTGCACCTTTGACCTCACCTCACTCCCTATAGCCACCCCCCGAATTCCTCCCTATCAACTGTATAAATAGCCCCTACGACACACCCCAGAGGTAGCCACATCTCTAAGGACTCTGCAGACCAGAGGCTCTGAACCTTTCCCGACTCCTGTTCCCTTTTTCAGGATTCTGACTTGTCCTGTGTAGCCCCATGTTTTTCATCCTATAGATCAGATGAAATACTCCTGTGGGAATTTTGCAAAAAAATATAAAGATTCTACGTGAACAAGTGAAAAATTCCGCACACAATATTTTAAAATGCTACAAAATGCTGCAGATATGATTTGTCAAAATAACACAATATAATCCCCCCAGTTTTTCAATTGTTTTTACTCATTAATTTCAAAATACACATCAGTACGTATGTGACAAAACAGACAACAAAAAAGATTCAGGAAATGGTTTTTGACAAATGGATGCCTTGCTAGGCACATTAATAAAACAGTGAGTAACGATTTGTGTTCACTGCACTACAGAACTTCATTTCCTGCATCCACAGAAGCAGGGCAAAAGGTTGGGGGGAATCGGGCTTACAGGGGAGCTGGGGGAGAGGGAAGTAAATTGCTGGGAAGGAGCCCGGGTTTGAACTCAGAGAGTTGTTGGGTGTGGGTGGAAAAAGATGGTAACAGGGTTTTTTTGGGGGGGAGGAGGGTTACTGAGCATCCCCCATGCAGAACACCAGCTGCTCTCATTCAGTCGGCAGATCTGCTCTTATCCCCACGTACCCCTGCACCCCTCATGTCCCTGCACCCCGTGTCCACGTGCATCACAGAATCACAGAATCATCGAAGAAACAACGCAAAGTCCTGTGGCACCATAGGGACTCAGAGATTGATCTGGGCATAAGCTTTCGTGGGTAAAACCCACTTCATCAGATGTACTGGAGTGGAAGTTACCGAAGCAGGGGTATGCAGAAGAACAACAAAAGAAGTTACTTGTCAAGTGTAGAACCAGTGTTAATGAGGCTAATCAAATCAGAGTACGTCAACACTAGCCCCCTAGATCGATCTAGGGAGGTTAATGAGGGCGACTGGAATTGCAAATCAAGCCCCCTAGATCAATCTAGGCAGCCTAGTGAGGGTGACCGGAATTGCAAATCAAGTCTACATTCCACGAGGAATACCACCTAATTCGATTTAGGGGTTTATTTCGTAATCCTGTTTCACCGCTGCATGTAGACTTGGGCAGTTACTTTGGGATAGTCAATTTCTAAAATGGCGACCAGATGGGAACATGCAAATCAAGAGGGATATTTAAATCTCGGGCTTGATTTGCAATTCCGGTCGCCCTCATTAGCCTCCCTAGATCGATCTAGGGGGCTAGTGTAGACGTACCCTCAGACACAACCATTAAAACTATCTGCCGGTGGAGATTCCACCCCCTCCCTAGGGAACCCATCCCAGTGTGTCTCCACCCACCTAGGAAAATAGATTTTCCTCATATCCAGCCTAGACCTCCCCCACTGCAACGTGAGATCATGTTATCCCTCCACCCTGACTCAGATACCCTCTGCCACTTTCTCATGTAGCCCTGAACCCCTTCTGCTCTCCACATGCAGTTCTGGGCCCCCACCTAGTCCCATGCTGTCCCTGTGTAGCTCTGTACCCCTTCCCCATCACCGTGTGACCCTCCACCTCTCTCCCCCACGGCCCCGCCCCTCCACTCTCATACTGCTCCTGCCCCAGTGTGTCATCCCACAGCCCTGCCTGACCCCCCCCCAGCACTCCCATGGGGCCTGTCTCCCCATAGCTCCTGTCTCCTGACCCAGCTCACTGTGAAGTAGGCTCTGCAAGTTCCTTCTCTTCCCCCACCAGCTGGGAGCTGCTGCTGCTCCGTTCCCACAGCGCCTCCTCTGGGCACGGTCAGAACAACGGCAACTTTTCAGCAGGAGCTTTTTCTGCCCCAAAAACTGAAATCGTGTGCGGCTCATTAATCACGTGCCCCCACTTTAGGGTGGAAAATCCCCCCTCCCATGCGCAAACACACAGTGCACTGTCATCTGCAATGGTAGTTTGTTCCGTCTCTTCCTGCGAGTTCTATGGCGCCTGTTCAGAAGCCGGGCAAATCGCGAGACGAGCTGATGTACCCCTGGAAGAGCTCTGCCTGCCCGTGGGCCGTGTGTGTCGCTGGCTGAGACCCACTGCCCTAGACTGTTCTCCAAAGGCTCAGGGCTGGGTATGACAGCCAAACCACCCCAGCGATAATGGCAGCGTAAGGCAGGTACTTGTCATAAGCTGCTAATCAAGTCCCCCTTCCCCTTTCCTGCCCCGGGGTCTGCAGCAGCCCCTGGCCTCGGTGTCAGGATGCAGCTCGGTGGTACGGAAAACCTGTCTCTGTGTGAGCCTGTGCCCTGCAGCTGACCACCGGTGCAGATGGCGCTTCCCTGGCAGTTCAGCTACGCCACATGGGGTGTGATTAATGGTGCTGATGCAAGCCGGCTGGAGGCTGGGCTGTGGTTTGTGTGGTCTGTAGCCCAGCGCGAGGGTTTCCGTAGCAGTTCTGGGGATGCTGCAACAGAGGCCGGGCTCAGATCTCTGCGGCCGACTCCCAGCGGGGCTCTGGTCTCTTTCCCCAGCCGAGAGACCAGGGGGGCAGGGCTGACATCTCCGCTCCCGGGACCCCACCCGGTGGAGCTGGCTGGACGTGGCTGTCTCTGTTCTTTGCGGGGTGCCTGGTCTCTTGTGACAGCTACTGAACTTCGCACAGATTGCGGGAGAATGACAAAGCAAATCAGCCAGATCCCAGCTGGGTCAATGGGCCATAGCTCCACTGGAGTCACTGGGGCAGATCCCAGCTGGGTCAATGGGCCGTAGCTCCACTGGAGTCACTGGGGCAGATCCCAGCTGGGTCAATGGGCCATAGCTCCACTGGAGTCACTGGGGCTGATCCCAGCTGGGTCAATGGGCCGTAGCTCCAATGGGGCAGATCCCAGCTGCAGCAAGGCCATGTTGTCCTGTTTCAATCCGGGGTCCCTCTACGTGTTTAGCCGGCTTCCTGCTTTGGATGTACTAACAATGGTTTTTGCTATAACTTTTTGAGTCTTTGGCTGGCTGTTCTTCAAATTCTTTTTGAGCCTTCCTAATTATATCTTTATGCTCCACTTGCCAGAATTTAGGTGTTATATTTTCTCAGGGGGGTTAACTTCTACTCTTTAAACACTGCCTTTTTGTCTCTCACTGCTTCTTTTTCTTGGCTGTTTGGGTCTCTGGTCTCTTGCCCCAGCTGAGAGGTCCAGGAGAGCAAGGTGCCAGCTGGTGTCTCTGCTCCTGTGTCCTCTTCCGGTAGATTCAGCCAGATGTGGCTGCTTCTGCCTCTGCGCTCTGCTGGGACCCATCCGCCTGCCCCGGGGTGTGGGCCTGCGAATGCAGCCCCATTGCTGGGTCCAGTGGGGGGAGCGTGTGGTTCACATGAGGTTGCCATGGGGGCTGGAGGCCTTTTAGACTTTGCAAACATAATCAGACTCAGCCACGGTCTGTGACCTCCTGTTGTTGTCCCTCACCAGATACACCCACGGACCTGGCTTCCTGCTGCCGCCTGAGCTAGTCGGGGTGAGCTGTGGTCGTTCCATCAGGAACCCAGGACAGGGGAGATCACAGGACACGGCTGGGTCCGATCACGTCTTCAAATCCTGGCCGGCCTCTGACTCCCGCAGCTACATGCACATGTCACATGAACAGCTACCTCCCCCTGCTGAGGGCTTGCAAGGTGTTTGCACTTGCAGCCCATGTCTGGGGCAGGCAGGCAGAGTCCCCA
Organism: Pelodiscus sinensis; assembly: GCF_049634645.1. Classification (NCBI taxonomy): domain Eukaryota; kingdom Metazoa; phylum Chordata; order Testudines; family Trionychidae; genus Pelodiscus; species Pelodiscus sinensis. The sequence continues at coordinate 2,485,827 of NC_134734.1, forward strand.
GCACAGCAGAGACGCATCCAGCCGCATCTACCAGAAGAGGACACAGGGGAATAGAGACACCATCTGGCACTCACCTCCCTCCCACGTACACACATCCCTCATGACTGGGGAAAGAGAACAGAGCCCTGCTGGGAGTCGACTGCTGTGAATGATGGGAGGGGCCCTACCCTTTTCTAGACCACCCAGCATTCAGGAACTAAAGGGCTAAAAACAGAACTCTGGGTGTCCAGGAAGTGTTGGCAGGGAGCCATGAGAGCCAATGGGAAGAGAGTGGGAGAAGTTTGACATGAAACACGTATTTGCCTGATTCCTTTTCCCTGTGTGTGTGAGTTTGGAGCAGGAGTTGGGGAATGAGAGAGATGGACTGAACAAGGAACAAAGGTACGGATTGGTTAGCGATATCTGTGCCGAAGAAAAGGCGGAACCCTGGAACAAAGGATACGTAAGTGAACAGAGAATATTTAGTTAGACACGATCAGGTTGTCTCCTTTGTTTTTAAATTGGTTAAAGCAGTGTTTCTTAAACTGCGTTCTGTGTCAGAGTAAGAAGTCTTCCAGCTCACAATTATTCTTAAATAATGCCTTGTGGTATAGATGTGCTCTGTGTTATTTTGGAAGAACGCCCATTATTCCGAAAGAACGCTGCTGTGTAGACGTACCCTAACGGAACTGAATCCCACCTGAGGTCAGGGAATCTGTGACCTTTGGGAGTGACAGAGAGTTTATAAACGCCCCAAATCTAGAGCTCAGCTCAGGTAGAATCAAGTCCCGGTAGGCTCTTGGCATTACTGGTTTGAAGACCTTAGAAGCATCGAACCACAAGGCCATTTGGAGACCACAGGGGTCCTTGACTCTAACCCCTGCCGAGGTGAAGGATTTGTTGCGTCCATCCTCAGCTCAGACGCTTTTGGTTTTTACATAATATCGGGATTTTTACTCTCAAATATATTTCTAAAAGCCACATTTCTTTCATGCCAAAAAGTTGCTTGAGAGCCCTTTCCTGCCCCTCTGAAGCCAAAATAACACCCCAAATACTCTTTGTGCTGTTAGTTTGCCAAAGGAGCTGTCTACTCCAAGTTTGGTTTAAAAAACAAGAGAAATTCAGGAAGGAATGTTCCACCCCACTTATTTTTTTAATAACGGAATTTTTAAAATGATTCTTCTCCCTTCCCCCGTCATTTTGAAGTAGAGATTTCGGGTGATTTGAACCATTTTTAAGGGGGTGGTTAGTGGAGCGAGCAAAATCCCCACAGAACCCCCCTCCCCACCCCATGGAAATCTCCAGTGATAGAGAACAACTTTCAAGGGAGAGAAAAGTAAGACTGGAACAACTGAACACACACAAAAAGAGCCACCCAGCAAAACCCCAGAGGAAGAAGAGACCAGACACAGGCCAAAAAAGGAACGAGGTTGCAAGCGTCTGTTTCCGTAGATACATTGGGGATGGGGGTCAGGACTCCTGGGTTCCATCGCAGACTCTGCCACCAAATTGCTCAGGGAAATTGGACAACTAACATTATGGCCTTGTGCCTCAGTTTCCCCTCCACACATTTGCTTGTTCACGATGTGAGCTGCCTGTGGCCAGGCCTGGTGCTGCTGTGTAGCACCCAGTGGGACGGGCCCGAGAGCAAGGAGGGGCTCTGAGCAGCAGCCAGCATGAGGGGGCCGCTGACCTCTAACAGGAGCCACAAGTAACTTCAACCGGGGATATGGGCAGAGTCTGGGGGCAGCAGGAAGGGAGAGATCCAGGGGACAGTGGTGGGGGGCAGAGTGAGATCCTGTGGGGCTGCCTTACCTGTGTCTTGGGGGGACCCCCTGGTCTAGGCTCCCAACACGACACCTTCAGCTCAGCCAAATTAGCTCAGGCGACAGCCTTGTGGGGTTTGCTTGGGGCTGAGCTAAAAAGAGGGGGGAGATCACAGGACGTGGCTGGGTCTGGTCACATCTGCAAAGCCTGCAGGCCCTCCGGTGCCCAACGGATACATGCAGAGCTCACCCCAACCACAAGCCACCCCGTCCGCCCCCCCTCAGCCGGGCTCAGCAAGATGTCTGCATTTGGCTCCCACATCCGAGGGAGGTGGGCGGGTCCCCGGCACAGAGCATTGTGTTCCCCCCCCCCCCGGACCACCCCATATGAATGGCTACCTGCTCCAGGGTGAGCCAGTCGGGGCGAGCTGCAGGTATCGCGCTGGGGCCTGAGACAGGGGTCGGCTCTGAGACGCTGCGTCCCCCCAAGACACGGGTAAGGAAATGAGGGAAACCCTCTGGCTGCTGCTGTGTCTCTTCTCCCCTCCGCCCCCAACACCACTGCCCCCTGGGTCAGCTCCTTTCCTTCTGCTCCCACCCACTCCCCTCATTGACTCCGGACAGGGCGGGTTGCCTGGTCCAGTACGGACCCACAGAGAGAATCAGACTTGGCCACAGTCAGCTCACATTCTAACGTGAAATAGGCAAAGGTTTAGAGGGGAAACTGAGGCACAGGGTCTGCCATGAGTCATCTCAGCTCCCTGAGCCCTTCAGTGGCCAAGGCTGGGATAAAACGTAGGGGCCCCGACTCCCCGATTATGTACTAAAGTAGACGTTTGCAATAGCCCTCCTTGAAAAAATGTCTTGACTGGTTATTGCTCTCTTCTTCCAGTGATGTTTTGCCAGGCGGGTGATTCGTTGCTGTTGTTTCAAACTCCCTTTTCTCCCTCTCGGAAGCTCATGGGAGGTTTTGAGAGGAGGGTTGTTTGGTGGGTTTTGCCTATTCCTCTAACTCGGGCATGTCAAACTGAAATCCTACTGAAGGCCCCACAAAGGAAAACTGACAGCTTTCAGGGCCACCAAAGAAAATGTACTTCTATTGGAAAGCCATCATTATTTATTATTATAGATTACGGTTTAGGTATATGATAATATTTGTTCAGGTGTTGTTTGAATATAATACAGTCATTTGATGTGTACAATTGTTTTTTGCTCATACATAATATTTTTTAATTTAAATATTAATTGAAGATACTTTTTTAATGTTTTTATCTGATACACAACTTGTTTTGTTGAAATACAAACAAGTACAGACAGTGGTTAACCAAATAGAAGAGGCTTCTGTGAAAACTGAAGATACTTTGAAAGTTTGAGGTTTTGCATAAACGTATAATTATGCGTGCGATTGCAAAAAATGGACATATATTTATTGATATAAAATTAATATAATAAATTTGGTGAATCTATTTGGGAATAAATAAATAAAAAACAAAATATTAACAAAATATCCCCATCCTCTCCCCCAGAGCCAGGCACCTCCATGCCCCACTTGTAACCCAATCTCCTTCCGCTCCCTCAAAGCCAGGCACCCCTATCCCCCTGCCCCTCTAACTCAATGCTTCCCCTCTCCCCCAAAGCCAGGCACCCCCAGCTACCCTCCAACCCACTCTCACCCAATGCCTCACCCCTGAGCCAGGCACTCCCAGCCCCCCTGGTAACCTGTTCTAACCCAATCCCCCTCCCAGAGCCAGGCACCCCCAGATCCTCCCTCCCCCGGCTCTAACTTAATGTCTCAGTTCCAGAGCCACCGCCACTGCCACTAGGCGCTTCTCCCTCCAGACGCTGGGACGGGTGCACAGAGCGGCCGGCCGTGAGCAGACCGGGCACACGGCTCAGAAGCAGCCAGAGTCATATTTCATTAATCATAGAGCTGCATGGGGCTTGAGAGCTGTGGATTACCCACCCCCGTTATAAACAATGGAACCGGGTAGGCTGCACTTAGATAATTTATAAAGACGTAGTCGGGGGCTGCAGAAATATTGACACGATGGCACTAATGTATCCTTGCACATGGCTCAGACGGCACAAAAGCCAAGGGTCGGGTGGAAGAATCACTTTGAAAAATTCATGATTTTAAGAAAGAGGGGAACGATCGCTCACTAAATTAAAAAAACAAAACCCAAAGATGGGAATCACCAGCTCCAGGGGGAAAGTAACAGCAAGAGGATTTGGGAATTTCAATGAGGCTGTAGGAAGGGTGGAGGAGTCTCTCGCTCTGTCCCTGAATTGTCCACCTCCCCATGCCTAGGAATCCACCTTTTCACGAAGAAGCAACGTGGCTTTGAAAAATATATTTAGCTTAGTAAAAAACAAACAAACCGGTATTATGCAGAGGGAGAAAAGCCTGTTGAGACAATCCAGGAAGTTTTTGGAGAATGTTGGGGAGAACTTCTTGGTACAAGTGCTGCAGGATCCAACAAGGGGCCGTGCGCAGCTTGACCTGCTGCTCACAAAAAGGGAGGAACTAATAGGGGAAGTAGAGTTGGGTGGCAACCTGGGAAGCAGTGATCATGAGATGGTAGATTTCAGGATCCTGACCAAAGGAGGAAAAGAGAGTAGTAAAATACACATCCAGGACTTCAGAAAAGCAGACTTTGACTCCCTCAGAGACCTGATGGGAAGAAACCCCTGGAATGCTAATATAAAGGGGAAAGGAGTCCAGGACAGCTGGCAGTATTTTAAAGAAGCCTTATTGAAGGCACAGAAAGAAACCATTCCAATGCGTAGCAAGAGAAGCAAACATGGTAGGAGACCGGATTGGCTTCCAGGGGAAATCCTTGGTGAACTGAAGCACAAAAAGGGAGCTTACAAAAAGTGGAAACTTGGACAAATGACCAGGGAGAGGTTTAAATGTCTAGCTCGACAATGCAGGGGAGTTATCAGGAAGGCGAAAGGGCAATTGGAATTGCAATTCACAAGAGATATGAAGGGGAACAAGAAGGTTTCTACAGGCATGTTAGTAAGAAGAAGATGATCAGAAAGGGTGTGGGGCCCCTACTGGATGAGGGAGGTAACCTAGTGACAGATGATGTGGGGAAAGCTGAAGTACTTAATGCTTTCCTTGCCTCTGTCTTCACGGACAAGGTCAGCTCCCAGACTAATCACTGAGGGTATGTCTACACTACAGCGCTAGTTCGAACTAACTTAGTTCGAATTAGTTAATTCGAACTAAGCTAGTTCGAACTAACGCGTCTAGAACTAAAAACTAGTTCGAACTAGCGTTTTGCTAGTTCGAACTAGTAAGTCCACATTGAGTGGACTCTGAACAGGGCTTAAGGATGGCCGGAAGCAGTGCCGGCAGGGCATAAAAGGAGGACTTAGAGCGTGGAGATGCTGTCTCAGGCTAGCCGAGGGCTGCGCTTAAAGGGTCCCGACCCCCACCCCGGACACACAGTTCTAAGGGGTGCCCCGCTTCCAAAGAAGTTCTGGCTTGGAGTGCCCTGAGTGCCCACACTGGGCACATCACACCACTCGGCCATCAGCCCGGCTGCACTTGCCGCAGGCTGCATCTGGGGAGAGGGAGTAATTGGGGGGCTGCAGGAGAGCTTCCACCCCCAGAAGCCCGCAGAGCCAGCCCAGTCCTCCCCATCGGGGGCTCGTACCCCATTCCTCCCTCACCTCCTTCCACTTACCCTTCCCTAGCCCCTCTTCTTATTGATGTACAAAATAAAGATAACGTTTCTTCCAACATTGACTCTGTCTTTATTGAAAAAAACTGGGGGACACTGGGAAAAGGAGGTGGGAGAGGGGAAGAGAAAGGCTGGGAGAGGGGAGGGCAACTAACATGATCAGGGGTTGGGAACAGGTCCCAGATGAAGAAAGGCTACAGAGACTGGGACTGTTCAGCTTAGAAAAGAGGAGACGGAGGGGGGACAGGATAGAGGTCTCTAAAAGCAGGGGTTGGGTGGAGAGGGTGCATTCAGAAAAGTTCTTCCTGAGTTCCCATAAAGAAGGACTAGAGGACACCAAAGGAAAGGAATGGGTAGCAGGCTTGAAACTAGTAAGAGAAAGTTGTTGTTCTTGACAAAGCAAATAGTTAACCTGTGGAACTCCTTGCTGCAGGAGGCTGTGAAGGCTACAACTAGAACAGAGTTTAAAGGGAAGTGAGATCAAGTCATGGAGGTTGGGTCCATGGAGTCCTATTAGCCAGAGGGTAGGAGTGGTGTCCCTGCCCAAAGTTTGTGGAAGGCTGGAGAGGGATGGCACGAGACAAATGGCTTGGTCATTGTCTTCGGTCCATCCCCTCCAGGGTCCCTAGGGTTGGCCGCTGTTGGCAGACAGGCTACTGGGCTAGATGGACCTTTGGTCTGACCCAGGACGGCCATTGTAAGCTCAGGGCTCAGTGTCGGGGGTCTCAGTGGACCCCCTTGATTTTCATGCACACCTGGTCCTGGGTGGCCAGGCTGGCAGCTCTCCTGCCCTAGACGGCCACTTTCCTGTGCCTAGTGCGGAGATCGTGGACGAGGTCCACGATGTCCGCACTAGCCCAGGAAGGTGCCCGCCTCTTGCGGTCCAGGGCAAGCTCCCGGGAGCCGCCAGCCTGGTCCCGGCAAGAGGGGGTGGGCTGGGGGGCATCGGGTGGGTGGCTCTGTGCCGTGCCAGGTGCAGGGTCTGCTAGCTGGGTGCTGGCAGGCTTGCACCTGGCACGGGCACCGTAGCCAGCCCGTGCCCCTTTAAGGGGTCCGGGGCCGGGAGGGGGGCATAGAGTTTCCCTGGTGTTGGCCAGAGTGGCCACCAGGGAAACCTGGGGAGGGCTAGCCTCCCACTAGTTCGAACTAAAGGGCTACACAGCCCTTAGTTCGAACTAGCTAGTTCGAACTAGGCGTTAGTCCTCGTAAAATGAGGTTTACCTAGTTCGAACTAAGCGCTCCGCTAGTTCGATTCAAATTCGAACTAGCGGAGCGCTAGTGTAGCGCATAGGAAAGTTAGTTCGAACTAACGTCCGTTAGTTCGAACTAACTTTCTAGTGTAGACATACCCTAAGTGATGCAATATGGGCCGAAGGTGGGCAGCCCTTGGTAGGGAAAGAACAGGTTAGGAACTGTTTAGAAAAGCTAAACGTACATAAATCCATGGGTCCAGACTTAATACCTCCAAGAGTACTGAGGGAGTTGGCAAAAGTCATTGAGGAACCTTTGGCCATTATCTTTGAAATGTCATGGAGATCAGGAGAGATCCCGGATGACTGGAAAAAGGTAAACATAGTGCCCATCTTTAAGAAAGGGAAGAAGGACGATCCAGGGAACTATAGGCCGGTCAGTCTTACCTCAGTCTCTGGAAAAATCATGGAAGGGATCCTCAAGGAATCCAGTTTGAAGCACTTGGAAGAGGGGAAGGTGATCAAGAATAGTCAGCATGGATTCATGAAGGGGAAGTCATGCCTGACCAATCTGATTAGCGTCTATGATGAGGTAACTGGCTCAGTGGACATGGGAAAGTCAGTGGATGTGATATACCTTGACTTTAACAAAGCTTTTGATACCGTCTCCCACAACATTCTTGACAGCAAGTTAAGGGGATGTGGATTGGATAAATGGACAGTAAGATGGATAGAAAGATGGCTGAAAGGCCAGGCCCAGTGGGTAGTGATCAACGGCTCAATGTCAGGATGGCAGTCGGTTTCTAGCGGAGTCCCCCAGTTCTGGGACCGGTTTTGTTCAACATCTTTATTAATGACCTGGATGAGGGGATGAATTGCACCCTCAGCAAGTTTGCAGATGACACCAAGCTAGGGGGAGAGGTAGATACGCTGGAGGGAAGGGATAGAGTCCAGAGTGACTTAGACAAATTGGAGGATTGGGCCACAAGAAATCTGATGAGGTTCAACAAGGACAAGTGTAGAGACAGAAGAATCCCAAGCATTGTTACAGGCTGGGGACCAACTAGCTTCTCACTTCTGCGCAGCCCCCGACTGATTTTTCGGTGGGGTCGGTGGCCCTTGACCTAAAAATGGTTCCCCAGCCCTGTGAACTCTGAGGAGATTAGAAACTCTGTGATTGTCTGCTGCTCTTGAAGCCCGTTGAATTGCTCTCCCTTTCCTCAGTACAGCATCTGCGCTGCCCTCCCTGAGCCCTGAGGAGGACGTGGATATTGGAACTGGACCTTACCTGAGAATGACGATCCTCCCACACCTCTTCTTGGTGCTGTGGGGTGTGGCCTTCCTCGCCGGAGTGCCCTTAAATGGCTATGTCCTCTTCGTCACCGGCTGCCGTATGCAGAGAACGGCCAGCACCGTGTGGTTCCTGAACCGGGCCATGTCCGATTTCATCTTCACTGTCTGCCTGCCCCTCAGATTCGTCCTCATCTTCCTGAGCTTAGACTGGGCCAGGATGCTGAGCAACTACATCACCTCCCTGCACATGTTCTCCAGCGCCTTCCTCCTCACGGCCATCAGCGTCCATCGCTGCGTCCTTGCGGCACGTCTTGAGTGGGCCCAGAAATGCTGCACGGCCTCCCTGGCCTGCTGGGTGGCTCTGGGCACATGGGCCCTGTCTGTTGGGTTCAGCTGGCGGTACCGTGACCTCTGGGAATCCCTCTTCCCACCTGCCAGGCCTAGAATGTACTTTGGCGTCGATGAATATAAAGAGAGGATGCAGGCCATTGTGATCCAGTTCCTGGTGGGGTTTCTGATCCCAGTAGCCTTGAATTTGATCCCAACCTTATACATCGTTCTAGATGCCAGGTGGAGAAGGGACCGGCTGATCCAGTTTACTCAGCCACTCAAGATCCTTCTTGGCTTGATCCCGACCTTTTTCCTCTGCTGGCTGCCGTATCACGTTTTCTTCATGCTGTCGATTTCAGCTCCGTACCCTCAGGATTTCCTGCTTGCAGACAGCACTTTTCCGTATTTCCTGATGTATTTCAATTGCTGCCTCAACCCCATCTTCTACCTCACCATGGAGGAAGAGTTTCTGAGGTACTGGCAACGTACACCCAACCCTCACGCCACCGACCACTCGGGGCCAGCGCCAGCAAAATAGAGGAATTGTCGATATTGCTGTTCACTGACCAGCAACTTCCTCTTGCCCCAAAACTGTCTTTTTGAGCAAGAGAATTTTCGGCCTTATTGTTGGTTCTGGGACTAGCTGCTCCAAGAAACAGTCATATAAAGTGTCAAGAACCTGTCTCTCGCCATCCCGTCGTGTGGTGGTGTGTAGCCAGTCAGTCAATTTGGGAAGAGTTGAAATCCCCCATTATTCTTGAGTTTTTAAATTGTACAGCCTCTCTGATCCCCCTGAGCATATCACAGTCCCTATCCCCATCACTAGTCAGGTGGGCAGGAACATATCCCGACTGCTCTATTCTTCTCATAGCGTGGCATTACTACCCACAGAGAGTCTACGGAACTGTTGGGTTGCTTCTGTTCACATATACCACCATTCCCCCGCCATCACGGCTTGTTCTGTCCTTCCAATACAGTTTTTACCTCAGTATTACCATGTCCTATTAATTATCCTCATTCCGCCAAGTTTCTGCGATGACTTTCCCATTCATCTCTTCATTTACTATGAAGCACTCTATTTCACCTACCTTATTAATTAGATTTGTAACTTTTGCATAAAAACATTTAAAAATTGCCATGTTTTAGCTATTTGCAAGTACATGATGTAACTGAATTTGAGATTTTCCAGAGCATCTCTGAGAATTTGGAGCTTAACAGCTTTAGAACTAAGCATGGGAATTTGGCATCTAACTCCCTTTGCCACTTTTTAAAAACTAGCTCTGTTTTCTCATTGCTAAGTTTGTGCCTTCAAACCTCATGAGCTATCTTCTACAGCATGATGAGATTGGTTTGAAAAGGGAGACATTTGGTTTCTTGTATTTGGGCGTTTTTTGTTTTTGAATGGGGCTGGGCATTTCAAAGTTTTCTTTGCAACAAAGAAAAGAAAAGAAAAGAAAAGAAAAGAAAAGAAAAGAAAAGAAAAGAAAAGAAAAATTCCTACTAAAAATCTGATTCCAGGATCTGGAGCTTTGAGAAAACCAGCAAGCAGCTCAGTGAATGCTGCCAAGAAATGTTAAGAGTCGATGATGCTACAAAACTCTGTAAAAAAAGTTTCAGAAAACCAGAAGTTCCCAGCTCTGCTTTAGAAGCCAAAGGGGTGAGGTGATGTTTAAATATTGGGGACGTTAAATACAAGGAGGGAGGTTCTGGCACTTTGCACCTCCAAACAGCGCCCTGGGGCTACCATATTCATAACTGTGATATAATTACAATGTATTTTGTACTAGGGATGAAAAGTTTAACCAGTTAACTGGCTACCCGGTAACGATATGCCTTTCCAATATGCATGCCACCACCAGTTAACCAGAGGGCTTGGCCAGCAGAAGCAGCCCTGCTACCAGCCATGCACTGAGCTGGTGCTGGAGCAGCCTACTGCCCATTGCAGGTGGTTAACCTGGTTAAACAAACCATTTAGCTGGTTAACAAATGTGGGTGGTTTTACGTCCTTATTTGTACCACGTCTGCCTTGTGAGGTGACATTTTAAATGTCTTGATCTGTGGAAAATTAATATCCTGTTGGATTGTGCATGGGTGTGTGTGTGTGTTTGTGTGTATGCGCTCCTTGCACATGAGGTTGTGAAGTTTTTTTGGGGAGGTTGCGTCTCTCTCTCTCTAAGGCTTACTGTATACTGGCAAATGATCCACAATGCAAACACCACTTCTTGAGGGTCGGAAGTTTCCTGTCCTCACCCGGCGTTCACCCTGCTGTACTTTTAGCAACAGAACTACTAAAGCTTTGTCCTTCAAAGGGTGCGGGGGAGCAGCTAAGCACCTGTGATGGGCAGAAGCCTTGTCACTCCCACACCAGAGTAGAATAAGCCAGATGTGAATTGCTGGGAACACCGGCTCCCAGCCCTCCTGGGGGGACAACGAAGCCATCAGACAAGGTTCAAGGCTCCTCAGCACCCACCAAAGTATCCTCCAACCCAGGAGCTGTAGCCAAGGGAGGTTTCTCAGAGCACAGACCGAAGTGGGGGGGGAGGGGATGGTTCTCCGTCCCTCACACCAAAGCACCTTTCCAGCTAACCGGGAGAAGCTATTAAAGAGGGGAATTAAGATCACAGAATCCCAGGGCTGGCAGAGCCCTCAGGAGTCATCCAGTCCATCACCTGCCCAAGGCAGGACCAACCCAACTCAATTAGCCCAGCCAGGGCTTGGTCCAGCTGGGACTTAAGCACCTCTAGGGATGGAGATTCCACTCCCTCCCTAAGGAACCCAGCCCAGGGCTTTCCCACCCGCCTAGGGAAATCGTTTTTCCTAATATCCAAACTAGACCTCTGTAGCCAGACAGGACTCCCCCCGTAACATCCATCTTTGCTTGCCTGGAGCATGCAGGGCATACAGAGCAGTAAGCCTTGAACAGAAGGCCCAGGCTGCTGTGACTGTGAATGGCTGTAAACAGAGATATGCCAATTGCTGGCCAAGAGGCTGCCGAGGAGTGCCCTTGACTAAAACCTATATTGATACAAACACACAGCCGTCTTTAAAGCGCTCTTTAAAGATTAAGCTGTCACTTGGTACCATTATTTCTATTTTCTATTTTTATTTTCTTTGTAACCATTTTTAAAATCTATATTTGCTAGTAGTTAAGAAATAGAGCAATAGCCATTGTAACCATATGATTTATAAGCTTCTTTAATAAACCTGTAACTGTTTAAGTTTTAACCTGACTCCTTCAATTGCTGTAACAGAACCAAGCACAATTTAAAAGAATTTCAGCCGGTCATAAGGGACAGGTTAGGAAGAGCTTGGGCATTTTGGATCTTGTTACTCCCAGGTGACAGATCCGTTGGAGCATCTCTCAGTCATCCCTAGACTGCCCGCTGTGAAGGGATCCTGTATCCTAGCAGCTGAAATCTGAGATGTAATAAGCTCTTCCTATAAACTCTGAGGCGTCTGTCAGCCTGTTGGCTGCCCTCCGCGATGGGACCCCAGTCCTAGCGGTAACAGAATGGACGTTAAACCTTTTCTCGGTAACACACACACACACACATACTGCCCTGACCGTCGGCTGACAACCTCCTCCACTGCAGCTTGTTCCTTGTTCTGTCACCTGCTACCTCTGAGAACAGCCTCTCTCCCCCTTCAAATCCCCCCTCACTCCTCTCTTCTGCTGACTAAAAAAACTCAAACCCCTCAGCCTCTCCTCATAGGTCATGTGCTCCAGCCCCCGAATCATTTTGGTTGCTCTCCACTGGACTCTCTCCAATTCATCCACATCCTGCCTGTATTGGACAGGGGGCAGAACTAGATGCAATACTCCAGGGCTACGTCTACACTGCACATTCTTGTGCAAGAAGATATGCAAATGAGACACAGTAATGAATATCACTGTACCAAATGAGCCACCATTTTTGCAAAAGGAACTTTTGCACAAGAGTCATTCTGCCACTTATTTTCAGGCAGAACGGCTCTTGTGCAAGAGGGAGGTTTTTACGCAAGAAAGAGCAGTGTAGACTGCTCCTTCTTGCCCAAAAGACTCTTGCTCAAAATGGCGGCTCGTTCAGTATTTAAATGAGACTCACCAATATTCATCATTTGCATATCCTCTTGCTCAAGAATGCACAATGTAGATGCAGCCCTGATGTGGCCTCCCCAGTGCTGAATAAAGGGGAATATTCATGTCCCCAGATCCATTGGCAACGCTCCTCCGATTGCACAGGTAACGTCTCCCTGGCCTCCTCCCACGGTAGAGCCCCACAGCGCAAACAGCTGGAGCCCCCAGAGTCTGTCTCTCCCCAGCCTGGGCTCCTGGCCCTTCTCTGACCCCTCCTCATGTACCCAAATTGTAGCATTTCCGTATTGGCCTCTGCATCCGAGTGCAATGAATGTAAAACGCCCTGTAGGACTTGCTGATGAGTCTGCCTGCGTCTATCTCACCCCCGACTCACAGGGTCGGAGAACGTTTGCCGTGAGGCCTTGCTTCTGTTGCATTCACATTGTGTGACACCTCCTGCCTGCCCCACAAACTAAGTAGTGTCTTCTAGTTACAACGGGAGCCTTTGTCTGACGCTCTCTGCACAACTGTGGGGTGTGAGTGGAGGGGGGAGGGGTGAGTGTGACAGCGTCACAAACGCCCAGATGGTCAAGAAGTGGGAACCTTGAAGAGAACCAGGAGACACCCATTGCGTCTGCGGCGGAATCGAATGAGCAGCGCTGGGGACTGGCAGAGACCCCCCAAAGTGAGACAAGCAAGACAAACACATGGGGAACCCGACAATGGCCATCAAAGGAGAACCACGGAAAACCCCGAGATTCACAGCTCCTAGGGGTGGAGGGTCCCAGCGTGACACTGCCAAACCCACCCGGTCCAAGGGGAACTTGCATGGCTAAGAGGGGGAACTCTGGCCGGTAAACTCTGGGTTAGGTCCTGCGAGTCAAGCCCCAGAGGACCTCGAATCATCATCGATGGGCCCCGGTTCCTCACTCCGTCAGTCGTGCTGGCCAGTGAGAGGGACGTCAGTCACGACAGACTGGTAACTACACACCCTCTGCAGGACGTGTGTGCACCTGGGTGTGTGTAAATGCATATGCTGCTTTTCATGTTGTATTCTCAATAAATGTGGCACGTTGCCTTTTCCCGTGAAAAAGATCCTGTCTGCTTCTTATACACACAACATCAGTCACTCAGCTCCCTGCTGGGAGAGAGGGAGGTCACCAGAACCGGACAGGGGATCACAGGACCCCCGGGCGGGCAGAGACCTCAGGAGGCGTCGAGTCCAGCCCCCTGCCCAAGGCAGGACCAGTCCAATTCAGTCAGCCCAGCCAGGGCTTTGTCCAGCTGGGACTTAAACACCCCTAGGGATGGAGATTCCACCCTCTCCCTAGGGAACCCAGCCCAGGGCTTCCCCACCCACCTACCAGGGCCAGACCCAGCGAGATTCCCGTGGGGATGAGTCCCAGGCTGGCCTAAGCCCGGCTGCTCTGGGGGCTCAGGACGAACTAGAAGACACCCAGGCCTGGGGCCTGCAGGAGACGGAGGCGAGACACAGGCCAGTTGGAGGCCGGGATGTGCTTTGTGTGGTCTCTAGCCCAGCGCGAGTGTTTCCTTAGTGATGGCTGGGCTGGAACATGGGCCAGGGCTGGGGCCCCTGCACAGAGGTCCAGCTCAGTATGTCCTGCGGCCAACTCCCAGCGGGGCCCTGGTCTCTTGCCCAGCCTGGAGGGGATCAGAGGGTGCCAAGTGCCAGTTGGCGTCTCTGCTCCTGGGTTTTCTCCTGTTGGATTCGTCGAGACAGGGCTTTCTCATCCCCTGTGCTCTTCATGGGACCTGTCCGCCTGCCCCGGGGTGTGGGCCTGCGAATGCAGCCCCCTTGCTGGGCCCTGTGGGGGGGGCGTGTGGTTTGGGTGAGCTCTGCATGTAGTCGCGGGCACCGGAGGGCCTGCAGGCTGTGCAGGCATGACTGGGCCCAGCCACATCCTGTGATCTCTTCCCCACAGCTGCCTCCCCCAAGCTACAGCCCCACATGTGTGGGGGAGATCACAGGCCGTGGTTGGCTCGAGCTCTGTCTGCAAAGCCTGAAAGGCCTCCGCACCCAGAGCTACATGCAGAGCTCACGCAAACCACAAACTCTCCCCTTCGGCAGCCCACGTCTGGGGGAGGGGGCAGGCCCCCAGCACAGAGCATCGGTCCCACCACCCCAGACAGCCCCCCAGACAGACGGTTCCCTGCTCCGGGCTCAGACAGTCCATGCGAGCTGCAGGCCTCGATTCAGGGACCTGGGATGGGATCGACTCTGAGATGCCACCTCCCCCCACAACACAGGTAAGGAAATGAGGGAAACCCTCCGGCTGCCTCAGTGGGTCTCCTTTTACCCCCCCCCCCCCCCCCCCCCCGCCTCTTGGGTCTGCTCTTTTCCTTCTGTTCCCATCCACTCCTCTCATCGGCTCCAGACAGAGACAGCTGAACTGGTTTTGTGGGTCCTGTTTTCATAGACCTTGGATGCCCAGACCCTGACAGATTGGGGGTCCCAGTAAGCTTAGCGCTGCAGGGACCCTAAGGGAGAAATGGGCCTGGCCATAGCCAGCTCACACTCTCAACAAATGTATGGAGGGGAAACTGAGGAACGGGCCCGTGACTTGATGTGTCAAAACTCCATGAGCAGTTCAGTGGGAGAGTCTGGGGAGAACCCAGGAGTCCTGACTGCCCGTCTTGACCACTGAAATAGACTCCAGCAGTAGCCTTCCTTTAATAAAAACCATCGCTCTCTTCTTTTGTCGTGCTTGATTGTTACTTCTCTATTCTTCCTCTGTGTTTGAAGGGTGGGTGTTTTTCTCTTTGTCATTTCAAGCTCCACTTTTCTCCTCCTTGGAAGCTGCTCTCTGTTCCTGGAGGTTTCGATGGGGGTGTGGTCTTCTGGTGGGGATGTTTCCTCCTCTAATTTATCCCTTCAGATACCTCAAATGTGCAGAAAAGCTGCACTTCCAAACAGGAAGAGGGAGAGAAGACTCACTTTAAAATATTCTTGAAAGGAAAGGTGGGGAAATGATCATTCGTTAACTCTTCAACCAAAGACAGGACTCCCCTGCCCTTTGGAAAGCAAAATGTAAAAGGATTATCTGGGAATCGCAGTCAGAAAGTGAGGCGGGGTGGGAGGAGGAGGGAGAGATGTCTCACACTCTGGGTCTGCATCCAGGATACCCCACCCCTGCCTAGAAACCCACACATTCGGCAAGAAGCAAATGGGTTATTTAAATATTTGATTTAGTAGAAAACACCGACACTCTGTAAACCCCAGGAATTTCCAGGCAGCGAATAAACAGGCAAAAGATGAGACGACCTGCACGGTCCCCTTCTAACTCGGTGCCTCTCGGTTTCAATGGCCTTGGAACCATTGGTGCCACTGGCCAACAAGAGGGGATGTGAGATGCTGTTTGAGTTGAGCTCAGAACACAAGGATGTCAGAACGGCCAGGTCCATCTAGCCCCGTGTCCTGTCTGCCCACAGTGGCAAAAGCCAGATGCCCGCAGAGGGAGGGAACACAACAGGGAATCCTCATGCGATCCCTCCCCAGTCACCCATTTCCAGAAAATGGGTCTAGGATCTAGGGGATTATAAACTCTGTCTCTCTGCCCTCGCAGCCCTTTTCATGGCTCTTCCTTCCTTTGCTCAGAACAGCGGCTGCGCTGCCCGCGCCCAGCCCTGGGAGGAAGGAGGGGACGTGGTATCAGTAACTTCTCCAAGCATGGACTCCCCAGCCCTTCCGCTGGTGCTGGATGGGACGATCTTCCTGGCTGGAGTGTCATTGAACAGCTGCGTCCTCTTCGTCACCAGCACCCGAGTGCAGAGGAGGGTCAGCACTTGTGGTTCTTGAACAGGGTCGTAGCTGATTTCATCTTCATCGTCTGCCTGCTCCTCAGATTCGACTCCATCTTGATCCCCCACTTAGACTGGGCCAGGAGGCTGAGCAGCTCCGTCACCTCCCTGCACATGTTCTCCAGTGCCTTCCTCCTCACGGCCATCAGCGTCCATCGCTGCGTCCTCGCGGCACAGCCTGAGTGGGCCCAGAAATGCCTCACGGCCTCCCTGGCCTTCTCGATGGGTCTGGTTACATGGGCCCGGTCTGCTGGGTTCAGCTTGCAGTACGGTGACCTCTGGGAATCCCTCTTCCCACCTGCCAGCACCAGCATGATTTCTCCAGTGGAAAAAGCCGCCGTTGGGATCCTGTTCCTGGGCGGGTTTCTGATCCCATTAGCCTTGATCTGGTTTCCAACCTTCTACATCATACTAATTGCCAGGCTGAGAAGGAGCCAATTGATCCAATCCACTCAAGAGCCTTCTTGGCTTGATCCCGACATTTCTCCTCTGCTGACTGCCGTACCTCGTCTTCTCCTTCCTGTTCTTGTCAGTTGCATCCCCTCTGTGTCTGGACACAGTAAGTGTTTTTGTTTGTATCCTGATGTATTTCAACAGCTGCCTCAACCCCTCCTTCTACCTCACCATGGGGGAAGAGTTTCAGAGGTATCAGGAATGGGCACGCACCCCCCCACACCACCACCAACACAAGGCAGGATCTGGATGAATAAGGGAATAGATAGAATTGTTGATATCGGCACGGGGAAAGAATTCTGTGCCCTGGTTCCCATACCGGCTTCTTCTTCCATAAGTGCCTTTTTTAATCAAGCTAATTTTCTTGTCTATTTCAGAGAAGAGCCACAAGAAGAGTTACAGGGTTAGGAAATCTACCTTTGAGTGATAGACTCAAGGATCTCGAGCTATTTAGCCTAACAAAGAGATTGGGAGTGATCAGAGTCTGTGATTACCTCCCTGGGGAACAAATATTTAATAAAGATCTCCCTTGTCTAGCTGAGGAAGGTCTAAGGGGGGTTGAGTGAACAGAAGCTGAACCTAGACAAATTTGATCTGGAAACGAGCTATACGTTTTTAACAGTGAGGTAGGGATCCCTCTGAGCAAATTCCCAGGGTTCATGGTGGATCTTCCATCACTGGCATTTTCAAACCAAGCTTGCGTGTTTTTCTAAAAGCTCTGCTCTTGGAATTATGGGGGGGAGCACTCTCTGGCCCGTTCAATATGGGAGGTCTGATGAGATGATGATGATGGTTCCTTAGACACTTAAAAGAATCGATTCATCGACTTTAACAAAACAGATTCGAGTTTGAGGTTTTGTTCGTTCTTAGATTTGTGGGGGCCGTCTAGCCCAGTGTCCTGATAGTGGCCAGTACCAAGTACTCTAGAGGGCATTGAGAGAACAGGGAATCACCAAGTGATCCCTCCCCTGTCGTCCATACCCAGCCTCTAGCAAACAGATGTTAGAGACACCATCCCGGGTTTCAGCCGCTAATGGCCCTGCTATTACTTTTTGTGTCTTTGGCTGGCTGTTCTTCAGCTTCTCTTGGGCCTCCCCAACTATATGTTTATACGTCATCTGACAAAGTTCATGTTCCTCTCTCTTTTCCTCACTAGGATTTAACTTCCATTTTGAAAGGACACCCCTCGGCCTCTCAGAACTGCTTTTACTGTGTTGTGTAGCCAAAGTGGCACGTTTTTATCTTACCATTGTTTTTATTTGGGGTACAGGTTTCAGTTGACTCTCAGCTGTGGCATCTTTTAAAAGAGTCTCCATGCAGGGAGCAGGGATTTCACCTTTGGCCCCGTCCCTTTTCATTTCTGATTGACTTCCCCATTTTTGAGAAGTTCTCCTTTTGGAAATTAAATATCACAACTGTGAGCTTCTGTGGAGCCGTCCCCACCACACGGATGTTCAATTTAATTATATGATGGTCACTATCACCTAGCGATCCAGCTGTATTCATCTCTGGGACCCAAGCCTGTTCTCCATCTGGGACTAAATCAAACATTGTCTCTCCCCTTGGGTTTCAGGACTAGGTGCTCCAAGAAGCAGTCATTTAAGGTGGCAAGAAACTTACTGTCCACCTCCCATCCTGAGAGGAGGGGCACACATTCAACTGGGATAGTTGAACTCTCCCATTATTATTGAGTTGTTAGTATTTAGAGCCTCTGTACCCACCCCCAGCATTTCACACTCACTTTCAACATCCTGGTTGGGTGGTCGCTGGTATCTCCCTACTGCTTTATTCTGATTCTTAATTACTATCCATAGAGATTCTATGGTACCAGTTGGTTCATTTCAGTTCATTCTACCCTTTCTTTCACATATAGCGCCACATCCCCCTCTGCACGACCTGTTCTCTCCTGCCAGTAGATTTTGTATCCGAGTATGACCATGTCCCATTGCTTGTCCTCCTCCCACCAAGTTTCTGTATTGCCTGTTACATCAATCTCCTCCCTTCATCTGGGACACTCGAGTTCACTCATCTTATTATTCAGACTTCTACCTTTTGTACATCAGCACTTAAAATTATCACTGTTTAGTGGTCTTGCCAGTACATGATCTATTTGAACTGAAGATTTTCAAAAGCACCTCTGTGAGTTAGGAGCATAACTCCTGTTGACCTTCAATGGGAATTTGGCACCTAACGCCCTTGGCCACTTCTAAAAATCTAGCCCTCCACCTTCAGTGCCATGCCTGAGTCTTTCAATCTCACAGTTCACCAAAAACATCAGGAGATTTGTTGAAAAGAAAGACATTTGGGTTCTTTTTGGTGACCATTTCAAGCTTTTTTCTGACACAAGGTAGGCAAGAAACTTACTTAAAGAAAAAAAAGAAAAGGAAGCTGAAATCCCCCCCCCCCCCAATCATCTGATCCCAGGGTCTGGTGCTTTCAGAAAAATGCAAAATACGGCGAATGCTGCAGCCATAGGGTAACATTTGACAATAGTACAAATTGCCACCAAACATTTGCAAATAGCAGGCACATCAAGCTCTGATTTGGAAGCTAATGGGGTGAGGTGGGGTTTAAATGTAGAGATGTTAAATAGAATGTGGGAGGCTTTGGCAGCCTGCACCTCCAAACAGCGCCCTGGGATCCCCAAGCTCACCAGCGTCAGACTCACGTAGTTACGTGTCATGTACTGAGCCTGCCTTGTGAGGTGTAATGTCAAGAGTCTTGATCTACTGTTGGATTGGGTGTGTTGCAGTCTCGGGGAGGCTGTGAAGTGTTGCTGTGTGTGTGCTCCTGACATCGGTTGTGATTTTGGGAACACTCACACCCAGCTCTTCCGGTATGGCTGTAGTGTAACTTTCTATTTTCGCCATATTTAAGTTAGGATAATGGCGTCATAGTTTAGCATTAGGCAGACGGCGTGTGTCTGATGTTCAGGACAAGAACAAAACCTTTATGAATATTACTTGAGAAGAATATTGTGGAAAAGATTGGTGGTGTCCCTGAAAACGGGGACTGGGCGTCCTCGCCCAAAGGCTGATATTGTGTCTATGTTCATGAACGCTCCCTGGTGTGTGAATGAGGGATGCGTGTGGGACGAGATAAGCAGGGAAGCCATCACCAGGTGTTCTAGGGAGGGACCAGGACAGACAGGGACACCGCATCCCAACGTGAGAAGGGGGCATATTGCGGACGCTGAAGGAGGAAGGCTGGGAGTTCTCAATCCAGACAAGACAGCAGTGACCGAAACCAGACTGATGGGACAATAGATAAGGGGTGAGAAGAGCAACTGGAGAAAACAAGCCCCTCTCAAGGCGGCCTGACGATGCAACACCCCACTGGCCCCAATGCAGGGAAACTGCTCTAAGAAAGGGCTGCGCGGCCACAGACTTCGGGATCAGCTGCCACGTCCACTGAGATCTCAGCCCGGGCCGAAAGGAGCCAGGTCCTGAGCCTCGTACTTCACTGGCATGGCCGACTAGTGAAGGCGAGCAACAGACTGGTCATTATAAACATCAACTGGCAAGATGGGTGTGTGTGTGTGTCTGTCTGTCTGTGTGTGTGTCTGTGTGTGTGTGTGTCTGTCTGTCTGGGTGTGTGTGTCTGTGTTATCAGACGCTAACTGCTTTTCGACTGTACTCAATAAACGCGGCGTGTTGCCTTTTCCCCTGAGAAAGGTCCCTTGTGCTCTTTATAAGCATAACCAGACCATGGTGCAGCCAGACTAGGGCTCAGGGCTCATCAGCTCCCAGCAAAGAATCCACCATCCCAGGAGCTGCCGACAAGGGAGGTTTCCGAGAGCACAGACCGTGGGGACGGCCTGACCCACCTCGCAGCAAAGGGGGATTAAGATACTGGGTCTAACCCTCCTGCTCAGCCCCTGGAGACATGTCTGGGCACCAGAGCGCTTGAGGGGGCGGGTGTCCCAGCTGGAGGACAGTCCCGGCCTGTTGGCTGAGGATTTGCCCCAGGCTGGTCCCACCTGCAGGGAGGATGCGGCTCAGTTCAAATCCAGCTTCGTTTGTACCCCCAGCCTGCAAGTTCCCTTCTGTTTCCCAGGTGCCAGCTGGGACCCCCATGCTGGCTGCTCCCCAGCCTGGCCTGGCTCTGGCTGCAGCTAATCATCCTGTTTGCCATGTACACCCCCGCCCCCCACCCTGTGTGATCTGGTCGCCGGGCTTGGGAACCCACACCCTGGCACCCAGAGTCGGCAGGGGAGGAATCCCCCCATTGGGGGAGTGAGGGCTGGGCACTGAGCTGCTCCTGGCCATGTTCTGAGCAGAGCCAGAGGGGGTAGGTCTGGGGGGCTGGGAGCTGGGGATTAGCTGGTGCCCCGTGTTCTGAACTCCAGCCTGGCTGAGGGGTGACTGGTGGCTCTGAGCCGGGCGAGTCCCTGCCTGGGGATGGGGGTGCAAGTGCAGGGCCTGGCAGGGGGTTACAGCCTGTCACGGCCCCACGTCCAACAGAGCTAGAGATTCATGTGCCTGACGCGTGGGGAGGCCTCTCATGGGGTGACCAGGGCCAAAGGACGATGGGGCTCCCCACAAATCACCCCCCACCCAGCGTCACTTCACGGGCCTGCGCTGGGTCTGGTGCTTCTCAAGGTGCGAACGAGCTGCCATTTTGCAACAACGCGGCTGCAGCCCAGCTCCTGCTCTGGGGCTGCAGCTACCACGGATGTGGGCGACCGTCTCTGCAGATGGTTTCTCAGACCCTGCGTCATGAGCGGGCCCAGGCTGGGACGAGCTGTTTGAGGCTTGCTCGGAACTGGCCACCTCAGGGGCTTTGCAGAGTCAGCTTCATGAGCATCTCCTACACCAGCCAAATGCACCCCACCCCCGCCCCGTGCACCTCCCCTCCCAAGAGGACAGCTCCCAGTTTTCAGGCTCTCCAGGGTTTGCAGTTTGACTCAGTGGCTCTCAGCACCCCCACTATGCAAACTGTCCCAGCATCCCTGAGCCCATCCCCCGCACTCCCCACAGCAGTCCCTCCTCCAAATTCCTGCTTGTCACCTGTATAAACAGCCCCCATGACACACCACAGAGGTGGCCACATCTCAGAGGAAAAGGACCCTGCAGACCAGTGGCGCTGAATCTTTCCCACTCCTCTTCCCCTTGCAGGATTCTGACTCGTCCTGCGTAGCCCCAAGTTTCTCTGCACTTCAAAACGCCTTGTGCACCAAATCAGAGCTAGAAACACAAGTGTCTCTGTGCACTGGTGCTGTCACACTGTTTGCCTTCACATTTTACCGTGCCATTGTATAATCGGTCAATCAATAGCACTGTACAATTGTTGTACTTTCATTTCCTGGACAGGCTATAGAGCAGCTTAAATACCTCTGGGCGAATTCTGCCCCCCAAATTAAACATTCCGCAAGGACAAAAAAAAAATGCTGCGTAAATATTTTAAAATTCTGCAAAATGCTGCAAATACTATCTGTCAAACTAACCCAGTATAATCACTCCAGTTTCAGTTATTGCTGGTCATTCATTTCAAAATGCCTGTCAGCAGATATGTAACAAAACAGACAACAAAAATGTTCAGTGGATTTTGACAAACTGATCCCTCTCTATCCTAGGCCCCTTTTCCTATAGGAGCCTCTGACTTTTCTGGGAAGAGTCTGCAATCTAGCCATAGAGACTACAACTCCCATGATCCCTTGGGAAAAGGGGGGAAATGGCTTCTCTTCCAGGCAATGCAGGGAGAGCAGGTGGTGGGCTCCAGTTTGCAGGGAGGAACCAGGTGGCTGGGGTGGAGCTGGGCCCAGACCAG
The DNA here is from genome assembly GCF_049634645.1 of Pelodiscus sinensis. NCBI lineage: Eukaryota > Metazoa > Chordata > Testudines > Trionychidae > Pelodiscus > Pelodiscus sinensis. The sequence continues at coordinate 2,508,172 of NC_134734.1, forward strand.
GAGCTGCTGCTGGAAGCTGGAGCTGGTGGAGGCTTTGATGGAGCAGGACATTTCAGAGGCTGTTGGGGATTTTCCCTGCAGGGGAGGGACTCTGGCTCTGCCTGGGAAGGGTCTGCAGGGTAGGAACTAGGGTTGCCAGGTGTCCGGTTTTGGCCTGGACAGTTTGGTACTTTGGACTTCTGTCCAGTAAAAAAACAGAGAATACCGGAGATGTAAAATGTCTGGTATTTTCTGTTTTCCTCGGAGGGATGGCCGGCAGCATGTGCGAGAGCAGGGGAGCTAGGAGCATGGTAATTTAAAGTCACAGAAACCTCTTTTTTTTTTTTGTTCGCAACCAATTTTTCCCTGCCCGTTCAGGATTTTTTGTGAAGGTATCTGGCAACCCTGGTAGGAACTGGGAGTAATTGGGACTGCTTCGGAAAGTGCTCATGTAAGCTTGGCTGGGCCAGACTTCCCTGCCCTTCTCCAGTGCCTTAAAAAAACACCCAACTCCCACAGAGAGTAGCTGGTGACCCAGCGTTCGGTCTCTAAGGACTTTCAGCAGGGCCAGCACAGGGCCAGCCTCCCCCCTTCAAGTCCCACAAGGATTGAATTTAATTAAATAATTTTATCAAATCTTGTGATGAGGACACAAATAATCATCTGGGTTTTACAACAGAGCAGGGCTGTTTTCTAAGCCACAGACCCGCTGCCCCGAACTCCAGGAGCGTCAGGCTGTGGAGGGTAAATCAGCCCAGCAACAGTGACTCAGACACAGCCCAAGCTCACACTCCCCCCGTCGTTCCCCCCGGGGTCTCTTAAAGACACAGCTCCCTGTTGGGTGCTGGGGCTACGTTTTTAAGTAAAAGGGTATGAAATTGACTTTTGTTGCAACAAAATGAGAATTAAAACTAGCCATGTAACACACAGCACTCAACAAAGGACAACATACATAACATACAGGACAACTTACACTTACAAACGCATGGCGCCAGAATTCTATTTATAACTAAACAAGATGAGCACATTTATCTCAGATCCTTAATTCAGGGTTGTGGGTTTTTTAATAAAAGGAAAAGGTACATGCTTGATTGAAGTGAGTGGGTTTTTTTTTTAAATACAGTGTTCTTTTTATGATGTTCATGTTTATTTTGGATTTCTTTAAAGAAAGGGATTGTTAACATTTTTTAGTTTAATTTTTTTTAAATGGGAATTCCATTAAGTGTGGGGAGGTTTTTCTTCATCCCTATAAACTCTTATCAGTCGCTATGTTTTAATTTAAAAAAATGGCTGTAGACCATTTCATTTCCAATAACATTGTCTTCTAGTTTTCAAAGCTCAATAATGGAGTTAGCTGTGCCCTGACAGCGCTATTCCAAAATTCTCCATTTTATCTCTTTTCTATGAGAAGCGACCCTCTTGCAAGTTCATCCTGTTTTTCTGGCTCATCTTGGTTCAGTATGTTTCAATGTTTGCTCAGTGATGTCTTGATTCCGTCTCTTTTTTTCTGCTTGGTTTGACGAGAAGCAATCCTATTCCAGGCACATCCCATTTTCCAGGCACAAGCAAACCCTGACATTGCTTTCGGTTGTCATGCCGAATTTGGTGGTCCTGGCTCTTACCGTTTAGGAGTTCTTGAAAAAAACAGACAAACTCTCTCAAATATATAATAGATAAATCAAAAACAAACACACAAACAAAAAGAAACAAAAGGGTTAAACATGTAAATAGGTAAGTTATTACATTTCTCATTAAAACTTAATAAAAATTGATACAATTTATATTAATATTTGCCAAATTTGTTCTATTAATTTAGTCACTTATTTCATTTTCCATTACTTTATATTAACTCTAATTTAAAACTATGCTTTGTGGTAATAAGAAAAGCCGAAGTTTCAAATATTAGTCTTAGACTTAGAAGCAGGGGCAGCATTTCTGATGCTAAGGAATCATATTTTCCAAAAAGTTAGGAGTAATTCCAGCTGTTGCACACGCCAGTGTTAAAATAATTCATTGACTGGATGTATTTAAAGTAAAGCTTTTACCTGGTTTTTTGTTTGTTGCTTTGTTCTTTTTTCAATTGTTTTATTTTTTGGACGGTTCTATAAAAAAGGGAACTTTTAACTATTAACTCACAGAGAGTCAAAGTGAGGCGAGGCAGAGCAAAGCGGTGGGGTGTGCAGAAAAGCTTAGGAAGATGGGGAGACCTGAGCCTAGAGAGATTAACTCTCACAGTTGTCTTGGGGCTTGTCTGCACTTACCCAGAAATTGACACTCTGGAGATCGATCTTCTGGGGTTTGATTTAGCAGGTCTAGTAAGGACCTCCTAAATTGACCGCTGATAGTGCCCCTGTCAACTCCCATACTCCATGGGGTCATAAGGAGTAAGGGAAGGTAATGAGAGAAATTGGAGTTGTATATCTTAACTTTTGAACATGCAAGGCACGACATTCAGCCGTATGGAGTGGAAATCCATCTCTCCGGTAGTGTAGACCTGGTCCTAAGGTACAGGCAGCAGCAGCAAGTTTTGCAAGCTGAAAACACTATAAATAGCCAGTGCTTGCAGACTTTGTCTCTGCCCCAGCTGGGCTCCTGGCCGTTAATCATCCTCCAGGCCCTTCTCTGACCCCTCCTCAGTCATTCAGCACCTCTGAGATTTGACACACCTCATTGACATTTTACATCCCTAATCCAATGGAGAAACCCCCTCCCTGCACCCCAGCAAGGTTCCTTGGGGACGGGGCCCAGGCTGGCCTGAACTTGGCTGCCCTGGGGATTCAGGCTGAACCAAAATGCGCCCCAGGCTTGTTGGAGGCCGGGCTGTGGTTTGTGTGGTCTCTAGCCCAGCGCGAGGGTTTCCTTAGCAGCTGACTCCCAGCGGGTCTGGTCTTGTTCCCAGGTTGGAGCGGCTGGGAGACAAGTCCCAGCTGGGGTCTCTGCTCCTGGGACCTCCCCCGGGGAGCTGGCTGGATGTGGCTGTCTCAGCCCCAGCTCCCCCCTGGGTGTTTCCCCTGCTGGCCCCAGGACGTGAGAGCCAAATGCAGACACTGTGCCGTGGCCCAGCGGGGGGAGCTCGTGGTTTCTATGAGCTCTGCTTAGAGCTGTGGGAGCTGGAAACCTTCCAGGCTTTGCAGACGTGATCGGACCCAGCCACGTCCTGTGATCTCCCCCCACGGCTCCCTCCCCACAGAGATCCCCCCATATGAACGGCTTCTTGTTGCTGGCTGGGCCAGTCTGGGTGAGCTGCAGGCATCGTGAGGGGACTTGGGACAGGGGTCGGCTCTGCGTCACTGCGTCTGCCCGAGACACGGGTAAGGAATAGACAGAAACCCTCCAGCTGCCCATTAGATCTCATTCCGCCCCCCATTGCTCTTCCCTGGATCTCCTCCTCCTGCTCTCCCCAGCTCCTCCCCTCATCACCTCTGGATGGAGCCGGTTGATATTATTTGCCCATCCCATTGTCAGAGTTTAGGGTGCGGCACAGACTCCGACCAAGCTCAGGGGCTGCCTCCCACCCGGCGTTGCACAGACCCTGACTGAGTTCGGGGTCCCGTTATACCAGGTGCTGCCCCAATCCACAGGGAGAAACAGTCTGGCCACAGCCAACTCACACTCTAAACAGGCAAATGGTCAGAGGGGAAACTGAGGCACGGGGCCATGATGTGCCTTGCCCAAACCCACTGAGCATTTTAGTGGCAGAGTCTGGGATGAAACCAGGAGTCCTGACTCCTGGTCTATACAGCAAAATAGTCTCTAGAAATGTCCTTTCATTAAAAATAAAACTTTTGGCTTGTTCCTGCTCTCTTCACTCTTTGGTGTTTTTCTGGGTGGCTTTTTTATCTTACTTTCCTCCTCCTTGGAACCTTTTCATCACCAGAGGTTTCCATGTTGGGGGGAGGAAGGGCTCTGTGGGGATTTTGCCTGCTCCAGTAGCTCACCTCCATAAGCCTCAAACCCAAAATGTCTGCTTCAACATGCAGAGTGGCGGGAGAAAAATGGATTTAAAAAAATTGAATATTAAAAAAAGATGAAAGGATAATTTGTTAATTTTTAACATTGATCCAACGTGGGATTGCCAGCACTGCGGGACACTATGAGTAAGACGAACATTTGGGACTTTGGGGGAGATAGGGAGGTATCGTATGTCTCTGTCTTTGCTCCCAGGTCACTATGTTGCCTAAAAATCCAACTTTTGAGCAAGAAGCAAATGTGGGTTTTTAAAAATATATACATTTGGTTTAGTTAAAATCCCTGCTATTGTGCAGAAACACAAACCATTCGGGCTGAGGACAGACACAACAAACGCTGTATCTTGGCAGGGCTCAGATGAGACGACAATTTCACCCCCACTGCTCACCCTGTCGTTCTGTTCTTCTAAGGTCTTCTAGCCAATGGGGCCAATGGTCGGTCTGAGTTCAGCACAGGATTTGGAAGATCATAAACTCTGCATCTGTCTCTCTCTGTCTTCTCCTGGAGCCCTTTTCATTGCTCTTCCTTCCTTCCCTCAGAACAACATCTGCCCTGCCCTGCCCCAGCCTTGAGGAGAAGGGGGAGATACTGTGACAGCAGCTCCTCCAAGAATGGTGTACTGGACCATCTTGGTGGTGCTCTGCTGCATGGCCTTCCCAACCGGGGTGTTGTGCAACGGGTACGTCCTCTTCGTCACCGGCTGCCGTATGGAGAGGACGTCCAGCGCCGTGTGGTTCCTGAACCGGGCCGTTTCCGATTTCATCTTCATCCTCTGCCTGCCCCTCAGATTCATCTTCATCTTCATCCCTGACTTAGACTGGGCCAGGAGGCTGAGCAGCACCATCACCTCCCTGCACATGTTCTCCAGTGCCTTCCTCCTCACGGCCATCAGCATCCATCGCTGCGTCCTCACTGCATGGCCTGAGTGGGCCCAGAAACACCGCACAGCTTCCCTGGCCTTCTGGGAGGGTCTATTTGTATGGGCCCTGTCTGCTGGGTTCAGCTTACGATACGGTGACCTCTGTGAATTCCTCCCCTCAACTGCCAGCACCAGCATGCATTTCCCACTGGATGAAGGGAGGGCAAAGGTCGCCGTTGCAATCCAGTTCCTGGTCGGGTTCCTGATCCCATTAGCCTTGATCGTCATCTCAATCTTCTACATCATTCATGCTGCCAGGCTGAGAAGGAACCATCCAATCCAGGCCACCCAGCCTCTCAAGATCCTCTGCAGCTTGATCCCGACCTTTTTCCTCGGCTGGCTGCCATATCACGTCTTCTACTTTCTGCAGCTCTCAGCTACGCATCCTCCGCCTCTTCTGGAAAGAGGAAGCGCATTTGCTTGTGTCCTGACATATGTCAACAGCTGCTTCAACCCCATCTTCTACCTCACCATGGAAGAAGAGTTTCTGAGGTACCAGAAATGCGCACACAATCCCGACACCGCTGACCAGTCAAGGCTGGAGCCAGCTGAATAGGGGAATAGACGGTATTGGTGAACATGACATGGAGAAAGAATTCTGTTCACTGGCTGCTGTCGGCTCCTTTTGATCTCCAGATTGTATTTTGGCAAGTAGATTTTCAGTTTTCTGCAGGGAAGTGTGAGGAGAATGAAGAACCCGCCTTAGTGTGAGAGACACAAGAAGAGCAGTCTATGTAGTTTAACAAGAAAAATGTGAAGGGGTCACTGGATCATAGTCTGTAAGTATCCACCCTGACAACAAATAAAGGCTGAACCACTCTGGTCGGGCAACATGTCATCAGCATGATTTCAGTTAGCCACATGCCCACTTTTCATGGGTTTGGCCTAGTTTATTGAGGTCCCATCAAGTTTTTTTATCGCCACCAGTCCTGGCTCAGGGTGTTCTGTGCTGTTAGTTAGCTCATATTTACCCCTAAATGTTCCCCTCCTGCCCAGCAAGCAGGGGAAGTGTTGGTAACACTACTAAGCAATATTGACTTCCCACAGTCTAAAACATTCTCTGGTTTGGCACCAGTCAGTTCCAGAGGGTTTATAAACTCTCTCTCTCTCTCTCTTTTCACTGTCCTGTCCACCCCGAGAGCCTTTTTCATTGCTTTCTACAGTGTCATTTTGGGGAGGGAAGCAAATTTAACTCTGATTCCAGAGGCTACCCGGCACTAGAAAATGCGAGTGTTTGAGGCACATGGATCTTGTGCAAAAAGGAAACGTCCTCACTGCTTGTTTTTGTGCAACAACAGATTGGGAGAGATTATGGAAATGAAGCATGAGAAAATGCTAATCTGCGCTTCATTTGCATTGCCTCTTCCAGCAAAACTCGTAGGCTGTGTCTACATTGGCAACCTTTTCTGGAAAAGGGATGCTAATGAGACCAGTCGGAATTGCAAATGCCCCGGGGATTTAAATTTTCCCCACGGCATTTGCATGAACATGGCTGCCGCTTTTTTCCGGCTCGGGGCTTATTCCTCTTTAAAATCAGTTCCCTTCTGTTTCTCAGGTGCCAGCTGTGACTGCCGTGCTGGCTGCTCCCCATCCCGGCCTGGCTCTGGCTGCAGTTAATCACCCTGTTTGCCGTGTCTGCCCACCCCCGCCCCCTGTGTTCTTGTTGCAGGGCTAGGGAAACCCCAGCTCAGCTCCCAGAGAGGGGCAGAGGCTCTCTCTGTCGGGAGAGGGATAGGCTGTGCACTGATCTGTCCCTGGCCAGGCTCTGAGCAGAGCCACAGGGGGCAGCTCATGTGGGGCAGGGAGATGGGGGTTGTCTGGAGACCCCTGTTGTGAGCTCTGGCCTGGCTGCAGGCTGACTGATGGCTCTGAGCTGGGCGAGTCTGGGATGGGGGCACAAGTGCAGCACCTAGCATTGGGGTGCCTGTCGGGATCCCCACGTCCAACAGAGCAAGAGATTCATGTGCCTGCTGCCTGGGGAGGCCTCTCACGGGCTGTCATAACCAGGGGTGCTGACCAGCCCCCGCTGACTAAGAGGTTAACTAATGTCTCCTGTATCTACCCAGGTATTGAGTGGTCAGCCAATAATAATGCAGGTAGGAATTTCAAAGTGGAAGAGAGGGTTTTCTCTCACTCTCTCTCTCTCTTCTGTGTTTGAGAGGCAGAGCAGTTTCTTCCAAGACTGGGGGAGATGGGAGACACTTTTCTCTCCAATAATGGACTTCTTACAATGTGTAAATAGAGAAAAGTTTAGGTAGTCCATCAGGATTTGTTATTTTCCTTGTTTGGGAATTTGGAACTAATGTCTGAGCTGGAAATTGCATTTTTCTTTTTTCTTTGTAACTAAGTTTTAGCCCAGGGGGTTTCCCTGAGTATCTATATCAATTGGTGTCTCTTTCCATCTAGCCACTTGACTATGCTTGCAACTGTAGTTTTGTTTTGATAATAAATGATTGTTTCTTTTTTCGAATGAACCGGGATTGGTTGATTATTGTGTCCTTAGGACTCAGTGCCTAGTTACAAGGGAAGAGTCCATTGTTGACTGTAGATTCCCTCTGGGTGCGTCTAGACTGGCCGCTTGAATTTGCGCAAGAGCACTGACTTTGTAATGTACAAAATCAGTGCTTCTTGTGCAAATACTTTCACGCTCCCGCTCGGGAAAAAGCCCTCTTGCACAAGAATACGTGCTCAAGTGTAGACAGGGAAGAACTGTTTTGTGCAAAAAAGCCCCAATGGCTAAAATGGCGATCGGGGCTTTCTTGCGCAAAATCGCATCTACACTGGCCACAGATGCTTTTGCACAAAAGCACTTTTTGCGCAAAAGCATCCGTGCCAATCTAGACGTGCTTTTGCGGATACACTTTTAACGGAAAAACTTTTCCGTTAAAAATATTTCCGCAAAATCATTCCAGTCTAGACGTAGCCTCTATGTTTCCCGACTCCAAGCAAAATGGAGGTTGGGGGAGGGGGAAAGTTTTACCTTAGGGAGGAGGTTTCCCAAGTGATCTCTTCCCTTGGGTAGTGGCAGCAGATTCCCCAGACTCTGGATATTAGGATTTTGGGGACAAGTTTTTGTACCAGAACCTGTAGAGGCAAGGTTTTGGAGAGCTCTTGTGGGGAACAGCCTTGACACGGGTGTTCACAGGGTGACCGAGAGGGAAGGGTGGTGGGGCTCAACCAGAAACCACGCCTGACCCAGAGACACTTCCGGGGTCCAACCCAGCTCTGATGCCTCTCAAGGAATTTTTGTAAAAAAGTGGCTGCAGCTCAGGCCAACTCCTGCTCTTGGGCTGCAGCGGCCCCAAATGTGAGTGACCATCTCTGCTGATGGTTTCTCAGCCTCTTCATCACTAAGGGCCCCAGAGCTGAGCCAAGTTGTCTGAGGCTTGCACGGAGCTGCCCACCTCAGAGACTTTGGAGGCTCAATGTCACTCAGCTTCGTAAGTGTCTCCCATCCCCACTGAGTCATCCCTTTCCTCCTTCCACTCTCCGGGAGAGGGCAGTTCTATGGGGACGGAGCCACACATGGTGTGTGAATGTTTAGGGAATCAGTCCTGAGGCGCTGTGTCCGATTCCCCCGCAACACAGGAAAGAAAGTGAGAATAGACCTTCCAGCTTCAATTCTAGGGTGAATTCTGCAATGCCCCCTCCCATCACTCCCTACCCCTCAATAGGTGCTGCATCGCCAGGCATAAAGTGGTCTCCATCCTATCCAGGTTTTGCAGTTTGACTGAGTAGCTCTTGACATTCCCACTATACGAGTTGTTCCAGCACCTCTAACCTCACCCCATTCCCCATAGCAGCCCCTCGAATTCCTCCCTGTCACCTGCATAAACAGCCCCCGTGACACACCCCAGAGGTAGCCACATCTCAGAGGGAAAGGACCCTGCAGACCGGAGCTCTGAACCTTTCTTGACTCCTGTTTCCCTTTCAGGATCCTGATTTGTCCTGTGTAGCCCCAAGCTTTTCAGCCTATAGATCAGATTAAACACTCCTTGGGGGAATTCTGCATGAAAAAATGAATAAAGATTCTATGTGAACAAATGAAAAATTCCACACACAATGTTTGAAAACACTGCAAAATGCTGCAGATATGATTTGTCAAGATAACACAATATAATCCCCCCAGTTTTTCCACGAGGTGTAACAGTTAACTCGAACTAAGGACTTAGTTCGCGTTAACATTTGACTGCCACATGTAGCCACGGGCAATTAGTTCAGACTAAGGGGATTTAAAAATGACACCCAGATGGGAAGATGCACATAAAGCCTGGGATATTTAAATCCCGGGCTTCATTTGCAACTTTGAATGCCTACATTAGCCTCCCTAGTTCAAACTAGGGGGCTAGTGTAGACATACCCTTCGACAACTAAAAAGATTGAGGAAATGGTTTTTGAGAAGTGGATTCCTTGCTAGACATATTAACACAGAATGGTGAGTAACAATTCGTGTACACTGCATTTCCGAACTGCATTTCCTGCACCCCCAGAAGCAGGGCAAAAGGCTGGGGGGAGTTGAGGCTACAGGGGAGGCGGGGGAGATGGAAGGAAATTGTGGGGTGTGTCCTGGGTGCGTACTCAGAGAGTTGTTGGGTGTGGGTGGGAAAAGATTGGAATAGGGGGTTTTTTTTGGTGGGAAGGATTGTTAGTGAGCATCCCCCATGCAGACCTCCCGTGCCAAAGCATGGAACACCCCCCCTCCCACCCCGCAAGGTGCAAACACGCAGGGTACTGTCCGTCTGCAATGTTAGCATGTTCTGTCTCTGCTTGTGCGGTCTATGGCGCCTGCTTGAAAGCCAGGCAAATCGTGAGACAATTTGATGTACCCCCTGGAAGAGCTCTGCCTGCCCTGGGGCGTGCATACCGCTGGCTGAGTCTCACTGCCCTAGACTGCTTGGGGCTCAGCATGGCAGCCAAACCACCCAGCAGCATAATTCAGGTACATGCCCTAAGCTGTTAATCAAATTTCCCTTCCCTGGTATCTAAAAGGGTGTCACAAGGAGGAGGGAGAAAACTTGTTCCCCTTGGCCTCTGAGGACAGGACAAGAAGCAATGGGCTTAAACTGCAGCAAGGGAGGTTTAGGTTGGACATTAGGAAAAAGTTCCTAACTGTCAGGGTGGTCAGACACTGGAATAAATTGCCCAGGGAGGTTGTGGAATCTCTATCACTGGAGATATTTAAGAGCAGGTTAGATAAGTGTCTATCAGGGATGGTCTAGATGGTACTGGGTCCTGCCACAAGGGCAGGGGACTAGACTCAATGACCTCTCGAGGTCCCTTCCAGTCCTAGTATTCTATGATTCTACGATTCCCTGCCCCGTGGTCTGCAGCAGCCCCTGGCGTCGGTGTTGCAACGCAGCTCGGAGATGCGGAAAACCTGTCTCTCTGTGAGCCTGGAGGCTGGGCTGTGGTTTGTGTGGTCTGTAGCTCAGCGCGAGGGTTTCCTTAGCAGGGCTGGGGACGCTGCAGCAGAGGCCGGGCTCAGATCTCCTGCAGCCGACTCCCAGCGGGGCTCTGGTCTCTTTCCCAGCCGGGGGGCAGAGTCCCAGCTGGCGTCTCTGCTCCTGGGACCTCACCCGGTGGAGCTGGCTGGACGTGGCTGTCTCTGTTCCTTGCGGGGTGCCTGGCCCGCTGTCCCCCAGACATGGGCCTCAGAACACAGACACCTTGCTGGGACCCAGCGAGGGGAGTTTGTGGTTCACGTGGGAACTGGAGGCCTGCCAGGCTTTGCAGAGGGATCGGACCTGGCCATGTCCTGTGATCTCCACCATCCTGCACAGGATTCCTGCTGCCGGCTGAGCCAGTCCGGGGAGCTGCAGGCATCGCGTCGGGGACCTGGGACGGGGGTCGTCTCTGAGGTGCTGCGTCCCCCCAAGACACGTGGAAGGAAATGCGGTAAACCCTCCAGCTGCCCCACTGGGTCTCCCCCTTCCCTGCTTCCCCATCTGCTCCATGCCTCTGCTCTGGAGAGAGCCAGCTGAAATTCTTGAGGGTCCTTTTGGACGTGCGAGGCCCCATCGTGCAAGGTGCTGCCCAGTTCCCACCGGAGATCAATGGGCAAGGCCCTGCCCAAATCCCAACCATGTTCAGGGCCCCTTGTGCTGGGTGCTGCACAGACTGACTGGGAGAAACAGGCTTGGCCACAGTGAGGTCACACAGTAATGGGAGAAATGTTTGGAGGGGAAACTGAGGCATGGGTGCAGGACATGACTTGTCCAAGGCCTCCAAGCCTTCCCCGGCAGACTCTGGGATGGAACCCAGGAGTCCTGACTCTCCATCTAACCACCGACATGGACTCTTGCAACAGCCTCCCTTTCACAACAATCGTTTGGCTTGGTCCTGCTCTCATCTTCCGCTCACGTTTTCCCTCCGGGGAAGCTGCTCTCTGTCCTGGAGATTGTTGTGGGGAGTTCGTTCAGTGGCGATTTCGCCTGCTCCACTAACTCACCTCCCCAAAACAGCCCACGCCGCACACAGACTCCACTTCAACATGATGGCGGACGGGAGAAGAATCCCTTTTAAAATTTCCGTTCTTTACAAAAGGAAGGGGGAGGAACCGCACCAGCTCCTCTGGGAAACTCCCAGCAAGCAGGTTAGTTGGGAACTTTGGTGAGGCTCAGAGGGCAGGGGGGTCCCTCCTCTCGGTCATTGCACTTTGGACTCCCCCTTAGCTACCTCCTGTTGCCGAGAAATCCACATTTGCATCTTGAAATAAACGTGGGAGCTTTAAAATATTTGATTTAGTTAAAAAATGTAAAAACAAATAACCTTCGGGCTGGGGAGAGACACAACACACCCTGCCTCTTGGTAGGGGTCAGGCGGGACAAACTTTGTGGTCCCTGCTCAACTTGTGGCCTGATGCTTTTAAGATCTTCAAACCATTAGGGCTGTTGCCCTAGAAGGTTTGATCCTATCTGAGTTCAGCTCAGGATCTGGAGAGTTTATAAACTCTTTCTATCTCTGTCCTTTTTCATTGCTCTCAGCCACACCATTCTGGTTTTGGGGAGGGTGTCAGGGTGCACCCCCCCCCCCCTGTGCCTCAGTGCCCCCTGACTGTCCTCATCTAGCCCCTCTCAGGGCAAGTTACAGTCTGTGCGGGTTGCTTATCATTGGCATTGGGGTTATTTCTACTGCCCCGCGTACCTAGACTGCATTATGATCCACCTCCAAACCCTGGGCCTTGCCTCCGGCCCCTAGCCAAGGGGAGTCTTGGCTGGCCCTCTCCCAGCCCTAGCTAGCTATCCCCAGCTGTTCTTCCTCCTGGGAGCTCCTGCTTCCTCTCCAGTCAGCCCTTCACTAGCCCTCCCCCTCTAAGGAAACTGTGCTTCTCTAGATAGCTGCCGGCTGGGCTCTCACCCACCCTAACGGCTTCAGCTGGCCTCTTCAAGCAAACTGTGCTTCACTAGATAGCTGCCAGCTGGGCTCTCACTAGCCCTAACGGCCTCAGCTGACCTCTCTGGGCTCAGCCCCGGCTCAGGGCCTGAGTCTTGGCCTTAAAGGGCCAGTGTAGGGCAGGCACCCTGTCACAGAGGGAAGCAAATTTAACCCTGATTCCACTAGATTCCTGGGCACTAGAAAATGCTGACGTTTTGGCAGGTCACTTAGCAATTAGCGGTTGGATCTTATTCCTCTATAAAAGAAAATACAGATCCGGGTATGTCTACATGTGTCAGAGCGTTGGCCCTGCACTGGCCGTTTAAGGGCAAAATCCCAGCCCTGGGTGAGGGTTGCAAGGGAAGCCCAGCTGAGGCCGTTCTGGTTAATGAGGGCCCAGCTGGGGGTTATATAAAGAAAGACTCTGGGGGGGGAGAGAGAATTGACTTTTGCTTTGGCTAGAGAGCGGGAGGGACCTGGTGGCCAGGGAAGCAGCAGCAGCAGCAGCAGCAGCAGCAGCAGTAGGAGGTGGCTTCCTGGAGACAGAGCAGGGGTGGGAAGGCAGGCAGAGTTGGGGAAGCTTTGGCCAAGCATTCTCCCAGGCTACAGGGTCTGAAGCAAGGCCTGAGGCTACTAGGGCTGTAGTGAGGCAGGCAGGGGCAGCAGGTCCACACCCCTTTGCCCCTGTAGGGTTGCCAGGTGTCGAGTATTGACCTGGACAGTCTGGTATTTTTGCTTCCTGTCTGGGGGAAAAAAATTTAGAAAATACTGGACACCTAAAATGTTTAGTATTTTCTGATTTTTTTTCCCCCCAGCGAGGAGGCAAAAATACTGGATACCTGGCCACCCTAGGGCCCAGCCCTCAGCCTCTCTCCCCAGACCCTGATACCCCCTGCCCCTGGAACTGTTTATCTGGTTCCACAGGGAAGCTAACTTCTGACTTGAACAAGAACACAAAATGGCTGCTGGCAAAAAGCCTAAAGACCAAGGAAATGCAATTGCATTCTTTTGCAGGAAAATCAAAAGAACAGAGGGGTTTTTCCAGCATTGGTATGGCTCTTTCTATGAGGAAGAAGCCCTTTTCTGCAAAAGCTCTTTTTTTACAAAGGCATATGTGGACAGGAAAGAAGGACTTTTTTTGAAAGAAGAAAAAGTACAGGTGCCCTGGTGGCCACTCCATCCTTAGCAATCATAGCTTACATGAGCGAGAGCATCCACACTCAATGGATGTGATCTTTCAAAAAAACAAATAGCTTTTCTGATGCACTTCGGCAGGGTGGACGCTCTTTTTGGAAGAAGTTTTTCCAGATCTTTTCTGAAAAAAAGCTTCTTCCAAAAGAAGCCTGCAGTCTAGATGGAGTATTGTGTCCAGTTCTGGGCACTGCATTTCAAGAAAGATGTGGAGAAATTGGAGAGGGTCCAGAGAAGAGCAACAAGAATTATTAAAGGTCTAGAGAACATGACCTACGAAGGAAGGCTGAACGAATTGGGCTTTAGTTTAGAAAAGAGAAGATCGAGGGGGGACATGAGAGCAGTTTTCAGGTATCTAAAAGGGTGTCATGAGGAGGAGGGAGAAAACTTGTTCATCTTGGCCTCTGAGGATAGAACAAGAAGCAATGGGCTTAAACTGCAGCAAGGGAGGTTTAGGTTGGACATTAGGAAAAAGTTCCTAACTGTCAGGGTGGTCAAACACTGGAATAAATTGCCCAGGGAGGTTGTGGAATCTCTGTCTCTGGAGATATTTAAGAGTAGGTTAGATAAATGTCTATCAGGGATGGACTAGACAGTATTTGGTTCTGCCATGAGGGCAGGGGACTGGACTCAATGACCTCTCGAGGTCCCTTCCAGTCCTAGTATTCTATGATTCTATGAAACCAGTTCCCAATCCATGAAAGGACCTTCCCTCTTATCCCATGAGAACTTACTTTGCTTAAGAACCTTTGGTGAAGGACCTTGTCAAAGGCTTTCTGGAAATCTAAGTACACTAGAGCCACTGGATCCCCCTTGTCCGCATATTTGTTGGCCCCCTCAGAGAATTCTAGTAGGTCAGTGAGGTACGTTTCCCTCTACAAAAAACATATTGATTCCCCCCCCCCAAAAGCTATATTCATTCATGTGTCTGACAGTTTTATTCCTTTGCCTGGTACTGACATTAGACTTACCAGTCTGCAATTGTCAAGGTCACCTCTAGAGCCCTTTTTAAAGGTTGGTGTCATATTAGCTATTCTTTAGTCATCTGCTTCAGAAGGAGATTTAAGTAACGGATTACGAACCACACTTAGCAGTTCTGCAGTTTCGCATTTGAGTTCCTTCAGGACTCTTGGGCGATACCATCCGGTCCTGGTGACTTATTGCTGCTTATCAATTTGTTCCCAAACCTCCTCTAATGGTACCTCAAGCGGGAACATTTCCTCAGGTGTCACTTGAAAGGAATGGCTCAAGCGTAGGAATCTCCCTCATGCCCTCAGCCGTGAAGAGCAATGCAAAGAATTCACTGAGTTACTGTACAATGACCTTATCAGCCTTATTGTCCTTGAGTGTCTCCTTAGCATCTCCTTGGCTTCCTGCTTCTGACGTACTAGGCATTTTTTTGCTATTTCCTTTTGAGTGTTTGCTTGGCAATTCTTCAAATTCTTTTGGCCTCCCTCATTGCGTTTTCATACTTTGCAAACCTACGTGTCTGCTCTTTTCTATTTGCCTCAGTGGAGTTTAACTTCCACTTTCTAAACCAAGCCCTCATGCCTCTCCCAGTTGCTTGTACTTTGTTGTTTAGCCTCTGTGGCACTTTTTTAGTTCTCTCACTAGTTCCTTTTTAATTTGGGCTACACATTTAATTTGACCCTCTGTCACAGTGGCTTTAAAACTTTTCCATGCGGCTACCAGGGATTTTACTTTTGACACTGTGCCTTTCAGTTTCTGTTCCACTAACCTCCTTCTTTGTGTGTGGTTCCCCTTTCTGAAATTAAATGCCACCATGTTGGCATTTTCCCCACCACAGAGACGTTAAATGTGTTATATGATGGTCACTATTACTAAGCGGTCCAGCTGTATTCACCTCTTGGCCCAGATCCTGCACCCTACTTAGAACTAAATCAAGAGTAGCCCCTCCCCTTCTGGGTTCCAGGACCAGCTACTCCAAGAAAGAGTCATTTATAGTGTCAAACTTCTGCTCTGAATCACATCCTGAGGTGACGTGTACCCAGTCATTGTGGGGATAGTTGAAATCGGTGCTTTTTTCTATTAAAAAAAGGTGTCAGTACTCCAGGGGAAAAGTTGTTGAGCTCTGACTGGAGGTGCCGGTACTGCGCCTGGAGATGCCGGTATTGTGTCTGGAGGTGCCAGTACTGCGTACCCAGCAGTACCACCCCAAAAAAAGCACTTATTGAAATCCCCCACTATTATTGAGTTTTTAATGCCGATAGCCTCTCATCTCCCATTAGCATTTCACAGGCATTATCACTGTCCTGGTCAGGTGTTCGGTGATATATCCCTCCTGCTGTATTATTACTGGAGCATGGAACTACTACCCACAGAGAGTCTCTGGCAGAGTTTGGTTCATTTATGATTTTTAGTTCATTTGATTCAACTTTCACCTGTGTATATCACTAACTCGAAGAGTAGCAACCCTCAGAGTGCGTGGCCAGAATCCTACTCCAATTGAAAGGCCAAACAAGTGAAACGGGGTCCATGATACAGTTCTTCCAGTTGTAACACTTTACCATCTATTAACTAGTGACACAGGATTAAAAAAAAATTAAGATCAGAGTTTGCAGAGATCTGCAACACTAAAAAAAATTCTGTTAAAAGAACCCTTTTCTTCTTGACCATAAGCCATTAACACCAATGTAAACTTCGTTTGAAGTGTAATCATGCAAATATCATGAGCTAGTCCAGGGGCGACCAACCCATTTAACAAAGAGCCAAAACAACAGCAAAAGAAATGCGAAGAGCCACATCAGAATTGTCAAGCAAAAAAAAAAAAAAAAAGAGGCTGCCCCTTTAAGAAACCCTAACAAACTCTCCTCTGTCCCCACCTCACTGCGCAGACACCAGCACCCACTCGCCCCTTGTTTCTTCCCTTGTCATGGGAGTCCAATGGGCTCCAGAGAGAGGCCCCCGGTGCCCTACCTAGCTGGTTCCATCCAGGGGGGAACAAAGGGTGGAGGATGGGAGAGGGGAGAAGAGGGGCCCAGGTGACCCTATTTGCCTGGACAGGAGACTGAGTCCAGGGGAGCGGCTGCTATAGGGGATATAGGCTGGGCTGGAAGGAGGGAGCTGTGGGACAGGGCAGAGAGAGCAGGCAGAGCCCAAATGGTGTCAGGGGAGACACAGACATGCTGGGCAGAGGGGGTCCAGGCCTGAGGGACCCTTTTCTGTGTTCAAAGCTCAATAACCACCCCCCCCCCCCATGTGACACTGGCTGAGAGTCACTCTGGGCTGGGGAACAGGGCTGCACTGTCCCCTCTGGGAGTGAAGGACCCAGGGCCCAGAGGGAGGGGACCCCCCCAAGGGGGCCCACAGCAGAGACGGGTTGAGGGCTCTGAGAGGCACTGGCCCAGGAGGCAGAGAGATGGACCCCACACCCCAAGAGAGAGGGGGTTCCCTGAGGGGGGCCTGTCACACTGGAGCGGGGCTCCCCGAGTGTGGGTTGTTGCTTTGGAGGGGGCTCCTTGAGGGGGGATTGTCGCACTAGAGGGGGCTCCTTGAGGGGGGTTGTCCCCCTTCCTGCTACCCCATCCACTCCCCTCATCCCACTGGCTAGAGCCGGTTGACATTAGCTGTGCATCCTGCAAGCAGGTGACAAAACAGAAACCAAACGAGATTCAGGAAGTGCTCTTTGACCCATGGATTCCTCACTAGGCACGTAAATTCAGAATGGCGAGCAACAAGTCACATACACTGCAATGCAGAACTGCATTTCCCGCACTCCCAGACAGAGGTCAAAAACTGTGGGGCAGAAAGGGGGTGGAACAGGGGGCTGAGCTCTTGGCCGTTAATCCCAGTGGATCCCAATGCCTGGTGCACCAGGGCCACATCCAGCGGGGGAGCCCCTTCCTGCTCTCGAGCGAGATTCCCCTGGGGACTGCTTCCAACCTGGCATGAGCCTGGCTACCTAGGAGCTCAGGCTGAACTGAAACGTGGATGTGAGACACAGGCTGGCTGGAGGCCGGGCTGTGGTTCGTGTGGTTTCCAGCTCAGCGCGAGGGTTTCCTGAGTGCTAGCTGGGCCAGGGCTGGGGTCCCTGCAGCAGCGGCTTCTTTTAGAATCTCATGTGGCCGACTCTGGTCTTGTACCGCAGCCAGGAGGGGATCGGAGGGTGCAAAGTCCCAGCTGGTGTCTCTGCTCCTGGCACCTCGCCCGGTGGAGATGTCTAAACATGTTGGTCTCCGCCCCAGCTCCCTGCCGTCTTCCCTGCCCTCCTGGATGTGGGCTGCCGAACACAGAGAACTCGCTAGGGTTGGTAGGGCAATTGTGATTCACATGAGAACTGCATGGAGCAGTGGCTGCTGCAGGCCTTGCAGGCTTTGCAGAAGTGGTTGGACCCAGCTACGTACATTGTTCACCCTCCTAGATACACCCCCACACACAACTTCCTGCTGCCGGCCAGTCCGGGTGAGTTACAGGAGTTGTGTTGGGGACCTGGGATGGGGCTCGACTCAGAGACGCTGCGTCACCTCAAGACACGGGTAAGGAAATGAGGGTTAGGAAACCCTCCAGCTTCCCCAAAGGGTGTAATTCTGCCCTTCCCCTCCAGCTATTCCTAGGATCTCCCCCTTCCTTTTGCCCCATCCACCACCCTCATCCCACTGGCTACAGTCGGTTGACATTAGTTGTGTGTCCTGTGGTGAGAGGTCATGAGCCCCCATTCCGCTGGGTGTTGAGCGACACTGTCCAAATTCAGGGGTGCTGCACAGGCAAATGTTTGAAGGGGAAACTGAGGCCGATAGCTGTGACGTGACTCAGCCAAACTCCCTGAGCGGTTCAGTAAGTCTGGGATGGAACCCAGGAGTCCTGACTCCCCGTCCAGCCACTCAAATTGACTCTTGCAACAGCCTTTTATTAAACAAAAGGTGTTAGGAGCCTCCCCTTTCTCTGGTGCACTGCCTGGGGGCTTGTTTGTTGTCAGTGGTTGTTGAAAGCTGGAATATCCCCGTCAAAATTTTTTTTAAAAGAGCAGGGGGAGAGGGAGGATCGGTCACCAGTTACATTCTCGAATAAACCAGAGATTCTCCAGTCCCTTAGGGAAACCAACAGCGAAAAGCGTATTTGGGACTTTCAGGCCATGTCTACACGACAGAAAATCATAGAATCATAGATTACTAGGACTGGAAGGGACCTCGAGAGGTCATTGAGTCTAGTCCCCTGCCCTCATGGCAGGACCAAATACTCTCTTGACCATCCCTGATAGACATTTATCTAACCTACTCTTAAATCTCTCCAGAGATGGGGATTCCACAACCTCTCTGGGCAACTTTCTTTTATTAGTTTTAAACCTGCTACCCATTAATTTCATTTGGTGCCCTCTAGTTCTTCTATTATGGGAACTAATAAATAACTTTTCTTTATCTGCTCTCTCCACACCACTCATGATTTTATAGACCTCTATCATATCCCCCCTCAGTCTCCTCTTTTCTAAACTGAAAAGTCCCAGTCGCTTTAACCTCTCTTCTTGTGGGACCCGTTCCAAACCTCTAATCATTTTAGTTGCCCTTTTCTGAACCCTTTCCAAGGCCAAAATATCTTTTTTGAGGTGAGGAGACCACATCTGTACACAGTATTCAAGATGTGGGCGTCCCATAGTTTTATACAGGGGCAGTAAGATATTCTGGGTCTTATTTTCTATCCCTTTCTTAATAATTCCTAGCATCCTATTTGCCTTTTTGACGGCCGCTGCACACTGTGTGGAAGTTTTCAGAGAACTGTCCACGATAACTCCCAGATCTCTTTCCTGATTTGTCGTAGCCAAATTAGCCCCCATCATACTGTACGTATAGTTGGGGTTATTTTTCCCGATGTGCATTACTTTACACTTATCCACATTAAATTTCATTTGCCATTTTGTTGCCCAATCACTCAGTTTGGTGAGATCTTGTTGGAGTCCCTCACAGTCTGCTTCTGTCTTGACTATCCTAAACAGTTTGGTATCATCCGCAAACTTTACCACCTCACTGCTTACCCCTTTCTCCAGATCATTTATGAATAAGTTGAAAAGGATTGGTCCCAGGACTGACCCTTAGGGGACACCACTAGTTACCCCTCTCCATTCTGAAAATTTACCATTTATTCCTACCCTTTGTTTCCTGTCTTTTAACCAGTTCTCAATCCAAGAAAGGACCTTCCCTCTTATCCAATGGCCATGTAATTTACACAAGAGCCTTTGGTGAGGGACCTCGTCAAAGGCTTTCTGAAAATCTAAGTATAGTGTATCTATTGGATCACCCTTGTCTGCATGTTTGTTAACCCCTTCAAAGAACTCTGAGGGTATGTCTACACTACCCCGCTAGTTCGAACTAGCGGGGTAATGTATGCATACCGAACGTGCAAATGAAGCCCGGGATTTGAATTTCCCGGGCTTTATTTGCATAAGCTGGCCGGCGCCATTTTTAAATGCCGGCTTGTTCGAACCCCGTGCCACGCGGCTACACGCGGCACAGGCTAGATAGTTCGAACTAGCTAGCCATTCTGAACTATGTGTACGCCTCGTGGAACGTGAATCACGTGGAATGAGGTGTACAGATAGTTCGGAATGGCTAGCTAGTTCGAACTATCTAGCCCGTGCCGCGTGTAGCCGCGCAGCACGGGGTTCGAACAAGCCGGCATTTAAAAATGGCACCGGCCGGCTTATGCAAATAAAGCCCGGGAAATTCAAATCCCGGGCTTCATCTGCATGTTCGGTATGCATACATTACCCCGCTAGTTCGAACTAGCGGGGTAGTGTAGACATACCCTAATAGATTAGTAAGACATGATTTCCCATTACAGAAACCATGTTGACTTTTGTCCAACAAATTATGTTCTTCTACATGCCTCACAATTTTATTCTTTACTATTTCGACTAATTTGCCCAGTACTGAAGTTAGACTTACCGGTCTGTAATTGCTAGGATCGCCTCAAGAGCCCTTTTTAAATATTGGTGTCATGTTGGCTACCCTCCAGTCATTAGGTACGGAAGCCGATTTAAAGGACAGGTTACAAACCACAGATAATAGTTCAGCAATTTCCCATTTGAGTTCCTTTAGAACCCTTGGATGAATGCCATCAGGTCTCGGAGATTTGTTAACATTAAATTTTTCTATTTGTTCCAAAACCTCCTCTAATGACACTTCAATCCGGGACAGTTCCTCAGATTCATCACCCACAAAGGACGGTGCAGATTTGGGAATCTCCCTAACGTCCTCAGCCGTGAAGACCGAAGCAAAGAAATCATTTAGTTTCTCCACAATGGCTTTATCGTCCTTGATTGCTCCTTTTATATCTCGATCGTCTAGGGGACCCATGGGTTTTTTAGCAGGCTTCCTGCTTCTAATGTACCTAAAAAGCATTTTGTTAGTTCTTTTGGAGTTTTTGGCTAGCCGCGCCTCAAAATCTTTTTTTGCTTTTCTTATTACATTTTTACACTTGATTTGACAGTGTTTATGTTCCTTTCTATTTATCTCACTAGGATTGGACTTCCACTTCTTAAAAGTGGGGCCTTTTTGCCCCTCACTGCTTCTTTTACATGGTGGTTAAGCCACGGTGACTCTTTTTTAGGTCTCTTGATATGTTTTTTAATTTAGGGTATACATTTAAGTTGGGCCTCTATTATGGTGTCTTTAAAAAGTTTCCATGCAGCTTGCAGGGATTTGGCTCTAGTCATTGTGCCTTTCAATTTCCGTTTAACCAACCTCCTCATTTTTGTGTAATTCCCCTTTTTGAAATTAAATGCCAGAGTGTTGGACTGATGAGTTTTTCTTCCCACCACAGGAATGTTGAATGTTATTATATTATGGTCACTATACCCAAGCAGTCCTGTAATGGTTATCTCCTGGACCTGATCCTGCACTCCACTCAGGACCAAATCGAGAATTGCCTCTCCCCTTGTGGGTTCCTGCACCAGCTGCTCCAAGGAACAGTCATTTAAGCCATTGAGAAATTTTATCTCTGGTTCTCTTCCTGAGGTGACATGTATCCTGTCAATATGGGGATAATTAAAGTCCCCCATTATTATAGAGTTCTTTATTTTGGTAGCCTCTCTAATCTCCCTCAGCATTTCAATGTCAGTATCGCTGTCCTGGTCAGGTGGTTGGTAATATATCCATACTGCTAATTTCATATTATTGGAGCATGGAATTACTATGGAACATGGTAATGGCTCCATTACTATTGGAGCATGGAACATGTTGATTCATTTAAGCTTTTTATTTAATTTGATTCTACATTATCTTTCACATACAGTGCCACTCCGCCACCCACCCGGCCTGCTCTATCCTTTCGATATATTTTATATCCCGGTATGATTGTGTCCTACAGATTTTCCTCATTCCACCAGGTTTCAGTGATGCCTATTATGTCAATGTCCTCCTTTAATACGAGGTACTCTAGTTCACCCATCTTATTAGTCAGACTCCTAGCATTTGTGTAGAAGCACTTTAAAAATTTGTCACTGCTTATTTGTCTACCCTTCCCTGATGCATTGGATTCCTTTATATGCGGTTGTTTGTCTGCTCTGGCCCATGGTTTGTCCTCTCCCCTCCTCTCTTTGGGTATGTCTACACTACCACCGTAGTTTGAACTAGCGGGGTATTGTAGTCAACCGGAGTTGCAAATGAAGCCCGGGATTTGAATTTCCCGGGCTTCATTTGCATGTTGCCGGGCGCCGCCATTTTTAAATGTCCGCTAGTTCGGACTCCATGCCCCATGGCTGCATGCGGCACGAATAGGTAGTTCGGACTAGGCTTCCTATTCCGAACTACGAGGAGTACAGGTAGTTCGGAATAGGAAGCCTAGTCCGAACTACCTAGTTCGTGCCACGTGTAGCCGCGGGGCACGGAGTCCGAACTAGCGGACATTTAAAAATGGCGGCGCCCTGCAACATGCAAATGAAGCCTGGGAAATTCAAATCCCGGGCTTCATTTGCAACTCCGGTTGACTAAATTACCACCCTAGTTCGAACTAGGGTGGTAGTGTAGACATACCCTTTCTGACTACACTTTAGAGAATCTTTATCAATGGATTCTCCTCTAAGAGAAGTCTCCATCCGATTTATGTGTATCTCTGCACCAATCGGCTTTCCCCCCATCTCTTAATTTAAAAACTGCTCTACGGCCTTTTTAATGTTTAGTGCCAGCAGTCTGGATCCACCTTGGTTTAGGTTCAGCCCATCCTTCCTGTGTAGGTTCCCCGTCTCCCAAAAGTGTCCCCAGTTCCTAATAAAGCCAAACCCCTCTTCCCTACACCATCGTCTCATCCACGCATTGAGACTCTGAAGCTCTGCCTGCCTACCTGGCCCTTCACGTGGAACTGGAAGCATTTCCGAGAACGCCGCCATAGAGGTCCTGGATTTCAGTCTCTTTCCTAGCAACCTCAATTTGGCCTCCAGGACATCTCTCCTACCCTTCCCTATGTCATTGGTACCTACATGTACCACGACCACCGGCTCCGCCCCAGCACTATGCATAAGTCTATCTAGATGCCTCAAGAGATCCGCAACCTTCGCACCAGGCAGGCAAGTCACCATACAGTTCTCCCGGTCATCACAAGCCCAACTATCTATGCTTCCAACAATCGAATCACGCACTACTAACACCTGCCTCTTCCTAACAACTGGCGTTCCCTCCCCCTCAAAGGTATCCTCAGTGTGAGAGGATACCGCAACATCCTCTGGAAGGAGGGTCCCAACTACGGGATGGTTTCCCTCTGTTCCCATTGAATGTTCTGTTCCCTTGAGACTTTCATCCTCTTTAAGAGCATTGGGGCTCTCAGACTGGAGGTGGGACAGTTTAACTCCCTTGCTGCAGTTTAAGCCCATCGCTTCCTGTTCTATCCTCAGAGGCCAAGATGAACAAGTTTTCTCCCTCCTCCATATGACACCCTTTTAGATCCCTGAAAACTGCTCTCATGTCCCCCCTCCATCTTCTCTTTTCTAAACTAAACAAACCTAATTCTTTCAGCCTTCCTTCATAGGTCATGTTCTCTAGACCTTTAATCATTCTTGTTGCTCTTCTCTTGACCCTCTCCAATTTCTCCATCTTTCTCCCGGAGTATTTCACAGTGACTATGACCGGTCATATATCTCCACTGCTATATTGTCCTTAGGGTATGGAATGAGTATCCAGCAAAAGTCCATGTGTAACCTTGGATGGGCCAGATTTCACTGCCCTTCTCCAGTGTCTAAAAACCCCCCACTCCTCTAGAAAGTACTAGAGACTCAGAACTCGGACTGGAAGGAATTTTAGCAAGGACTGCCCAGTGTCAGCCTCCCAACATTCAAGTTCCAAAAGAAACTAAAAAAAAAGAATTTAATTGAATAACTTTATAAAATCTTATGAAGAAACACATAGAACACGCCCACTGTGGAACCCACAGCTACTGTTTACAGTAAACAGAAGTAAAGAGAAAACCAAAAATAAAATGTGAACCTTCCACTCCACACGGACGCAATAAGAAAAGTTCACGAAAGTCTCAGTTTGTGCCTCTGCTCGTCCAGTCTGCACCATGTGCTGATTCTGAACCATCTCTCCACTTGCTCACAGGGATCTTCAGTTGGAGTCCGGGCAGCCTCCTTCCCTGGCGTGGATCACGGCTAGGCAGCCCAGCAACAGTAACACTCAACTCACTCCACCTCCCCACTGAGGTCTCTTAAAGACACAGCTCCCTACTAGGTGCCTGGGTTACACATACTCCAGTTTGGTTCATTAAAAATTCCTACTTAATTTGATTCGCTGCTCTTTTCACATATATAGTGCTCCCCATCCGACCCAGCCTGTTCTGTCCTTCCGATATAATTGGTACCCGGGTAATACCCTGTCCTACTGATCATCCATGTTTCACCAAGTTTCTCTGACACCTGTTTCGCCAATCTGCTCATTTCATAACTTCACATTTTACTAGGCCATTGCAGAATATATTTTATAGAGCAGATTAAGTATCCAGGAGGGGAATTCGGCATGAAAAATTAAACAGTCTACAAGAAAAAAAACCAAGCACACACACAGCTTGCTGCTGCCAGCTGAGCCAGTCCGGACGAGCTGCAGGAGTCATGTGGTTGACATGGGATGGGGCTCGATTCGGAAACACTGTCACCTCAGAACACAGGTAAGGAAATGAGGGAAACCCTTCAGCTGCCCTACAGGTCACTCTCTCCCCCCCCCCCCCCCAAAAAGTGCAGCTGGCAAAGTTTCTCCTGGGCTTCCTCAAAGTCCCCCAGTATCCGTGTGCTCGTGGAGCCCAAGATGGCAGCTGTTGAAGGGTGCCTGATATGGCCAAAAATCTAAGGCACCCACCTTTTCTTTTTTTGCCTGACAATTCCGGTGTGGCTCTTGCATTTTTTCCACCGCTGTTCTGGCTCTCTTTCTTCCATCATTATGTTCACAGTACTTGTCAGCAAATATGCGACAGAACAAAAACCAAAGGAGATTCAGGAAATGCTCTTTTACCCATGGATTCCTCACTAGGCATGACACTTGGGGCCTGGAGGCGACGGATGTGAGACACAGGCAGGCCTGTGGTTCGTGTGGTTTCTAGCCCAGCGCGAGGTTTTCCTGAGTGCTAGCTGGGCCAGTGCTGAGGTCCCCATAGCGGAGGCGGGGTTTAGAATCTCATGTGGCTGACTCTGGTCTTGTACCGCTGCCAGGAGGGGAAAAGAGGGTGCAAAGTCCCAGGTGGGGTCTCTGCTCCTGGCACCTCACCCGGTGGAGATGGCTGAATATGTTTGGTCTCAGCCTCAGCTCTCTGCCGTCTTCCCTGCCCTCCTGGATGTGGGCTGCCGCACACAGAGAACTTGCTAGGGTTGGGAGGGCACTTGTGATACACGTGACAAATGCATGTGGCTGCTGCAGGCCTTGCAGGCTTTGCAGAAGTGGTTGGACCCAGCTATGTCCATTGTTCACCCTCCTAGATACACCCCCACTCACGGCTTCCTGCTGCCGGCTGGGCCAGTCTGAGCGAGCTGCAGGAGTCGTGTTGTAGATCTGGGACGGTGCTCGACTCGGAGACACTGCGTCACCTCAAGACACAGGTAAGGAAACGAGGGAAACCCTCCAGCTGCCCCACAGGGTGTCATTCTGCCCTTACCCCCTTCCCTCCAGCTGTTCCCTGGATCTCCCCCTTTCTCCTGCCCCATCCACCCCCCTCATCCTACTGGCTAGAGGCGATTTACATTAGTTGTGTGTCCTGTGGTGAGAGGTCATGAGCCCCCATCCCACTGGGTGTTGAATGACACTGTCCAACTTCAGGGTTGCAGCACAGGCAAATGTTTGGAGGGGAAACTGAGGCCCAAACCTGTGATGCAACTCAGCCAAGTCCTGACTCCCCGTCCAGCCACTCAAATGGTCTTTTCCAAAAGCCTTTCATTAGACAAAAGGGGTTAGGGGCCTCCCCTTTCTCTGGTGCACTATCCGGGGGCTTGTTTGATGTTGGGGTTGTTGAAAGCTGGAATATCCCCTTCTAAAAAATGTCAAAAAGATCTGGGGGAGAGGGCGGATTGGTCACTGGTTACATTCTTAACTAAACCAGAGAGTCTCCAGCCCCTTTAGGAAACCAAGAGCAAAAAGAGTATTCGGGACTTTCCGGCCATGACTATACAACAGAGGAGATCAAAGCTGCCTCTGTCAATCTTCTGGGGTTTGAATTTGTGGGTCTAGTGAAGCCCCTGAGAGGGGCTCTGAACTGAGAGAGCCGGTCACCCTGCTCCTGCAAAAAGTAAGTGAAGCCAAAGGCAGACAAAAGCCGAGAAAAGATGAACGGACCTGAAGTTGCTGAATGTGGTTGAATTTGACCTTGTCCTGTAGGGTGCACCAGGGTGAAGGAGGCTCAGGGGGAAATGTCGCCCAGAGCTCTGTCTTTGCATCTGAGCAACTCGTCCCTCCTGCCCTGCCCCCCTGGCTCCAAAATTCAAATGACCAGCAATGAGCTAAACAGGTTTTTTTAATTTGGGCTGGGTAACCCCCTCCCCCCATGTAAAACCAAAACCTGTTGGGGCTGGGTACAGGGAAATCAAACCTTGCATCTTTGCAGTGACGTCACTGAGTCGACCCCTGCTCGCCCTGCAGTTCACTGCATCTAAGGTCTTTGTACCACTGAGGCCATCGGCCCGCAAGGATTCGATCCCTCCTCAGCTCAGCCCAGGGACTGGAAGTTTATAAACGCTGCCTCTGTCTCGCTCTGTCCCTGTCCTGCAGCCCTTTTCAGTTCTCTCCCTTCTCCCCTTCAGCCCAAAGTCTGCCCCGCCCAGCCCTGAGGAGAAGGGGGCCATATTGTGACAGCAGCTCCTCCAAGAATGGAGTTCCGAATCTTCTTCTTCGTGCTGTGCAGCTTGGCCTTCCTCATTGGGGCACCGTTGAACGGCTACGTCTTCTTCATCGCCAGCTGCCGTGTGGAGAGGACAGCCAGCGCCCTGTTGTTCCTGAACAAGGCCCTGTCCGATTTCATCTTCATCCTCTGCCTGCCCCTCAGATTCGTTTTCATCTACTTACTTCATGTAGACTGGGCCAGGAGGCTGAGCAGCACCATCACCTCCCTGCACATGTTCTCCAGCGCCTTCCTCCTCACGGCCATCAGCATCGATCGCTGCGTCCTCACGGCACAGCCTGAGTGGGCTCAGAAACACCGCACGGCCTCCCTGGCCTTCTGGGTGGGTCTGGTTACATGGGCCCTGTCTGCTGGGTTCAGCTTACGGTACGGTGACCTCTGGGAATCCCTCTTCCCACCTGCCAGCACCAGCATGAATTTACGAGTGGATCCAGGGAGGGCGAAGGCAGACGTCGAAATCCAGTTTCTGGTCGGATTCCTGATCCCATTATCCTTGAGCCTGATCCCAACCTTCTGCATCGTTCTCGCTGCCAGGCTGAGAAGGAACCAGCTGATCCAGGCCACCCAGCCTCTCAAGATCCTTCTTGGCTTGATCCCGACCTTTTTCCTCTGCTGGCTGCCCTATCACGTCTTCTTTTTCCTGTGGATTTCTTCTAGGCAGTCTCTGCCTTTCAAAGTCACTGATAGCACTTTGGCTTGTGTCCTGGCTCCGGTGTATTTCTACAGCTGTGTCAACCCCGTCTTCTACCTCACCCTGGAGGAAGAGTTTCTGAGGTACCGGCAACGTGCTCGCAACCCCATGTAGCCAGACAGACACCCCCTCCCTCCCCATCACATCCATCTTATTTGCCTCTCTTAGCATAAAGCCGGCGCCGCCATTTTTAAAAGCCGGCTAGTGCGAACCCCCGTGCCGTGCGGCTACACGCGGCACGGGCTAGATTGTTCGAACTACGTAGCCATTCCGAACTATCTGTACTCCTCGTGGAACGAGGTGTACAGATAGTTCGGATTAGGAAGCCTAATCCGAACTATCTAGCCCGTGTCGCATGTAGCCGTGCGGCACGGGGTTCGCACTAGCCGGCTTTTTAAAATGGCGGCGCCGGCTTTATGCTAATGAAGCCCGGGAAATTCAAATCCCGGGCTTCATTAGCAAGTTCGGTATGCATACATTACCCCCCTAGTTCGAACTAGGGGGGGTAGTGTAGACATACCCTAGGATAGGTCCAGCACACACTCACTTTGAGTGTCATTCTACCCTCTACCTGCTGGTCGGGTTAAGTGTTTGACCTCCCGAGGTTCTATGGGGACGCCCACCTTGTATTTTCGTCTTTCCTAGGAATTGAGGGACCAGCCCTGGCCTGACATGCTGGAGTCGAGAGGCACAGAAGGGGGTAAAAATTGTACCTGGATGTGGTCCTCTGTCTTAAGTGTACACATAGAAAGAGTAAGCTGTTACTTGGTACCATTATTTCTATTTTTCTGACTTTATCTTCTTTGTAACCACTTTTAAAATCTATATTTTGCTAGTAGTTAAGAAATAGAGCAATAGCCATTGTAACCATATGATTTATAAGCTTCCTCAATAAACCTGTAACTGTTTAAGCTTTAACCTGACTCCTTCAGTTGCTGTAATAGAACCAAGCACAATTTAAAAGAACTTCAGCCGGTCTTAAGGGACAGATATAGGGAGCCTTGACCATCGGCTGACACCCCAACACCACCGATCACTTGGGACCGAAACCAGCCAATTAGCCCCATCCTCCAGCCCTCCCCATCATGAGCTGCACCCACTAGGGCCAATTTTAGGGGGTGCAGGACCCGGAATGTCGATATTGCCCGGAAGACAAATTCTCTGCGCTGGGACTAATAGTTTCTTTTTTACCCCAAAATTGTCTTTTATGGCAAGTGAATTCTGGGCCTCCTTTTCCAGGATTAGAAAACCTGTGTGATAACGAGAGCCGAGAGATCCAGGTGCTAAATCTGCGTAGCTGAACAGACAGAAGGTGACTTGATCCCAGGCTGTCAGTATCCAGACGGGAATGGATTTTGAACAGTGGGCTCTTCAGTCCAGCTGAGGAAGGTCTAACATCACCCAGGGAACAGAAGTTACACCCAGACAAATTCATCCTGAAAGTGAGACACTGACCCCGGGAGCACTTTCCCAAGGGTCGTGGTGGATCCAGGACTGTTCCTCCCAATACACAAATGTGCAGCTGGGTAGGGTGCACCGAAACAGCACCCACTTTTGTGATGCCCTACGTAGCTGCCCACTGTGTGTGCAGCATTGCCAGCTCCAGTACCCAGCCAGTGACGGGTGGGGGGGTTCAGGGCATGGAATAACTCCCCTGCTCTGTCTCTGCCCCGCCCCAACCCGACTGCACCCTTCCCCCAAGCTCTCCTGCTTGCTCAGCACCCAGCTGCTGTCTGTGAGTGCAGGGTGGGCCGAGCATCCTCCTGCCCCTCTCCTACCCCCTACAGCTCTGGGACCTCCCCCTACAGCCCTGAAGTCTTGAGTGCAGCTCCCCCCATCCCTCACAGAGCGGCTCCCCCCTTTGGTCACTGGGGACTCATGGAAGGGGGCATGTAGAGGGGTGTAGGAGGAGTCAGGGCAGGAACTTGGGCACGAGGAGATCTAGAGGGGGCAGGAGTCAGGGTGAGGGAAGGCTTGGGGTAGAGGGTGAGGCAGAGAAGGGAGGCAGCACGCTCTGTGTTCCCCCTCACTCCCTAGGCACAGGAAGCAGGAAAAGCAACAGGGAGCTGGTGTAACCCCTCACACAGCCCTGAAATGGTGAGGGCGGGGGCAGGGCGCCCTCAGGGCTGGAGCCGAGATGGGAGCGTTCCTCCCCCTGTAGCCGAGTGTCCCAGCCGACCAACTTCTTGCCAGAGAACCGCATGAGGGCGCCTGCCCTCCTCTCCCCTCTGGAAATCCTTCCTTTGGGTTGTTTTAAATCTGCAACCTACTAATTTCATTTGGCGATCCCTAGTGCTTGTGTTATGAGGTGGAGGAGGATGGACCACTGCCTTATGTATCTCCTCCACGCCAGTCATGGGTCTATAGATCTCTGTCTTATCCCCCCACCATCGTCTCTGCTCCAACCTGAGCAGTCTCAGTCTCTTTAATCTCTCCTTATAGGGAGGTTGTTTCATACCCTGATCATTTCTGTCGCCCTTCTCGGCCCCTTTCCAGTTCCACGTTTATGCAGGTTTTAACGTGTGAGCATCCCATGGCTTCCAACATAGGCCATGTGATCCAATCTTTTCATAACCATGAGGGTTGGCTAGGAGCCTGGGAACTAAGGGGTTAACCTAGCCAGGTATCTGGTCAGCCAATGGTAAGGCAGGTAGAGATTTCAAACTGAGACAAAGGAAGTTTTAACATTTCCCTCCTTTGTCTCTGAGCCAGTTTGCTCTCTGGATACTGAGGGAGACAGAAGACAGGTCTCTCCAAGAAAAAGATGCTTCATAACTGGTACATCTAGACTACATCCCTTTTTCGGAAAAGGGATGTAACTTAGATGTATCGAAATTGCTAATGAATTTTTCGGCACGGAGCTTTGTCGGAGGAAAGTGGCAGTCTAGAGGGCGATCATTTAAAAATTAAAGCCTTTTTCGAAAGATCCCTTATCCCTCATGAAATGAGGTTTACAGGATCTTTCGAAACAGGCTTTATTTTTCGAAAGATCAGCCTCTAAACTGCCACTTTTCTTCGACAAGCTCCATGCCGAAAAAAGCAGTGGCCACTTTTATGCTAATGATATGTGGAATATTTAAATCCCTGCTTTATTAGCAACTTCAATGTGCCTAATCTGCATCTCTCTGTCGGCAGAGAGATGAAGTCTAGACACACCCAATGTGTAAGTTGGGTAATGTCTAGATAAATCTGTCAGGTTTTATTGTTTTCTGGTATGGGAATTAGGATCGGATGTCTGTGCTGTCAGAAATAGTTTTTCCTCTCTTTTGTAACTAAGTAATCCTCCATGAGTATATAAATTGGTGGCTCTTTCCATTCATACTATGCTTGTAACTGGGGTATTGTTTTGATAATAAAAGTTCGTTCTTTTTCCATTTAACCTGGTATTGGTTCATTTTTCAGTCCTGGTTTTACTTCAGGGCTGAGATTTCCCAAGTGATCTCTTCCCTGGTTTTTCTTATAATACGTGGGAGATGGCAGCATTTTGTTTTTTGTTTTTATTTTATTTCCCAAAGTCCGGGTGTTAGGACTTTGGGGGAAATTTTGTACTGAAGTTTGTGAAGATCGGGTTATGGGGTGCATTTACGGGCCCTATTTCTGCATTCATTGTAGCAGAGTAGAGAACAGCCTAGACATACCCTGACCCTGGTTCAGGACAGGGCCAGCATGACGGACAGAGATGTTATGCTCCATCCCCCATGTACAAGGTACTGGGTGGCATCTAATGACGTCAGCATCATGGAATGTCAGTGAGGCGTAAGTGTCTGTGTCTGGGTCTAACCATGGATCTCAGAGGGGCTGCCTTTATCCAGCCTAGGGGACAGTGAGAAACCCCGCCACTGCCTGAGCTGAGTCCATTGTCACGGGCGCTCAAGTATGACCAGAACCGTAAATTTTTGCACCAGGGATCTAGAGACTGGATTTCATTTACAACAAACCTGGCCAGGAAGCTCCCCACCGTGTCTCCTTGTGTGGGGTCTGCTGTAGTGATTCTCTGCGCAGAGCCTGGGCAGCACGCCCAGGGCGCTTTTGACAGAGCAAAATCCCTGTCAGGACACCAGACTTGTAACTACTAAGGACATTCCACAGCCTGAGGTGATTCGAATACACGGCCTTTGGATATTAGTCGCATGTATCCGTTATTGGGGAGCACCGCCCAGGCTCCGTCACACAAACCCTTCCCCCAACCATGGTCCCGGGTGTGGCATTCCCAGGCCCACCACAAAGAACAAAAAAGAACTGGACAATAAAACTTGTTCCTCAGTCACATTAGGGAACGTGCAGGCTCAGGGCTAGGTGAGGTGAGAATGGGAGCAGCACAAAGTGTGGGGGCCACATAACTGTCTTTAGATGACCGGCTCAGACCAGGCACGATGCTTTTTTGTGCCCCTCAGCACTTTGCATGTACAGTTGGGATGACGTTTTACAATGCCCATTACGTTGTAGTTATCAACATGGAGTGTTATCCACCATTTTGTCCCTCGGATGCCCAGTTCTGTTATTCCCCTTTGTCAGTCTTTGTGGTCTGCTCCGGGTTCAGCTGAGTGCTCTGGTATCCCCTGCAAAGTTTGCCTCCTCACAGTTTAGCTTTTCTTCTAGATTATTTATAAAGAGATTGACTAGCACTGGCCCCAGTGTGAACCCTGGCGGGACACCATCAGTCACCACTGTCCAGACTGAAAATGACCCTTTATTCCTACCCATCGCTTCCTACCTCTTAATCATTTACCGAGTTGTGATGGAACCTTGCCTCTTCTCCCATGAAAGGTCACTTTGCTTAAGAGCTTTAGGAGAGGCTGAAAAAAACAAGAAGCAGGCGAATGTAGAAGCCAAATTGTAAGTGTTGGGGAGGCTGCAAAACTCCACTGAAAGAATTGGAAAGGCAGAAATATCCAGCCCTGTTGTAGAGGCCAATGGGGTGAGGTGATTTTATCTACTGGGGACTTTAAATACAATGGGGGTGGCCACTGAGCACCTCCCAACAGCACTCTGGAGCCCGCACCTCCACCAGTGTCATATAATCATGGGGTACTGAGCCTGCCATGTGAGGAGTCCTTCTAAGAGTTTTCATCTGATGAACGAGTAAACCCTGTTGGTTTGTAGCCGCGCTCTCCTTGTGGGTGAGGTTGTGCAGTGCTGCTGAGTGTTCTTGAATAAGTTGTGAGTCTGGGGAACCCCACACCCAGCCCGGGGAGAGGCATAAGGATCTTCATTTGCATTGCCTCTTCCGGCAGAGCGCGTAGTGCAGCCATAGCCTCACGTATGACAATGGAGCAGCCAGACGGCGACTCAGAGCTTCTCAGCCCAAACCAGAGAATCCGCCCCCCCTCAGACCTGCAGCCAAGGGGGGTTTCTCAGAGCACAGACCGGGGCAACCTGTCCCACCTCACAAGAAAGGGCCCTTCCAGTCAAGTGAGAGGAGCTAGGAAGCGGGGAAGTGGTGCCATGACAGGGAACCCCCCCAGTGACCAGTGGCTCTCAGTCTTCCCAGACTCCTGTTCCCCTCTCAGGACTCTGACTTGTCCTGTGTAGCCGCAAGATTCTCTGCACTTTAGAACAACTTGTGCGCCAAATTTCAGATTTCAGGATCCTGACCAAAGAAAGAAAAGAGAGTAGTAAAATACATACCTGGGACTTCAAAAAAGCAGATTTTGACTCCCTCCGAGATCTGATGGGCAGAATCCCCTGGGATGCTAACATGAAGGGGAAAGCAGTCCAGGATAGCTCACAGTATTTTAAAGAAGCCTTACTGAAGGCATAGAAAGAAACCATCCCGATGTGCACCATGAGAAGCAAATATGATCGGAGACCGGATTGGCTTACAAGGGAATATCTTTATTAATGACCTGGACGAGGGGATGGATTGCACCGTCAGAAAGTCTGGAGATGACACTAAGCTAGGGGGAGAGGTAGATACGCTTGAGGGCAGAGATAGGGTCCAGAGTGACTTCGACAAATTGGAGGATTGGGCCACAAGAAATCTGATGAGGTTCAACAACGACAAATGCAGAGCCCCCTTGGGATGGAAGAATCCCAAACATTGGTACAGGCTGGGGACCGACTGGCTAAGTAGCAGTTCTGCAGAAAAGGACCTGGGGGTTACAGTGGATGAGAGGCTGGATGTTGGCTGCCAAATGCAGACACTTTGCTAGAGTCGGGTGGCTGTGGGGGAAACTTGTGATTCACGTGACAGCTGCATGTAGCAATGGCCACTGGAGGCCTACCAGGCTTTGCAGAAGTGAACGGACCCAGCTACATCCTGTGGTCTCCCCCCATTGTTCACCCTCCCAGATATAGCCAGGTCTGATTCCTCCAGCATGTAGATTAGCAAGCGAGATTCCACCTTCCAGCTTCCATTCTGGGGTGAAATCCATCATGGTCCCCCAAATCTGCCACCCCCCCTCCCCGAAGCCCTATCACTAGGCAAAGACCCTGTAGACCAGTGGCTCTCAATCTACTCAGACTCCTTCCCCTCTCAGCCTCAAGGTTCTCTGTACTTTGGAACGACTTCTGCGCTAAATCAGCTAGAAATACCACCATAGAGATGATTTGCCTTCACATTTTATAGGGCCACTGTCGAATATATTGCACAGAGCAGAGTAAGCACCCGAGAGGGGAATTTTACATGAAAAATTAAAAATTCTACCAAAAAAATCAAACCTGCTGTGCACAATATTTTAAAATTTCTCCAAAATTCTGCATCTTTTATTTGTCAAACCAACACAATATAATCCCAATTTCAATCATTATTTTTGCAATACCTGTCAGCGAGCATGTGACAAAACAGAAACCAAACGAGATTGAGGAACTGGTGTTTGAGAAATAGAGTCCTCACTAGGCACATGAATTCAGAACGGCGAGTAACAATCCGTACACACTTTAAAGCAGAGCTGCAGTTCCCGCACTCCCAGATGCAAGGCGAGGTCAGGGTGCGAGGGAGGGGGGCCAGGCATAACAGGGAGATGAGGCTGGGATCCTGGCTGGTAAGCCTGGGCTGTGGTTTCCGTGGTCTCTAGCCCTCCGCGAGGGTTTTGTTAGCACTGGATGGGCCAGGACTGGGGTCCCTGCAGCAGAGGCCGATTCCCACCCATGCTCTGGTCTTGTTCCCCATCCAGGAGGTGATCAGAGGGGGCAAATTCCCAGCTGTGGTCTCTGTTCCCGGGACCTCACCCGGTGGAACTGGCTGGCCATGATGGTCTCAGCCCCACTTCTCTGCTGGCTGCTCTGCCCCCCTGGCTGTGGGCTTGTGATTCACGTGACAGCTGCATGGAGCCATGGCCACTGGAGGCCCTCCAGGTATTGCAGAAGTGATTGTACCAGCTACATCCTGTGGTCTCCCCGCATTGTTCACCCTCCCAGATACACCCACACACACGGCTTCCTGCTGCCGGCTGAGCCAGTCTAGGTGAGCTGCAGGAGTTGTGTGGGGGACCTGGGAGGAGGCTCGACTTGGAGATGCTGCGTCCCCTCAAGACACGGGTAAGGAAACGAGGGAAACCCTCCAGCTGCCCCACAAGGTGTCTTTCTCCCTCCAGTCCCCATCTGTCCCTTGGATCTTCCCCATCTTGCCCCATCCACTCCTCTAATCCCGGTGGCTTGAGATGGTTGACATTAGTTGTCTCCTGTGGTGAAAGATCATGAGTCCCATCCCACTGGGTATTGAGAGACACTGTCTGAGCTCACGGGTCCCATCTCAAGGGGTGCTGCACAGGGAAATGTTTGGAGGGGAAACTGAGGCCTAAGGCTGTGATGTGACTTGGCCAAGCTCCTTGAGCAGTTCAGTGGCAGAGTCTGGGGTGGAACCCAGGAGTTCTGACTCCCCGTCCAGCCGCTCAAATTGTCTCTTGCAACAGCCTTTCATTTAACAAAAGGTGTTAGGGGCCTCCCCTTTCTCCCGTGCACTGCCCCGGGACTTGTTTGTTGTCAGTGTTGTTGAAAGCCTGGAAATCCCTTTCAATTTTTTTTAAAAGGGCCGGGGTAGAGCGAGGATTGGTCACTGGTTAAATTCTCAAAAAAAAAAAAAAAACGAGAGAGAGTCACCAGCCCCCTTGGAAAACCAACAGCAAAAAGAGTATTTAGGGCTTTTAGGCCCTGTCTACACGACAGAGATCGAATCTGTTGCGGTTAATCTTCCGGGGTTCAATTCAGCCGGTCTAATGAAGCCCTGACAGGTCGAGGCCAGTAACCCTGCTCCTACGAGGAGTAAGGGAAGTGGACGGTGCCAAAAACCGAGTAAAGATGAACGGAGCTGAAGCTGCTGAATGTGGCTGAATTTCACCTTGTCCGTAGTGTGGGCCGGGGTGAGTGAGGCTCGGGGGGAAATGTCTCCAGGGCTCTGTCTCTGCGTCTGAGCAACTCGCCCTCCTGCCGCCTCCCTGGCTTTGAAACACAAATGATCGGCAAGAAGGTAACACGGTTCATTGAAATTGGGCTGGGTAACACTCTTCTTCCAATGTAAAACCGAAACCCGTTGGGGCTGGGTACAGAGGAAACAAACCCTGCATCTCGGCAGCGACCTCACTGAGTCGACCCTTTCGGTCCCCTGCTCGCCCTGCGGTTCGCTGCTTCTAAGGGCTTTGCACCACTGGGGCCATCGGCCCACAAGGATTCGATCCCACCTCAGCTCAGCCCAGGGACTGGGAGTTTATAAACGCCGCCTCTGTCTCTCTGTCCCCGTCCTGCAGCCCTTTTCACTGCTCTCCCTTCCTCCCCACAGCCCAGCGTCTGCCCCGGCCCCACCCAGCCCTGAGGAAAAGGGGGCCATATTGTGTCAGCAGCCTCTCTGAGAATGGAGTTTGCCCCAATCTTACTCCTGGTGCTCTATGGCTTGGCCTTCCTCACCGGGGCACCATTGAACGGCTACGTCCTCTTCGTCACCGGCTGCCGTACAGAGAGGACGGCCAGCACCGTGTGGTTACTCAACCGGGCTGTGTCCGATTTCATCTTCCTCCTCTGCCTGCCCTTCAGATTCATCATCATCTTCTCCCTGCACATAGGTTGGGCCAGGAGGCTGAGCAGCTCCATCACCTCCCTGCACATGTTCTCCAGCGCCTTCCTCCTCACGGCCATCAGCGTCCATCGCTGCGTCCTCTTGGCACGACCTGAGTGGGCCCAGAAATACTGCACTCCCTGCCTGGCCTGCTGGGTGGCTCTGGGCACATGGGCCCTGTCTGCTGGGTTCAGCTTGCGGTACAGTGACCTCTGGGAATCCTTCCTTCCACCTCCCAGCACCAGCATAAATTTCCAAATGGATCCAGAGAGGGCAAAAGTTGCCATCGCAATCCAGTTCCTGGTCGGATTTCTGATTCCATTAGCCTTGAGCCTGATCCCAATGTTCTGCGTCGTTCACACTGCCAGGCTGGGAAGGAACCGGATGATCCAGGCCACCCAGCCCCTCAAGATCCTTCTTGGCTTCATCCCAACCTTTTTCTTCTGCTGGCTTCCATATCACATCTTCTACTTCCTGCAGCTCTCAGCTACGCACCCTCGGCCTCTTCTGCATATAGGATGTGCAGTTACTTACTTCCTGACATATGTCAACAGCTGCCTCAACCCCATCTTCTACCTCACCATGAATGAAGAGTTTCTGAGGTACCAGCAACATGCTCGCAACCCCCACACCACCGACCACTCGGAGTCGGAACCAGCTGACTAGCCCCATCCTCCAGCCTCCATGAGCTGCACCCTTTAGGGCCAATTTTAGGGGATGCAGGACCTGGAATGCCTGAAGGAAGAATTCTGTACACTAGGTCTAATAGTTTCTTTTTTATCCCAAAATTGTTTTTTATGGCAAGTGAATTTTTGGTCTCCTTTTTCTGGATTAGAAAACCTGCCTGATAATGAGAGCCGTGAGATCTAGGTGCTGAACAAAGAGAAAGTGACTTGATCCCAGGCTGTAAGTATCCAGACGGGAACGGATATTGAACAAGGGGCTCTAGTCCAGCTGAGGAAGGTCTAACATGACCCAGGGAACAAAAGTTGCATCCAGACAAATTCAGCCGGGACGTAAGGGGAACGTTTTGAACGGCCAGAAACACTGACCCCGTGAGCAATTTCCCAAGGGTCGTGGTGGATCCAGGACTGTCCCTCCTAATACACAAATGTGCAGCTGGGTAGGGTGCCACCCAATGGCACCAAATTTCATGGTCCCCAACCATGGGTGTGTGGCATTGCCAGCTCCAGGAGCCATCCCCATCCCCCAGCCAACCCCTCCCCCCCCACGGGCTTCAGCCTGGGAAGCCATTTCTGGGGGGCTGCAGGGCCTGGAATATCCCCCCCTACTCTGTCCGTGCCCTCCCCGAACACAATTATACCCTTCCCCCAACCTCTCCTGCCTGCTCAGCACCCAGCTGCTGTCAGTAAGTGCTGGGTGCACCCAGGCCCCCCCAGTTTCTGCTGCCTCTCTTCCCTGCTCCTGCCCCCATGGCTTTTTTTGGAAATGGAGCTTTTTGTTTTTAAAAAAGGCAGTCTAGATGCGGATCTTTCGAAAAATAAACCCTTTTTTGAAAGATCCTGTAATAAGGCATCTTTCGAAAAAGGGTTTATTTTTTCAAAGATCCACATCTAGACTGCCAGGGAGGTGGGGGTTTCAAAAAAACTCCATTTAAAAAAAAAAGTGGCGACTGTGTTTATGCTAATGAAGCAAGGGATACTTAAATCCCTGCTTCATTAGCAATTTTGACATGCCTAATCTACATCTCTTTGTCAACAGAGAGGTGTAGTCTAGACACAGCCAAGGTGTGGGGGGGTCTCATGGCTTTCAACAGAGGCCATGTGATCCGATCTTTTCTGGCGTGTCAGCTGTCCCTTTCTTAAAGCCTCCAACACTTCAGATGATTTTGTTTTTGCCGCTGGTTCACAATTAGTCAACGTGTTTTCATGAACGCTCCATGGTGATGTCACCATGGGGTGGGTTTTATTTGGAGGGGGGAAGGTATTTGCTTGGTAACTTGTAGTAACAAGAGGGCCTGACACATACGGCCATGCTTCACACACCTGGGCTACGTCTAGACTGGCCCCTTCTCCGGAAGATGCATGCTAATTTCTAACTTTTGAATAGGGAAATCCGCGGGGGATTTAAATATCCCCCGCGGGATTTAAATAAACATGGCCGCCGCTTTTTTTCCGGCTTGGGGAAAGCCGGAAAAGAGCGTCCAGACTGGCGCGATCCTCCGGAATAAAGCCCTATTCCGGAGGATCTCTTATTCCTACTTTCAATAAGAGATCCTCCGGAATAGGGCTTTATTCCGGAGGATCGCGCCAGTCTGGACGCTCTTTTCCGGCTTTTCCCCAAACCGGAAAAAAAGCGGCGGCCATGTTTATTTAAATCCCGCGGGGGATATTTAAATCCCCTGCGGATTTCCCTATTCCAAAGTTAGAAATTAGCATGCCTCTTCCGGAGAAGGGGCCAGTCTAGACGTAGCCCTGGGGTAAGGCCTGAGGCCTAGTTGAAAGTAGACACAATTTTGCTGCTACAAAGCAAACTTGAGCTCTAAGCAAGAGGCAGGTCCAGCTCACCGATTACAGCAGGATCTGGGCTGATATTGCAGAAACACCCGCACCTCAGAGGTACTAGGTGGAGGCCGAAAACACCGTCCAGAGGGGTGGCACCAGAACACCTGGCTCAGAAACATCTTCGGACCAACACACTCCTCACAGATAAGAGGGACATCCTGTCATAACCATGAGGGTTGGCCAGCAGCCTGGGGACTAAGGGTTAACCTAGCCAGGTATGTGGTCAGCCAATAATAAGGGAAGTCGGGATTTTAAACTGAGACAAGGAATTTTTAACTTTTCCCTCCTTTTGTCTCTGAGCCAGTTTGCTCTCTGGATACCAAGGGAGACAGAAGACATGTCTCTCTCCAAGAAAAAGACTCTTCATAACAGGGGCAGCCTATCTATATAGACGAACTAGGCGGTCCGTAGAGCGCCAAGTTAAATGGGATGCCAAATGGTGGCACAATATCATTGAGGGGTTTGGAGGTGGGGCGCCAATTGCCTGGCTCGCCTAGGGTGCCAGTTACTGGCAGCTAGTCTAGGGCCACCCTTATATGTAAATAGGTTAAAGTCTAGATACATTTATCAGGTTTGATTTTTTTCTAGTTTGGGAATTTGGATCTGATGTCTGTGCTGTTAGAAATGTTTTTTTCTCTCTTTTGTAACTAAATTTTGGCCCATGGGGGAATGGGGGAATTGGTGGCTCTTACCATCTAGCCATTCATACTATGCTTGTAACTGGAATATTGTTTTGATAATAAAAGTTGTTTCTTTTTCCATCCAACCTGGTACTGGTTAATTTTTGTGTCCTGGCTTTACTTTAGAGCTGAGATTTCTCAAGTGATTTTTTCCCCTGGTTTTTCTTGCAATACCTGGGTGGTGGCAGCAATTTTTTTTTATTTCCCAAAGTCTGGGTGTTAGGATTTTGGGGGAAGTTTTGTACCAAAGTCCGTGGAGATCAGGTATTTGGGGTGCTTTTGCAGTCCCCCACTTCTGCATTCATCATGCTAGAGTGGGGAACAACTTTGACCCACCCTCGTTCAGGACAGGGCCAGCATGATGGACAGAGATGTTTGGTTCAACCCCCATGTACAAGTTACTGGGCTTTAGCCAGAAAACCGATTTTAACCTATGCTGGCTTTCAGGCCCATCCCCAAACCCACATCTATCATTGGGAGTTATTAGGATTTCCCCAAGGACTAGGACAGACAGTAGAGGCGAACTAACAAGGATTTATTAAGCAACAAACAAGGTAACTTCAAAGAGGAATAAGATAGGACCCCACACAGCAAATAGAACAAAATAGGCTTGATTGTGACTTAAGGTGAGTACCAGGTAAGAACCCAGCTGACTGGAGGAAGAATGTCACAGGGACAATACCATGTCTCGCAGCTTGGGACCCTCACGGCAGCGCCTGAATACCAGATTCCAGATTCGGTCTCAGTCATCTGGAGCAGCAGCAGGATCGGAACAGCAGGAACCTCCCTCAGCTGGAGCTGTTCATCCTCCACCCCTGGTCCTGGCCTTGGCATTCCCAGGCACTCTACAAGGAAATAATTGGACAATAAAACCTGTCCCTAGGTCACATGAGGGAATGTGCAGGCACAGGGCCAGCTGAGGTGTGCATGGGAGCAGGACAAAGTCAGGGCACCACATCACCGTCTTTAGCCCTCTGGCTCAGACCAACCATGATACTCTTTTGGACCCCTCAGCACTTTCCATGTACAGTCGGGATGACGTTTTACAATGCCCATTACATTGTAGTTATCAATGCGGAATGTTATCCGCCTGTAACTGTGCCCCCCCCCCCGAAAAGGGGGGCGTGGGTCTGCCGTCCCCGTTCCTTCCCACCCTTTACCCAGTCTCGGGACGTCCGGCCCTCTGATGTCGGTCTGCTTAGCCCCTTTTCGCTGGGCACTATAGTCCCTCGGTTCCCCCTACGAGAAGGAGGCGAAAGGGGGGCCCGGGCCCGCCCTCACTCGCGGGCCCCAGCCCAGGGCCCTAAGGACTCAGACTGCCCGGCAGTCCCAGTCTGGCTGACGGGGTTGCATCCTTAAACGCGCCAGCCCACGGGCTTCATTCACCGCCCTGCCCTGGGCTACTTGCCTTTCTCCTCTCCTCTAAATATTACCGGTAGCCTCCGGTCTCACCGGGGAGGCGGTCCTGGGCCACTACCCCCCTTACTGGTGGGTCCACTCCTCCTCGCCTGTCTCCCCCTCCCTCCGCTGTCCGGCGGGTTTTGAAGTTCCCGCTGCGCCGGGACGCTGATGTACGTCCCGCCCCCTGCGCCAACCGGCCAGCTGATCCATCCCTCCTCTTTCCCGCGTCCACTGCGGCGTTTCCTCAGCTGCCCCGCGGCTCAGGAGCGTCCGGTGCATGGCCAGTAGCTGCTCCTCAGCAGCGTCAATAGGGGGCACACACCCCGGGGCTCAGTGCTGGGTCTCGGCGCCCCGTCACACCGCCATTTTGTCCTTCGGACATCCTGTTCTGTCAGGCCCCTTTGTCATTCTTTGCAATCAGCTCTGGGTTCAGCTGAGTGCTCTAGTATCCCCTGCAAATTTTCCCTTCTCACTGTTTAGCTTTTTGTCTAGATTATTTATGAATAGATTGACTA
This sequence comes from Pelodiscus sinensis, assembly GCF_049634645.1. Classification (NCBI taxonomy): domain Eukaryota; kingdom Metazoa; phylum Chordata; order Testudines; family Trionychidae; genus Pelodiscus; species Pelodiscus sinensis. The sequence continues at coordinate 2,549,722 of NC_134734.1, forward strand.
ACACTGGCCCCAGTGTGAACCCCTGCGGGACACCACTAGACACCACTGTCCGGTCTGAAAATGACCCTTTATTCCCACCCTGTGCTTCCTACCTCTTAATCATTTACTGAACTATGATGGAACTTTGACTCCCCTTCCATGGAATGTCACTTTACATAAGAGCTTTTGGGGAGGGGCCTCATCAAACACTTTCTGGAATTCTCAGCACGCTAGATCCACTGGATCCACATGCTCGTTAACCCCTCTAAGAGCTCTCATAGATCAGTGAGGCATGATTTATGTTCATCTCTGTGTCTGATAATTCTGCTCTTTACTATACTTTCTACCACTTTGCCCAGTACTGATGTTACACTTACCACCACAAAATTGCCAGGATCACTTAGAGAGCCCTTTTTAAAGTTTGGCTTCATGTAAGGTAAACTCCAGTTATCTGGCACAGAAGGGGATTTAAGTAACAGATTACAAACCACAGTGAGCAGTTCTGCATTCTCACAGTTGTGTTCCTTCAGAAATACTGTCTGCTCCTGGTGATTTATTGATGTTCATTTATTAGTTTGTTCTGTAATCTCCTCTAATGACACCTCAGTCTGGGCATTTCCTCAGATGTGTCACTTCAAAGGATCGGCTCAGGTGTGGGAATCTCAGCTGTGGAGACTAATGCAAAAAAATCATTGCATTTCTCTGAATGCCCTTATCGTCCTTTCACATCTCGATCATCCAGTGACCCCGCTGCTTGGTTAGCAGCTTCCTGCTTCTGACGAACAACATGTTCATTTGCTATTCCCTTCTGAGTCTTTTAATTTAGGGTAAATATTTAAGTTCACCCTTCTATCATTTTGGGTTTAAACTTTTTTTCCTGTAGTTTGCAAGAGTTCACTTTTTGCCCTGTAACTTTCAATTTCCTCATTTTTGTGGAGTTCCCCTTTCTGAAAATAAAAGCTCCAGTGCTGGGTCACTGAGGTGTTTTTGTTGCAATGGGGATGATCGGCCTCATTATCTGATGGTCACTGTTCCCAAGAAGTGCAGTTGATGTCACCTCTGGGATCTGAACCTGTGTTCCACTGAGCAAGAATGGCCCCTCCCCATGTGGGTGACAGGAAAAGCTGTTCCAAGAAGGAGTCGTATCCCCCCTGCTATATTATCCTTAGGGCATTTAATGACTATCCACCGAAACTCCACATGTAACATAGAGTGGGCCAGACTTCATTGCTCTTCTCCAGCATCTAACCCCAAAACCCACCAACTTTTGTAGAAAGTACTGGACACCCAGAGTTTAGTCTGTAAGGGTATGTCTACACTACCCCGCTAGTTCGAACTAGCGGGGTAATGTATGCATACCAAACTTGCTAATGAAGCCCGGGATTTGAATTTCCCGGGCTTCATTAGCATAAAGCCGGCGCCGCCATTTTTAAAAGCCGGCTACTGCGAACCCCGTGCCGCGAACCCCATGGTTATGAGGAGCAGCTGACTTCACTGAGATGACCATTTTGGTCCCCTGGTCACCCTGCAGTTCGCTGCTTCTAAGGGTTTTGTACCACTGGAGCCATCAGCCCACAAGGATTCGATCCCACCTCAGCTCAGCCCAGGGACTGGGAGTTTATAAAGGCCGCCTCTGTCTCTCTGTCCCTGTCCTGCAGCCCTTTTCACTGCTCTCCCTTCCTCCCCACAGCCCAGTGTCAGCCCCGCCCCCGCCCAGCCCTTAGGAGAAGGGGGCCATATTGTGACAGCAGCTTCTCTGAGAATGCAGTTCCTCCCAATCTTCTTCCTGGTGCTCTATGGTTTGGCTTTCCTCACTGGGGCCCCATTGAACGGCTACGTCCTCTTCGTCACCGGCTGCCGTGTGAAGAGGATGGCCAGCACCGTATAGTTCCTAAACCAGGCCATTTACGATTTCATCTTCATCCTTTGCGTGCCCCTCAGATTCATCTTCTTCCTGCATTTAGACTGGGCCAGGAGGCTGAGCAGCACCATCACCTCCCTGCACATGTTCTCCAGCGCCTTCCTCCTCACGGCCATCAGCGACCATCGCTGCTTCCTCACGGCACAGCCTGAGTGGGCCCAGAAATGCCTCACGGTCTCCCTGGCCTTCTGGGTGGGTCTGGTTACGTGGGTCCTGTCTGTTGAGTTCAGCTTGCGGTACGGTGACCTCTGGGAATCCCTTGTCCCACGTGCCAACACAAGAATGTATTTCCCAGTGGATTCAGGGAAGATGAAGGCCGCTGTCACTATCCAGTTCCTGGCCGGTTTCTCATCCCATTATCCTTGAGCCTGATCCCAACCTTCTACGTCGTTCTCGCTGCCAGGCTGGGAAGGAACCGGCTGATCCAGGCCACCCAGCCTCTCAAGATCCTTCTCGGCTTGATCCCGACCTTTTTCCTCTGCTGGCTGCCCTATCACATCTTCTACTTCCTGTAGCTCTCAGCTATGCACCCTTGGCCTCTTCTGGAATTAGGAAGTGCATTTGCTTGTCTCCTGTCATATTTCACCATGGAGGAAGAGTTTCTGAGGTACCAGCAACGTGCTTGCAACCCTGACCACTCGGAACAGGCCAACTAGCCCCGTTTTCCATCACCTCCACGCCATGAGCTGCACCCACAAGGACCAATTTTAGGGAGTGCAGGGCCCAGAATGTCAATATTGCCTGGAGGAAGAATTCTGTGCACTGGAACTAATTCTTTCTTTTTGACCCCTAAATTGTGCTTTATGGAAAGTGAATGTGTTGCCACGGAGGAAAAAAGAATTGTCTGAAAGCTGTAGATACTGGGGGTATTTTAATTTAATTTAATTTAAGGGGGTACTTACAATTTTTTTTCTTCTTTTGGGAAAAAAGGGCACTTTATAAAAAAAATGTTGAGAAACGCTGGTCTAGACCATCCGTGAGCGATGTCTATCTAACCTGTTCTGAAATATCTCTAGAGATGGAGATTCCACAACCGCCCTAGACAACTTTTCCAATGTTTAGCCACCCTGATAGGTAGGAAGATATTGAACAAGGGGCTCTTCAGTCCAGCCGAGGAAGGTGGAACGTGACCCAGGGTACGGAAGCTGCACCCAGGCACATTCAGCCGGGACGTGAGGGGAACGTTTTGAACGGCCAGAGACACTGACCCTGGGAACAGTTTCCCAAGGTTCATGGTGGATCCAGGACTGTCCCTCCCAATCTACAAATGTGCAGCTGGGTAAAGTGCCAGCCCTGAAGCCTTGAGAGCAGCCCCCAATCACCCACAGAGACAGGATTTTCCTTTACAAAAGCCAGGTTGACTCTTCCCCAACACTTTATCACTGTGTCTGACAAGTCTGCTCTTTTCTGGGATTTCAACCATTTTGCCCGATACTGACGTTAGACTTACTGGTCTGTAATTGCCAGGATCACCTCTAGAGCCCTTTTTAAAACTGGTGTCACATTCGCTACCTTCCAGTTATCTGGCACAGAAGGGGATTTAAGTAACAGGTTACAACCCACAGTGAGCAGGTCTGTAATTTCACTGTTGAGTTCCTTTAGAAATACTGTCTGCTCCTGGTGATGTATTGATCTCATCACTTTCTTCTGTTATCTCCTCTAATGACGCCTCAGTCACAGACATTTCCTCAGACGTGTCACTGGAAAGGAATGGCTTAGGGGTGGGAACCTCCCTCACACGCTCAGCTGAGGAGACCAATGCAAAGAATTAATTCAGTCTCTTTTAATGGCCTTATCGTCCTTTCACATCTCAATCGTCCAGGGGCTTTGCGGGTTGGTTAGTAGCTTCCTGTTTCTGACAAACTGCACGCTCTTTGCTTTTTACCGTTTGAGTCCTTTAATATGGAGTATACATTTAAGTTGACCCTCTAGCGTGGTGCGTTTAAACATTTTTTCCTGCAGTTTGAAGGGATTTCACTCTTGGCCTGTAACTTTCAATTTCTGTTTAAGTTACCGCCTTGTTTTCGTGGTGCTCCCCTTTCTGAAATAAAGTGCCTCAGTGCAGGGCTGCTGAGGTGTTTGTGCACTATGGGGATTTTAAATCGAATTCTCTGATGGTCACTATTCCCAAGTGTAGCAGCTGTTGTCACCTCTGGGAGCAGAGCCTGCGCTCCATGTCACAAGAATGGCCCCTCCCTGTGTGGGTGCCAGGAAAGGCTGTTCCCAGACAGAGTCATTTAAACTTTCTCTTAATACCCGTCCTGAAGTGACGTGTCCACGGTCAGGCTGGGGATAGTTGAAATCCCCCATTATTACTGAGATTTAACATTGGGTGGGCCAAATGTCATTGCACTTATCCAACCTCTAAAAAAACCCAGCCCTATAGAAAGTACTGGAGAGCCAGAGTTCGGTCTGTAAGGAATTTCGGCAAGGACTGCCTATTGTCAGCCTCCTGACATTCAAGTTCCAAAAGAAACTAAAGAAATTAATTTAATTAAATAACTTTATAAAATCTTAAGGAGAAACAAATGATCTAATTCTCCCAACAGGACACGCCCATTGTCTAACCCACAGATACTGCCCACAGTTACAGCAAACAGAAGTGAAGAGAAAACCCAGAGTAAAATGTGACCACTCCACACGGACACAACAGGAAAAGTCGGAGGCCCCCAAAGCTCAGATTTAGTTCACCAAAGTCTCAGTTTGTGCCTCTGCTCATCCAATCTGCACCATAGGCTGAGTCTGAACCATCTCTCCACTTGCTCGCAGGGATCCTCAGTTGGAGTCCGGGCAGCCTGTTCCCCTGCCGTGGATCACTGCGAGGCAGCCCCACTCCCTGATCAACCAGGCAGTGAACTCCCAAGTGAACAGACTTACAGAAACCCTGTCACAAGACAATACAAACAAACGCCACAGAACTGGCTCTTCCAGGGACAGATGACCATTTTGGGGGGGCCCAGTGAAGCACAATTTTGTGGGGTCCCCCTTTACCACGGCGCATGTGCAGGGCTTCTTGAAGCGCAGGGCCCAGGGCGGCCGCCTCACTCACCCTGCCCTATATCCACCCCTGGGCTCTTCCCCCGTCGCTACATTGACAGAGGAGCTGAAGAATCCCACTGACGGAGAAAGGAACGACCAGAGTTTGGCCAAACTCAAACCAGCAGTGAGAGCCAACAATTAGCACAGGAGAAGGGATTTCCCCTCCCAGGTTCCACCTACCATATAATTTAGCTTTGCCCGTGATCCCTGGTGGAGGGTTAACACCATCACCACCTGCTGCAGAGTGAGGAACAGCAGCCTGCTCTCTGCTCCTGCCTCCGCTTCTCCCAGCTCACCCAGGCCTTAGAAAAGCACCTGCCCTGCCTGCAGCCTCGTGGAGCCTGACCCCAAACCCGACACACACACACACCAGAAACTTCTGGGTGTGGAGCCTAAATCCACCCAGCAACAGTAACACTCAGCTCACTCCTACCTCCCCACAAGGGGCTCTTCAAGACACAGCTCCCTAGTAGGTGCCTGGGTTACACATGCTCTGGTTTGGTTCATTAACAATTCCTACTTAATTTGATTCTCTGCTCTTTTCACATATAGACATACAGAGCCCCCCACCACGCCCAGCCTCTTCTGCCCTTCCAATATAATTGGTACCCAGGTATTACCCTGTCCCACTGATCATCCATGTTCCACCAAGTTTCTCTGACACCTGTTTCGCCAATCTCCTCATTTCATAACTTCACATTTTACCAGGCCATTGTAGAATATATTGTATAGAGCAGATTAAATACCCAGCAGGGGAATTCTGCATGAAAAATTAAACAGTCTACAAGAAAATAAATCCAAACTACTGTATGCAATATTCTTAAATTCTACAAAATTCTGCATGTTTTATTTGTCAAACTAACACAATATCATCCCCCCAATTTTAATAATTATTTTCACAATACCTCCCAACAAGCAGGTGACAAGACAGAAACCAAATGAGATTCAGGAAATGCTCTTTGAGAAATGGATTTCTCAGTAGGCACATGAATTCAGAACGGCGACTAACAATCCGTGTACACTGCAATGCACAACTGCACTTCCCACACTCTCAAATGCACGGCAAAGACTGGCGTGGGGTGATTTGGGGGCGGGGCTCACATAACAGAGAAATGGGGGGCTGGGCTTCCGGCAGTTAATCCCAGCAATTCATAGAACATAGCATCACAGAACACTAGGAAAGGAAGAGACCACGAGAGGTCAGCGAGTCCAGTCCCCTACCCTCATGGCATCTACCATCCCTGATAGACGTCTACCATCTACCATCTACCATCCCTGATAGACGTCCATCCAACCTGCTCTTAAATATCCCCAGAGATGGAATTCCACAGTTTCCCTAGGCAATTTATTCCAGTGTTTAACCACCCTGACCGTTAGGAAATTTTTCCTAATGTCCAACCTAAACCTCCCTTGCTGCAGTTTAAGCCCATTGCTGCTTGTCCTATCATCAAAGGCGAAGGAGAACAATTTTTCTTCCTCCTCTTGTGACATCCTTTTAGATACCTGAAAACCCCTCTCAGTCTTCTCTTTTCCGAACTAAACAAGACCAGTTCTAACAGTCTGCCTTCATAGCTCATGTTCTCTAGACCTTTCATCAGTCTTGTTGCTCTTCTCTGGACCTTCTCCAATATCTCCACATCTTTCCTGAAATGTGGTGTCCAGATCTAGACACAATACTCCAACTGAGGCATAATCAGTGCAGAGTAGAGCGGAAGAATGACTCCTCGTGGCTTGCTCACAACACACCTGTTAATGCATCCCACAGTCATGGCACCAGGGCCAGATCCAGCATTGAAACCTGCTCTCTGTGCCCAAGATACCTCTAGGGATGGGTCCCAGGCTGGCCTGAGCCCAAACATTCAGAGGGGCCTGAAGGCGACAGAGGCGAGATACAGGCAGGTTGGAGACCAGGCTGTGGTTTGGGTGGTTTCTAGCCCAGCGCGAGGGTTTCCTTAGCGCTGGCTGGGCCAGGGCTGGGGTCCCTGCACAGAAGCCGGGCTCAGATCTCATGTGCTCTCTTACCCCAGCTGGGAGGGGAGCGGAGGGGGCAAAGTCCCAGCTGGTGTCTGTGCTCCTGGGACCTCACCCGGTGGAGCTGGCTGGACGTGTCTCTGCTGGCTGCCCTGCCCGGTGGCCCTGCATGTGGGCTGCCGAATGCAGACACTTTGCTGGGGCCGGGTGGCTGTGGGGGAAACTTGTGATTCATGTGACAGCTGCAGGTTGCAGTGGCCACTGGAGACCAACCAGGCTTTGCAGATGGGATTGGACTCAGCTACGTCCTGTGGTCTCCCCCCATTGTTCACCCGCCCAGACAAAACCACACACACGGCTTCCTGCTGCTGGATGACCCAGTCTGAGCGAGCTGCAGGCATCGGGTTGGGGACCTGGGACGGGGCTTGACTTGGAGACGCTGCCTCCCCTCAAGACAGAGGTAAGGAAATGAGGGAAACCCTCCAGCTGCCCCACACGGTGCCACTCTGCCCTTCTCCCTCTTCCCCCCCCCCCCAACTGTTCCCTGGATCTCCCCCTTCCTGCTGCCCCATCCACCCTCCTCATCCCACTGGCTACAGCCGGTAGACATTAGTTGTGTGTCCTGTGGTGAGAGGGCGTGAGCCCCCATCCCGTTGCATGTTGAACGACACTGTCCAACTTCAGGGGTGCTGCACAGGCAAATGTTTGGAGGGGAAACTGAGGCCCAAGGCTGTGACATGACTCAGCCAAGCACCCTGAGTGGTTCGGTGGCAGAGTCTGGGATGGACCCAGGAGTCCTGACTCCCCGTCCAGCCACTCAAATGGTCTCTTGCAACAGCCTTTCATTAGACAAAAGGTGTTAGGGTCCTGCCCTTTCTCTTCTGTACTTTACTTTAATGGCCCCAGCTGGGTCTGGCACCTCCCCAGGGTTGAATGAGCTGGAGTTTTGCAGCACCAGGGCTGCAGCTCAGATTAGCTCAGCTCCTGCTCTGGGGCTGCGGTTGCCCAGGATGTGGCCACGTCAGATGGTCTCTTGGACCCTGCGTCACGAGAGGACCCAGCGCTGGTCTGAGCTGTTTGAGGCCTGCATGGAGTTGGCTGCCTTGGGGGCTTTGCAGAGTTGCCTTCCTGAGCTTGTCCACCCTGTTCAGCCACTTGCCCCCCCCCCCCCCGCTCTGCCCTGCTCCCAAAAGGACAGCTCCCCGGAGGGGGCTGCAAGTGGGGAGGTGTCACGAGGGGATCACTTCTGTGATGCCGGGTCTGATTCCTCCAGAACGTAGATTAGCAAGTGAGATTCAACTTTCCAGCTTCCATTCTGGGGTGAAATCTGCTGTGATCCCCCAAATCTGCCCCCCTCTCTCAAAGACCTATCAGCGGGCAAAGACCCTGCGGACCAGTGGATCTCAATGTTCCCAAACTCAGTTTCCCCTCTCAGCACTCTGACTTGTCCTTTCTCCGCACTTCAGAACAAGCTGTTTGCCAAATCAGAGCTGGAAATACAAGTAACCCTGCGCACTGGTGCCAAGAGGTGCTTTGCCTTCACATTTTACCGGGCCATTATTGAATATATTGCACAGAGCGGGAATTCTGCATGAAAAATTTAAAATTCTCCAAAAACAAATCAAACCTGCTGTGCACAAAATAGCTCCAAGGATGGCGGCCACCGACGGGAGCCTGATATGGCCAAAAAATGCACCTGCCTTTTTTTTTCTTTTGCTTGACAATTCTGGTGTGGCTCTTCGCATTTTTTCTGCCACAGTTTCGGCTCTCTTTGTTCAATTCCCCTGGGGACTGCTCCCAAGCTAGCATGATCCTGGCTACCCTAGGAGCTCAGGCTGAACTGAAACGTGTCCCTGGCTTGGGGCCTGCACATGATGGACGTGAGACACAGGCAGGCTGGAGGCCTTGAAGGCTTTGCAGAAGTGGTTGGACCCAGCTACGTCCATTGTTCACCCTCCCAGATACAGACACATACGTGGCTTCCTGGTGCCGGCTGAGCCAGTGTGGGTGAGCTGCAGGAGTCGTGTCGTGCACTTGGGACAGGGCTCAATTCGGAGACACTGCGTCCCTCCAAGACACGGGTAAGGTGGGGCGAGAGAGCGGGGGTAGGGAGAATTGTTGTCACCATTGTTGGAAATTGGGAAACCCCTTTTAAAAATGCTTTAAAATGGCAGACGGAGAGGGAGGACCGGTCACTGGTGAACAGCAAAAGGAGTATTTGGGACTTGTAGGCCACGTCTACACAACGAGGAAGATCGAAGCTGCCTCTGTCAATATTCCGGGGTTCCAATTAGCGTGTCACTGAATTGAGAGGGGTGCTCCAGTCAAGGCCAGTAACCCTGCTCCTACGAGGAGTAAGGAAAGTGGAGAGGAGCGTGTGTTCCTGCTGTGTGGATGGCGCCAAAGGCCAAGTAAAGATGAACGGAGCTGAAGCTGCATGGCTGAACTCAGCCTTGTCCCGTAGCATGGGCCAGGGGTTAGGGAGGTTCGGGGGGAAACGTCTCCAAGGCTCTGTCTCTGTGTCTGAGCAACTCGCCCCTCCTGCCCCCCTCTCCGGCTTTCAAACACAAATGATCAGCAAGAAGCTAAAGTGATTTATTGAAATTGGGCTGGGTCACCTCCTCCCCCAAAATGTAAAACCAAAACCCATTTGGGCTGGTACAGAGAAAACAAACCCTGCATCTCGGTAGCAACTTCACTGAGTCGACCCTTTCGGTCTCCTCTTCGCCCTGCGGTTCACTGCTCGTAAGGGCTTTGTACCACTGGGGCCATTGGCCCACAGGATTCGATGCCACCTCAGCTCAGCCCAGGAACTGGGAGTTTATAAACGCCGCCTCTGTCTCTCTGTCCCCATCCTGCAGCCCTTTTCACTGCTCTCCCTTCCTCCCCTCAGCCCAGCGTCTGCCCCGCCCCAGCCCTGAGGAGAAGGGGGCCATATTGTGACTGCAGCACCTCTGAGAATGGAGTTCCAAATCATCTTCATCATGCTGTGCGGCTTGGCCTTCCTCGCCGGAGCACCATTGAACAGCTACGTCCTCTTCGTCGCCAGCTGCCGTGTGGAAAGGACGGCCAGCGCCCTGTTGTTCCTGAACCGGGCTCTGTCTGATTTAATCTTCAACGTCTGCCTTCCCCTCAGAATCGTCTTCATCTACTTCCTGCACGTAGACTGGGCCAGGAGGCTGAGCAGCACCATCACCTCCCTGCACATGTTCTCCAGCGCCTTCCTCCTCACGGCCATCAGCGTCCATCGCTGTGTCCTTGCAGCACGGCCTGAGTGGGCCCAGAAAGGCCTCATGGCCTCCCTGGCTTTCTGGGTGGGTCTGCTTATATGGGCTCTGTCTGCTGGGTTCAGCTTGCGGTACGGTGACCTCTGCGAAGCCCTCATTCCATCTACCAACACCAGCAGGAATTTCCGAGTGTCTCCAAAGAAGATAGAGACCACTGTCGCTATCCAGTTCCTGGTTGGATTTCTGATCCCATTAGCCTTGAGCCTGATCCCAACCTTTGGCATTGTTCTAGCTGCCAGGCAGGGAAGGAACCGGCTGATCCAGGCCACCCAGCCTCTCAAGATCCTTCTCGGCTTGATCCCGACCTTTTTCATCTGCTGGCTGCCGTATCACGTCTTCTACTTCCTGCAGCTCTCAGCTACGCACCCTCCGCATAGTCTGGAAAAAGGAAGCGCATTTGCTTCAGTCCTGACATATAACAACAGCTGCCTCAACCCCATCTTCTACCTCACCATGGAGGAAGAGTTTCTGAGGTACCAACAACGTGCTCGCAACCCCCACACCGCCGACCATTTGCTGTTGGAACTGGCCGACTAGCCCCATCCTCCAGCCCTCCCCCGCCCAGGAGGCACATGGGCTAATGTTAGGGGATGCAGGTCCCGGAATGTCAATATTGTCTGGAGGACGAATTCTGTGCACTGGGACTAATAGTTTCTTTTTGACCCCAAAATTGTTTTTTATGGCAAGTGCATTTTGGCCTCCATTTCCATGTTTAGAAAACCTGCCTTATAGCAAGAGATGAGAGATCTAGGCACTGAATCTGTGTAACTGAACAAAGAGAATGTGACGTGATACCAGTCTGTAAGTATCCAGACGGGAACAGTTATTGAACAAGAGTCTCTACAGTCCAGCCAAAGAAGGTCTAATGTGACCCAGGGAACAGAAGTTGCACCTACACAAATTCAGCCTGGAAGTGAGGGGAACGTTTTGAATGACTAGAGACCCTTATCCAAGGATCAATTTCCCCATGGTCGTGGTGTATCCATGACTGTCCCTCCCAATACACAAATTTGCAGCTGGGTAGGGTGCCACCAAATGTGGGGCACCGAATTGCGCCAAATGTTGTCGTGCCGTTCACAGCTGCCTACTGTGTGTGCGGCGTTGCCAGCTCCAGGGTTAAACCCCATCCCACAGCTGCCCCTCATGGGTTTCACCCTGGGAGGGCATCTCTTGGTGAGGTGCAGCTCCTGGAATGATCTCCCTGCTCTGTCCCTACCTCGCCCTAACCCCACTGCACCCTTCCCTCAAGATCTCCCTTCTGCGCAGCACCCAGGCTGTGTCCAGACTCCATGCCTCCGTCGACGGAGGCATGTAGATTAGCCAGATCGGAAGAGGGAAATGAAGCCGCGATTAAAATAATCGCGGCTTCATTTAAATTTAAATGGCTGCCCCGATCTGCCGATCAGCTGTTTGTCGGCAGATCGGGAGAGTCTGGACGCGATGCCCCGACAAAGAAGCCTTTCTTCATTGACACAGGTAAACCTGGTTTCACGAGGCTTACCTGTGTCGATGAAGAAAGGCTTCTTTGTCGGGGCATCGCGTCCAGACTCTCCCGATCTGCCGACAAACAGCTGATCGGCAGATCGGGGCAGCCATTTAAATTTAAATGAAGCCGCGATTATTTTAATCGCGGCTTCATTTCCCTCTTCCGATCTGGCTAATCTACATGCCTCCGTCGACGGAGGCATGGAGTCTGGACACAGCCCCAGTGTGGGTTAAGCCCAGCCCCTGCCACCTCCCTGACCTGCACCTTCCCCCTGTGACTCTGGGGCTGCCCCCAACAGATCCTAGCCCTGAAGCCTTGAGTGCAGCCACCCATCCCCCACAGAGGGTCTGCCCTCCCTCTTTGGGCCTGGGGAATAAGGGCTGGTTTGTGTGGAGTGATATAGCAGGAGTCAGGGCAGAAGCTGGGGGCTTGTCAGCCGACGGTCAGGGCAGTGTGTGTATGTGTGCTGAGAAAAGGTTTAACGTCCGTGACTTTCCTGCTAGGACCGGGGTCCTGTCGCAGAGGGCAGCCAACAGGCTGACAGACGCCCCTGTTTATAGGAAGAGCTTATTACACCTCAGATTTTAGCTGCTAGAATACAGGATTCCTTCGCAGCGGGCAGCCTAGGAAAGGCTGAGAGATGCCCCAACGGATCTGTCACCTGGGAGTGACACGATCCAAACGCCCAAGCTCTCCCTATACCTGTCCCTTATGACCGGCTGAAGTTCTTTTAAATTGTGCTTGGTTCTGTTACAGCAACTGAAGGAGTCAGATTAAAACTTAAACAATTACAGGTTTATTAAAGAAGCTTATAAATCATATGGTTACAATGGCTATTGCTCTATTTCTTAACTGCTAGAATATATAGATCTTAGAAGTGGTTACAAAGAAGATAAAGATAGAAAAATAGAAATAATGGTACCAAGTAACAGCTTACTCTTTCTATGTGTACACTCAAGACAGAGGACCACATCCAGGTACAATTTTTACCCCCTTCTGTGCCTCTCGACTCCAGCGTGTCAGGCCAGGGCTGGTCCCTCAGTTCCTAGGAAAGACGAAAATACGAGGTGGGCGTCCCCATAGAACCTCGGGAGGTCAAACACCTAACCCGACCAGCAGGTAGAGGGTAGACTGACACTCAAAGTGAGTGTGCTGCTGTACCCATCTTTATACCCATGGGGTCACGTATTTTTCTTATCTGTGATGCCAAATGGGGCTGGTCTGTCTTTTGTGAGACCAGTTTTACAAGGGAGTTGTGAACTTAATTTACACTTGTAAGAGAGAGATAACTAAATTGGAAATACTGGGGATTCTTTTCTCAGTGGGAAATTCCTCTCCCAGGGACTGTGTGTATGTTCGTATCAACATGGATGCCAGCCGGGCACTTCTCGCAGCCTCGAGGCCAGCTTATTGCCTTAATCGCTCTCTCCTCATATCTATGTTTTCAGCTTCTCAGGATCAGATGAGCCAGCATAGACTATGCTGATTTTATTGCTCCTTCTCTGTCCTGTATGCTTCAGGAACCTCAGAGAGGCAAATAAGATGGATGTGATGGGGAGGAGGGTCTGGCTGGCTACACTCCCTCAGCTGGAGCTGTTCAGCCTAAGAAACCCTTCTTCCCTGCGCTGTCATGGGTGCAAGTGTGTCCTAGGCAGAGAGGAGTGATGATGGATATCACTCCTGGCATGTGAGTGTACCTCCCACAGCGCCAATACCTAATATGTGTGGAACCTGGTGTACCCGTCTGAATGGCTCCTGCACTCTGCCGCTCAGATGGGCAGCCTCTGGATGCTGGGTTTCCTGCCAAAACACAGGAAAAGGAGGGAGAAGAAGGGTGACCAAAATGGAGTCCCTGTTGTTGTTTAGGCTCTCAAAATGGCGCCTGTGCCCAAGATGGTGTTTCAGAGAATTTTAACCCTACATGGTGGTATCTAACAACGTCAGCATCCTGACACGTCAGCACTGAGGCTTAACTGGTCTGTATCTGGGTATAATCATGGATCTCAGAGGGGCTGCACTTGTCCAGCCCAGGGGGCAGCGGGAAACCCCACCACTGCCTGTGCTGAGTCCATTGTCAGGGGCACTCAGGTACCAGCAGAACTGTAGACATCTGCTCCAGGGTGCTAGAGACCGGGCTTCACTTACAACAAACCTGGCCGGGCACCTTCCCACCATGTCTCGTCGTGTGGGGTCTGCTGTGGTGGCTCTCAGCATAGAACCCAGGCAGTGCACCGAGGGCTTTTTTGACAGAGCAAAATCCCTGTCGGGACATCACACTGGTGACTTCTGAGGGCATTCGGTGGCCTGAGGTGATTCGAACACACGGCTTTTGGATTTTAGTCACATGTATCGGTTATTGGGGAGCACCGCCCAGGCTCAGACACACAAACCCATCCCCCACCCCTGGTCCCGGGCTTGGCATTCTCAGGCACTCTACAAGGAAATACTTGGACATTAAAACCTGTCCCTAGGATCCCTTTGCTTCCTACCTCTTAATCATTTACTGAACTATGATGGAACCTTGACTCCTCTTCCATGGAAGGTCACTTTACATAAGAGCTTTTGGGGAGGGGCCTCATCAAACACTTTCTGGAATTCTTAGCACATTGGATCCCCCTTGTCCACATAGGATGAAGTTTAATAAAGACAAGTGTAAAGTGCTCCACTTAGGAAGGAACAATCAGTTTCACACACACAGAATGGGAAGCGACTGTCTGGGAAGGAGTACGGCAGAAAGGGATCTAGGGGTTATAGTAGACCAGGAGCTGAATATGAGTCAGCAGTGTGATGCTGTTGCAAAGAAAGCAAACATGATTCTGGGATTCATTAACAGGTATGTTGTGAGCAAGACACGAGAAGTCATTCTTCTGTCCTACTCTGCACTGGTTAGGCCTCAATTGGAGTATTGTGTCCAGTTCTGGGCACCGCATTTCAAGAAAGATGTGGAGAAATTGGAGAAGGTCCAGAGAAGAGCAACGAGAATGATTAAAAGTCTAAAGAACATGACCTATGAGGGAAGGCTGAATTGGGTTTCTTTAGTTTAGAAAAGAGAAGATTGACGGGGGACATGAGAGTTCCTTTAGAAATACTGCCTGCGCCTGGTGATGTATTGATCTCATCACTTTCTTCTGTTATCTCCTCTAATGACGCCTCAGTCACAGATGTTTCCTCAGACATGTCACTTGAAAGGAATGGCTTAGGGGTGGGAACCTCCCTCACACGCTCAGCTGTGGAGACCAATGCAAAGAATTAATTCAGTTTCTTTTAATGGCCTTATCGTCCTTTCACATCTCGATCGTCCAGGGGTTTTGCGGGTTGGTTAGTAGCTTCCTGTTTCTGACAAACTGCACGCTCTTTGCTTTTTACCTTTTGAGTCTTTTAATATGGAGTATACATTTAAGTTGACCCTCTAGCGTGGTGCGTTTAAACATTTTTTCCTGCAGTTTGAAGGGATTTCACTCTTGGCCTGTAACTTTCAATTTCTGTTTAAGTTACCGCCTTGTTTTCGTGGTGCTCCCCTTTCTGAAATAAAATGCCTCAGTGCAGGGCTGCTGAGGTGTTTTTGTACCATGGGGATTTTAAATCGAATTCTCTGATGGTCACTATTCCCAAGTGTAGCAGCTGTTGTCACCTCTGGGAGCAGAGCCTGCGCTCCATGTCATAAGAATGGCCCCTCCCTGTGTGGGTGCAGGGAAAGGCTGTTCCCAGACGGAGTCATTTAAACTTTCTCTTAATACCCGTCCTGAAGTGACGTGTCCACGGTCAGGCTGGGGATAGTTGAAATCCCCCATTATTACTGATATTTGACATTGGGTGGGCCAAATTTCATTGCACTTATCCAACCTCTAAAAAAACCCAGCGCTATAGAAAGTACTGGAGAGCCAGAGTTCGGTCTGTAAGGAATTTCGGCAAGGACTGCCTATTCTCAGCCTCCTGACATTCAAGCTCCAAAAGAAACTAAAGAAATGAATTTAATTAAATAACTTTATAAAACCTTATGGAGAAACAAATGATCTAATTCTCCCAACAGGACACGCCCATTGTCTAACCCACAGATACTGCCCACAGTTACAGCAAACAGAAGTGAAGAGAAATCCCAGAATAAAATGTGACCAGTCCACATGGACACAACAGGAAAAGTCGGAGGCCCCCAAAACTCAGATTTAGTTCACCAAAGTCTCAGTTTGTGCCTCTGCTCGTCCAATCTGCACCATACGCTGAGTCTGAACCATCTCTCCACTTGCTCGCAGGGATCCTCAGTTGGAGTCCGGGCAGCCTGTTCCCCTGCCGTGGATCACTGCGAGGTAGCCCTGCTCCCTGATTAACCAGGCAGTTAACTCCCAAGTGAACAGACTTACAGAAACCCTGTCACAAGACAATATGAACAAACGCCACAGAACTGGCTCTTCCAGGGACAGATGACCATTTTGGGGGGACCCAGGGAAGCACAATTTCGCAGGGTCCCCCTTTGCCACAGCGCATGTGCAGGGCTTCTTGAAGCACGGGGCCAAGGGCGGCCACCTCGCTCGCCCTGCCCTATATCCGCCCCTGGGCTCTTCCCCCGTCGCTACATTGACAGAGGGGCTGAAGAATCCCACTGACGGAGAAAGGAACGACCAGAGTTTAGCTAAACTCAAACCAGCAGTGAGAGCAGACAATTAGCACAGGAGAAGGGATTTCCCCTCCCAGGTTCCACCTACCATATAATTTAGCTTTGCCCGTTATCCTTGGTAGAGGGTTAACACCATCACCACCTGCTGCAGAGTGAGGAACAGCAGCCTGCTCTCTGCTCCTGCCTCCGCTTCTCCTAGCTCATCCAGGCCTTAGAAAAGCACCTGCCCTGCCTGCAGCCTCGTGGAGTCTGACCCCAAACCCGACACACACACACCAGAAACTTCTGGGTGTGGAGCCTAAATCCACCCAGCAACAGTAACACTCAACTCACTCCTACCTCCCCACAAGGGGCTCTTCAAGACACAGCTCCCTAGTAGGTGCCTGGGTTACACGTGCTCTGGTTTGGTTCATTAACAATTCCTACTTAATTTGATTCTCTGCTCTTTTCACATATAGACATACAGTGTCCCCCACCCCGCCCAGCCTCTTCTGCCCTTCCAATATAATTGGTACCCAAGTATTACCCTGTCCCACTGATCATCCATGTTCCACCAAGTTTCTCTGACACCTGTTTCGCCAATCTCCTCATTTCATAACTTCACATTTTACCAGGCCATTGTAGAATTTATTGTATAGGGCAGATTAAATACCCAGCAGGGGAATTCTGCATGAAAAATTAAACAGTCTACAAGAAAAAAAATCCAAACTACTGTACGCAATATTCTTAAATTCTACAAAATTCTGCATGTTTTATTTGTCAAACTAACACAATATCATCCCCCCAATTTTAATAATTCTTTTCACAATACCTCCCAACAAGCAGGTGACAAGACAGAAACCAAATGAGATTCAGGAAATGCTCTTTGAGAAATGGATTTCTCAGTAGACACATGAATTCAGAACGGCGACTAACAATCCGTGTACACTGCAATGCACAACTGCACTCCCAAATGCACTGCAAAGACTGGCGTGGGGTGATTTGGGGGCGGGGCTCACATAACAGAGAGTATGTCTACACTACCCCACTAGTCACGAGGAGTAACGGTAGTTCAGAATAGGAACCTAGTCCGAACTACCTAGTTCGAGCTCCGTGTAGCCGCGCTACACGGGGTTCGAACCAGCGGGGATTTAAAAATGGCGGCTCCCCGCTTATGCAAATGAAGCCCGGGAAATTCAAATCCCGGGCTTCATTTGCAAGTGCGGTATGCCTACATTACCCTCCTAGTTCGAACTAGGAGGGTAGTGTAGACATACCCAGAGAAACGGGGGGCTGGGTTCCCGGCAGTTAATCCCAGCAATTCATAGAACATAGCATCACAGAACACTAGAACTGGAAGAGACCACGAGAGGTCAGCGAGTCCAGTCCCCTACCCTCATGGCAGGACTCAGCACCATCTACCATCCCTCATAGATGTCTGTCCAACCTGCTCTTAAATATCTCCAGAGATGGAATTCCACAATTTTCCTGGACAACTTATTCCAGTGTTTGACCACCCTGACAGTTAGGAAATTTTTCCTAATGTCCAACCTAAACCTCCCTTGCTGCAGTTTAAGCCCATTGCTGGTTGTCCTATCATCAGAGGCCAAGGAGAACAATTTTTCTTCCTCCTACTTCTGATACCCTTTTAGATACCTGAAAACCCCTCTCAGTCTTCTCTTTTCCGAACTAAACAAGACCAGTTCTAACAGTCTGCCTTCATAGCTCATGTTCTCTAGACCTTTCATCAGTCTTGTTGCTCTTCTCTGGACCTTCTCCAATATCTCCACATCTTTCCTGAAATGTGGTGTCCAGATCTAGACACTATACTCCAACTGAGGCATAATCAGCGTAGAGTAGAGCGGAAGAATGACTTCTCGTGGCTTGCTCACAACATTCCTGATAATGCATCCCACAATCATGGCACCAGGGCCAAATCCAGCAGGGAAACCTGCTCTCTGTCCCTGCACAGAAGCCGGGCTCAGATCTGATGTGCTCTCTTACCCCAGCTGGGAGGGGATCGGAGGGGGCAAAGTCCCAGCTAGTGTCTGTGCTCCTGGGACCTCACCCAGTGGAGCTGGCTGGACGTGTCTCTGCTGGCTGCCCTGCCCAGTGGCCCTGCATGTGGGCTGCCGAATGCAGACACCTTGCTAGGGCCGGTGGGTGTGGGGGAAACTTATGATTCATGTGACAGCTGCAGGTAGCAGTGGCCACTGGAGACCAACCAGGCTTTGCCATGTGATTGGACCCAGCTACGTCCTGTGGTCTCCCCCCATTGTTCACCCTCCCAGACAAAACCACACACACGGCTTCCTGCTGCTGGATGAGCAAGTCTGAGCGAGCTGCAGGCATCGGGTTGGGGACCTGGGACGGGGCTCGACTCGGAGACGCTGCCTCCCCTCAAGACAGAGGTAAGGAAATGAGGGAAACCCTCCAGCTGCCCCACACGGTGCCACTCTGCCCTTCTCCCTCTTCCCCCCAGCCATTCCCTGGATCTCCCCCTTCCTCCTGCCTGATCAGCCCTCCTCATCCCACTGGCTAGAGCTGGTTGACATTAGTTGTGTGTCCTGTGTTGAGAGGTCATGAGTCCCCAAACCATGGGGGGTCTCTTAAAGAGACAGCTCCCTACTAGATGCCTAGGGGTATGTCTACACTACCCCCCTAGTTCGAACTAGGAGGGTAATGTATGCATACCGAACTTGCTAATGAAGCCCGGGAAATTCAAATCCCGGGCTTCATTAGCAAGTTCGGTATGCATACATTACCCCGCTAGTTCGAACTAGGGGGGTAGTGTAGACATACCCTGGGTTACACATGTTCCAGCGTGGTTCCTTTAAAATTCTCACTTAATGTGATTTTTGGCTCTTTGCACATATAGATAAACAGCACCCGCCTCTCCCTCCACCCGCTGCTCCTCCCGCTCAGCCTGTTCTGCCCCTCCGATATAATTGGTATCCGGGTATTACCCTGTCCCACTGATCATCTACAATCCACCAAGTTTCTCTGATGCCTGTTTCACCCATCTCTTCTTTTCATACCTCGAGTTCACCCAATTGATTCGTTAGACCACTGCCGTTTGTGCACCGACACTTACAATTGTCCCTGTTTCACTGCCGGCCTGCACACAATGGGATTCAATCAATTTAAAGATTTCCAAATGTTCTGTGCGAGTAACTGAAGTAACAAGTGGGCCTGAGTCGCCTTCATGAGCATTTCCACCCTGCTCAGCCACCTCCCCCCCTGCTCCGCTCTGCCCCCGAGAGGACAGCTCCCCAGAAGGGGGCCGCAGGTGGGGG
The DNA here is from genome assembly GCF_049634645.1 of Pelodiscus sinensis. Classification (NCBI taxonomy): domain Eukaryota; kingdom Metazoa; phylum Chordata; order Testudines; family Trionychidae; genus Pelodiscus; species Pelodiscus sinensis. The sequence continues at coordinate 2,569,292 of NC_134734.1, forward strand.
GGTGTCATGAGGGGATCAGTTCTGAGATGCCGGGTCTGATTCCTTCAGGACGTAGATTAGCAAGTGAGATTCAACCTTCCAGCTTCCATTCTGGGGTGAAATCTGCCATGGACTCCCAAATCTGCTCCCCCAGCCCTATCAGTGGGCAAAGACTCTGCAGACCAGTAGTTCTCAATGTTCCCACACTCCTGTTCCCCTCTCAGCACTCAGAATGAGTTGTGTGCCAAATCAGAGCTAGAAATACAGGTGTCCCTGCATGCTGGTGCCAACAGATGGTTTGCCTTCACACTTTACTGGACCATTGTTGAATATATTGCGTAGAGCAGAGTAAATACCCAGGAGGGAAATTCTGTATGAAACATTAAAAATTCTGCAAAACAAAATGAAAGCTGCTGGGCACGATATTTTCAATTTCGGCAATATTCAACATCTTTTCATTGTCAAACTAACACAGGAGTGGCTAACCCATGGCTTGTGAGCCGCATGCAGCTCTTCCCCTAAAAAGTGTGGCTCGCAAAGCTTTTCCAAGGCCACCCCAGAGTCCCCCAGCTTCCCTGTGCTCACTGAGCAATTCAGAATGGTGCTCAAGATGACAGCTGTCGATGGGAGCCTGATATGGTCAAAAAAACCTAAGGTACCCGCCTTTTTTTTACTTGACAGTTCTGGTGCGACTCTGCATTTTTTCTGCCGCTCTTTCGGCTCTCTTTGTTCAACCATTATTTTCACAATACTTGTCAGCAAATATCTCACTAAACAGAAACCAAATGAAATTCAGGAAATGCTCTTTGACACGTGGATTCCTCGCACACCAGTGCCACATCCAGCAGGCGAACCCCTCCCTTTGCCCGAGCGAGATTCCCCTAAGGACTGCTCCCAAGCTGGCATGATCCTGGCTACCCTAGGAGCTCAGGCTGAACCGAAACGTGCCCCTGGCCTGGGGCCTGCACGTGACGGATGTGAGACACAGGCAGACTGGAGGCCGGGATGTGGTTCGTGTGGTTTCTAGCCCAGCACGAGGGTTTCCTTAGTGCTGGCTGGGCCAGTGCTGGGGTCCCTGCAGCAGAGGCTTCTTTTAGAATCTCATGTGGCCGACTCTGGTCTTGTTCCCCAGCCGAGAGGGGATCGGAGGGTGCAAAGTCCCAGTGCTCCTGGGACCTCACCCGGAGGAGCTGGCCGGGTGTGTTGGTCTCAGGCCCAGCTCTCCGCTGGCTGCCCTGCCCCCCCGGCCCGGATGGGGGCTGCCAAACATGGACAACTTGCTAGGTCCGGGTGGGGGACTTGTGATTCATGTGACAACTGCATGTAGCAGTGGCCGCTGGAGGCCTTGCAGGCTTTTCAGAAGTGGTTGGACCCAGCTACGTCCATGGTTCACCCTCCCAGATATACCCCCGCACACGGCTTCCTGCTGCCGGCTGAGCTAGTGCGGACGAGCTGCAGGAGTCGTGTCGTGCAGCTGGGATGGGGCTCAACTCGGAGATGCTGCGTCCCCCCAAGACACGGGTAAGGTGGGGTGGGAGAGCAGGGGAAGGGAGGTCTGTTGTTCCCATTGTTGGAAGCTGGGAAATCCCTTTTAAAAATGCTTTAAAATGGCAGACGGAGAGGGAGGACCGGTCACTGGTGAACAGCAAACAGTGTTTGGGACTTGTAGGCCTCTCTCAATATTCCGGGATCCAATTCGTGTGTCACTGAATTGAGAGGGGTGCTCCAGTCGAGGAAGGTAACCCTGCTCCTATGAGGAGTAAAGGAAGTGGAGAGGAGCGTGTGCTCCAGGCGACTTCCTGCAGTGTGGACGGCGCCAAAGGCCAAGTAAAGATGAACGGAGCTGAAGCTCCGTGACTAAATTCGGCCTTGTCCCGTAGCGTGGGCCGGGGTGAGCAACACTGCGGGGGGGGGGGGGGGGAGGGAATGTCTCCAGAGCTCTTTCTGTGCCTCTGAGCAACTCGCCCCTCCTGCCTCCCTCCCTGGCTTGAAAATGATCAGCAAGAAGCTAAAGAAGCCTCCCCCAATTTAAAAGCAAAACCCATTGAGTTTGGGCACAGAGAAAACAAACCCTGCATCTCAGTATCATCGGCACTGAGACGAGCTTTTCGGACCCCTGCTCGCCCTGCGGTTCGCTGCTTCTAAGGGCTTTGTACCACTGGACAAGGTTTTGATTCCACCTCAGTTCGGTGCAGGGACTGGGAGTTTATAAACGCCACCTCTGTCTCTCTGTCCCTGTCCTACAGCCCTTTTCACTGCTCTCCCTTCTTCCCCTCAGCCCAGCGTCTGCCCCACCCCCACCCAACCCTGAGGAGAAGGGGGCCATATTGTGACAGCAACACTTCTGAGAATGGAGCTCCTTCTAACCTTCTTTATGGTGTTTTTGGGTATGACCTTCCTCGCCGGGGCACCATTGAACGGCTACGTCCTCTTCATCATCAGCTGCCGTGTGGAGAGGACGGCCAGCGCAGTGTGGTTCCTGAACTGGGCCATGTCCGATTTCATCTTCATCCTCTGCCTGCCCCTCAGATTCGTCTTCGTCTACTTCTTGCACATAGACTGGGTCAGGAGGCTGAGCAGCACCATCACCTCCCTGCACATGTTCTCCAGCGCCTTCCTCCTCACGGCTCTCTGTGTCCATCGCTGCGTCCTTGCGTCCTGGCCTGACTGGGCCCAGAAACACAGCACGGCATCCCTTGCCTTCTGGATGGGTCTGGTTACATGGGCCCTGTCTGCTGGGTTCAGCTGGCGGTATGATGACCTCTGGGAATCCCTTTTCCCACCTGCCAGTCCCAGCATGAATTTACGAGTAGATCCAGGGAGGGTGAAGGATGCCATCGTGATCCAGTTCTTGGTTGGATTCCTGATCCCATTAGCCTTGAGCCTAATCCCAACCTTCTGCATTGTTCTCGCTGCCAGGCTGGGAAGGAACCGGCCGATCCAGGCCACCCAGCCCCTCAAGATCCTTCTCAGCTTGATCCCGACCTTTTTCCTTTGCTGGCTGCCCTATCACGTCTTCTACGTCCTCTGGATTTCAGCTCCGTACCATCTGCCTCTCAAAGTCACTGAAAGCACTTTGGCTTGTGTTCTAGCTCCAGTATATTTCTGTTGTTGCCTCAGTCCCATCTTCTACCTCACCATGGCGGAAGAATTTCGGGGGTTCCGGAAACGTGCTCACAACCCCCAAACCACCGACCACTCGGGGCTAGAACTGGCAACTAGCCCCATCCCTCAGCTCCCTCCCACGAGGTAAACTGGACAATTTTGGGGGGTGCAGGGTCTGGAATGTCGATATTGCCTGGGGGATGAATTCTCTGCAGTGGGACTAATAGTTTCCTTTTGACATCAAATTGGTTTTTTATGAAAAGTGAATTCTGGGCCTCCTTTTGCAGGAATAGAAAACCTACCTTGTAATGAAAGCTGAGAGATCTAGGCACTAAATGGGTGCATCTAGACTGGCAAGATTTTGCACAAAAGCAGCCACTTTTGCGCAAAAACTTGCCAGCTTTCTCCTCTGGCCGCTTGAATTTGCGCAAGAGCACTGACTTCATAATGTACAAAATCAGTGCTCCTTGCGCAAATACTTTTATGCTCCCGCTTGGGAAAAAGCCCGCTTGCACAAGTGTTCTTGCACAAGAGGGCCAGTGTAGACAGGGAAAGAATTTTTTTGTGTAAGAAAGCCCCGATGGCGAAAATGGGATTTCTTGCACAAAATGGTGTCTATACTGGCCACGGGCGCTTTGCGCAAAAGCATCTCTGCTAATCTAGACGCGCTTTTGCGGAAATACTTTTAACGGAAAAACTTTTCCGTTAACAGTATTTCCGCAAAATCATGCCAGTCTAGACGCAGCCAATGTGTGTAGCTGAACAGAGAGAAGGTGACTTGATTCCAGTCTGTCAGTATCCAGACGGGAACAGATATTGAACAAGGGACTCTTCAGTCCAGCCAAGGAAGGTCTAACGGGACCCAGGGAACAGAAGTTGCACCCAGACAAATTCAGCCTGGACGTGAGGGGAACGTTTCGAAAGGCCAGACTCACTGATCCCGGGAGCAATTTCCCAAGGGTCGTGCTAGATCCAGGATTGTCCCTACACAAATATGCAGCTGGGTAGGGTAAGAACAAATGGGGCCAGTTTTTGTGGTGCCCTACACAGCAGCCTGCTCTGTGTGTGGCGTTGGCCACTCCAGGGGCCAGCCCCAACCCCCAGCCAACCCCTCCAAAACTTTCACCATGGGAGGCCATCTCGTAGGGAGGTGCAGGGCCCAGATTAACCCCCTGCTCTGTCCCCCTGTCCTGCCCCAACCCAACTGCACCCTGCTCTCCCGTCTGCTTAACACCA